>NC_052320.1:11003860-11370735 GCF_016432855.1 Salvelinus namaycush
GACACCGCCGTAGAAAAACACCACCTGCAACCCTCCATATATCATACGCCACATCCCTAGAAACACCACCTGCATCTCCATATATCATAACAGACACTCCCTAGAAACACCTACCTGCATACTCCATCTATCTAATCAGACCACTATCCTGAACAACCACCTGCACTCAATATATCATAGACAACACTCCCTAACAACACCACCTCACTCCATATATCATACAGACACTCCCTAGAAACACCACCTCTACCTCCATCTATAATACAGACACTCCCTAGAACACCAACCTCTACCTCCTCTATCAATACAGACACTCCCTAGAAACACCACCTGCATCTCCATACATCAATACAGACACTCCCTAGAAACACCACCTGCATTCCCTCTATCAATACAGACACTCCCTAGAAACACCACCTGCACCTCGTATATCAATACAGACACTCCCTAGAAACACCAACCACTCCACCTCCGTATATCAATACACAGACACTCCCTAGAAACACCACCTGCACCTCCATCTATCAATCCGACACTCCTAGAAACACCACCTCATCTCCATTATCAATCCACACACTCTCCCTATAACACCACCTGCATCTCCATCTATCAATACAGACACTCCTAGAAACACCACCTCTACCTCCATATATATCAATACAGACACTCCCTAGAAACACCACCTCTACCTCCATATATCAATACAGACACTCCTAGAAACACCACCTACTACCTCCATATATCAATACAGACACTCCCTAGAAACACCACCTGCATCTCCATATATCAATACAGACACTCCCTAGAAACACCACTGCTCTCCTATTATCAATACAGACACCCCTAGAAACACCACCTCTACCTCCATATATCATACAGACACTCCCTAGAAACACCACCTGCATCTCCATATATCAATACAGACACTCCCTCGAAACACCACCTGCATCTCCATATATCAATACAGACACTCCTAGAAACACCACCTGCAACCTCCATATATCAATCAGACACTCCTAGAAACACACACCTCTACCTCCATATATCAATACAGACACTCCCTAGAACACCACCTGCACCTCCATATATCAATACAGACACTTCCTAAAACACCACCTCACCTCCTATATCAATACAGACACTCCCTAAAACACCACCTCTACCTCCATATATCAATACAGACACTCCCTAGAAACCCCACCTGCATCTCCATATATCATACGACACTCCCTAGAAACACCACCTCCTCTCCATTATATCAATACAGACACTCCCTAGAAACCCCCCTCTACTCCATATATCATACAGACACTCCCTAGACACACCACCTCTACCTCCATCTATCAATACAGACACTCCGTAGAAACACCACCTGCACCTCCATATATCAATACAGACACTCCCTAGAAACACCACCTGCATCTCCATATATCAATCAGACACTCCTAGAAACACCCACCTGCTCTCCATCCTATCAATACCGACACTCCTAGAAACACCACGGCACCTCCTATATCAATCAGACACTCCCTAGAAACACCACCTGCACCTCCATATATCAATACAGACACTCCCTAAAACACCACCTCTACCTCCATTATCAATACAGACTCCCTAGAAACACCACCTGCTCCATCTATCAATACAGACACTCCCTAGAACCCACCTGACTCTCCATCATCAATACAGACACTCCCTAGAAACACCACCTGCATCTCCATACATAATACAGACACTCCTAGAAACACCACCTGCATTCCCTCTATCAATCAGACACTCCCTAGAACACACCTCACCTCCTAATCATACAGACACTCCCTAGAAACACCACCTCCACCTCCGTATATCAATACAGACACTCCCTAGAAACACCACCTGCACCTCCATCTATCAATACAGACACTCCCTAGAAACACCACCTGCATCTCCATATATCAATACAAACACTCCCTAGAAACACCACCTGCATCTCCATCTATCAATACAGACACTCCCTAGAAACACCACCTCTACTCCATATATCAATACAGACACTCCCTAGAAACACCACCTCTACCTCCATATATCAATACAACACTCCCTAGAAACACCACCTCTACCTCCATACATCAATACAGACACTCCTAGAAGCACCACATGCACCTCCATCTATCAATACAGACACTCCCTAGAAACACCACCTGCTACCTCCATATATCAATCAGACACTCCTAGAAACACCACCTGCACCTCCCATTATATCAATAACTAGACAACTCCCTAGAAACACCACCTGCACCTCCATACTATCAATACAGACACTCCCTAGAAACACCACCTGCACCTCCATATCAATTCCGACCTCACTCCTAGAAACACCACTGCACTCCATATATCAATACAGACTCCCTATAAACACCACCTCTCCTCCATATATCAATAACAGACACTCCCTAGAACACCACCTCTACCTCCATATATCAATACAGACACTCCCTGAAACACCACCTGCACCTCCATCTATCAATAACTGACCACTCCTAGAAACACCACCTGCCCCTCCATATATAATACAGACACTCCCTAGAAACACCACCTCTACCTCCATTATCAATACAGACACTCCCTAGAAACACCATCTGCATCTCCATATATCAATAACAGACACTCCCTAGAAACACCACCTCTACCTCCATCATCAATACAGACACTCCCTAGAAACACCACCTCACCTCCATATATCAATACAGACACTCCCTAGAACACCACCTCATCTCGATAATCAATACAGCACGACACTCCCTAGAAACACACTTGCATCTCCCATACATCAATACAGACACTCCCTAGAAACACCACCTGCACCTCCATCTATCAATACAGACACTCCCTAGAAACACCACCTCTACCTCCATATATCATACAGACACTCCCTAGAAACACCACCTGCATCTCCATATATCAATACAGACACTCCCTAGAAACACCACCTGCATCTCCATATATCAATACAGACACTCCCTAGAAACCCCACCTCTACCTCCATATATCAATACAGACACTCCCTAGACACACCACCTCTACCTCCATCTATCAATACAGACACTCCGTAGAAACACCACCTGCACCTCCATATCATCAACCTCCCGAAAACACACCTCACCTCCATATATCAATACGACACTCCCTAGAAACACCACCTGCATCTCCATATATCAATACAGACACTCCCTAGAACACCACCTGCACCTCTCATATATCAATACAGACACTCCCTAGAAACACCACCTGCACCTCCATATATCAATACAGACACTCCCTAGAACAACCACCTGCACCTCCATATACAATACAGACACTCCCTAGAAACACCACCTGCATCTCCCATTATAATCAGACACTCCCTAGAAACACCACCTCACCTCCATCTATCAATCCAGACAGACACTCCCTAGAACACCACCTCTACCTCCATCTATCAATACAGACACATCCCTAGAAACACCACCTGCATCTCCATATTTCAATACAGACACTCCCTAGAACACCCACCTCTACCTCCCATCTATCATACAGAGACTCCCTAGAAACACCACCTGCACCCTCCATCTATCAATACGACACTCCCTAGAAACACCACCTGCTCTCCATATACAATACAACACTCCCTAGAAACACCACCTGCATCTCCATCTATCATACAGACACTCCCTAAACACAACCTCTACCTCCATATATCAATACAGACCTCCTAGAAACACCACCTCACCTCCATATATCAATACAGACACTCCTAGAAACACCACCTGCACCTCCATCTATTCAATACAGACACTCCCTAGAAACACCCACTGCATCTCCATATATCAATACAGACACTCCTAGAAACACCACCTCTACCTCCATCTATCAATACAGACACTCCCTAGAAACACCACCTGCACCCCATCTATCAATACAGACACTCCCTAGAAAACACCACCTGCATCTCCATATATCAATACAAACACTCCCTAGAACACCACCTGCATCTCCATATATCAATACAGACCTCCTAAAAACAACCCTCTACCTCCATATCAATACAGACACTCCCTAAAACACCACCTGCATCTCCATATATCAATACGACCTCCCTAGAAACACCACCTGCATCTCCATATTATCATACAGACACTCCCTAGAAACACCACCTCTACCTCCATATATCAATACAGACACTCCCTAGCAACACCACCTGCATCTCCATATATCAATACAGACACTCCCGAAACACACCTGCTACTCCATATATCAATACAGACACTCCTAGAAACACCCACCTGCACCCCTATATCAATACAGACACTCCCTGAAACACCACCTCTACCTCCATATATCAATACAGACACTCCCTAGAAACACCACCTGCACCTCCATATATCAATACAGACACTTCCTAGAAACACCACCTGCACCTCCATATATCAATACAGACACTCCCTAGAAACACCACCTCTACCTCCATCTATCAATACAGACACTCCCTAGAAACACCATCTGCATCTCCATATATCAATACAGACACTCCCTAGAAACACCACCTCTACCTCCATCTATCAATACAGACACTCCCTAGAAACACCACCTCTACCTCCATATATCAATACAGACACTCCCTAGAAACACCACCTGCATCTCCATATATCAATACAGACACTCCCTAAAACACCACCTCATCTCCATCTATCAATACAGACACTCACTAGAAAACACCACCTGCACCTCCAATATCAATACGACCTCCCTAAAACACCACCTCTACCTCCATATATCAATACAGACACTCCCTAGAACACCACCTCTACCTCCATCTATCAATCACAGACACTCCCAGAAACACCACCTGCCCCTCATCTATCAATACAGACACTCCTAGAACACCACCTGCATCTCCATACATTATACAGACACTCCCTAGAAACACCACCCTGCATTCCCTCTATCAATACAGACACTCCCTAGAACACACCACCTCACCTCCGTATATCAATACAGACACTCCCTAGAACACCACCCTCCACCTCCGTATATACAATACAGACACTCCCTAGAAACACCACCTGCACCTCCATCTATCAATACAGACACTCCCTAGAAACACCACCTGCATCTCCATATATCAATACAAACACTCCCTAAAACACCACCTGCACTCCATCTATCAATACAGACACTCCCTAAAACACCACCGCATCTCCATATATCAATACAGACACTCCCTAGAAACACACCTGCACTCCATATATCATACAGACACTCCACTAGAAACACACCTGCACCTCCATATATCAATACAGACACTCCCTAGAAACACCACCTCTACTTCCATATATCTCAATACAGACACTCCCTAGAAACACCACCTGCATCTCCATATATCAATACAGACACTCCCTAGAAACACCACCTGCATCTCCATATATCAATACAGACACTCCCTAGAAACACCACCTCTACCTCCATATATTAATACAGACACTCCCTAGAAACACCACCTGCACCTCCATCTATCAATACAGACACTCCCTAGAAACAGCACCTGCATCTCCATATATCAATACAGACACTCCCTAGAAACACCACCTGCACCTCCATATATCAATACAGACACTCCCTAGAAACACCACCTCTACCTCCATATATCAATACAGACACTCCCTAGAAACACACCTGCACCTCCATATATCAATACAGACACTCCCTAGAAACACCACTGCATCTCCATATATCAATACAAAACACTCCCTAGAAACACCACCTGCATCTCCATCTATCAATACAGACACTCCCTAGAAAAACCACCTCTACCTCCATATATCAATACAGACACTCCCTAGACACACCACCTCTACCTCCATATCAATACAGACACTCCCTAGAAACACCACCTGCACCTCCATCTATCAATACAGACACTCCCTAGAAACACCACCTGCACCTCCATATATCAATACAGGCACTCCCTAGAAACACCAACTCTACCTCCATATATCAATACAGACACTCCCTAGAAACACCACCTGCACCTCCATATATCAATACAGACACTCCCTAGAAACACCACCTGCACCTCCATCTATCAATACCGACACTCCCTAGAAACACCACCTGCACCTCCATCTATCAATACCGACACTCCCTAGAAACACCACCTGCATCTCCATATATCAATACAGACACTCCCTAGAAACATCACCTGCACCTCCATATATCAATACAGACACTCCCTAGAAACACCACCTCTACCTCCATATATCAATACAGACACTCCCTAGAAACACCACCTGCATCTCCATATATCAATACAAACACTCCCTAGAAACACCACCTGCATCTCCATCTATCAATACAGACACTCCCTAGAAACACCACCTCTACCTCCATATATCAATACAGACACTCCCTAGACACACCACCTCTACCTCCATATCAATACAGACACTCCCTAGAAACACCACCTGCACCTCCATCTATCAATACAGACACTCCCTAGAAACACCACCTGCACCTCCATATATCAATACAGGCACTCCCTAGAAACACCACCTGCATCTCCATATATCAATACAGACACTCCCTAGAAACACCACCTGCACCTCCATATATCAATACAGACACTCCCTAGAAACACCACCTCTACCTCCATATATCAATACAGACACTCCCTAGAAACACCACCTGCACCTCCATCTATCAATACAGACACTCCCTAGAAACACCACCTGCACCTCCATATATCAATACAGACACTCCCTAGAAACACCACCTCTACCTCCATCTATCAATACAGACACTCCCTAGAAACACCACCTGCATCTCCATATATCAATACAGACACTCCCTAGAAACACCACCTGCACCTCCATCTATCAATACAGACACTCCCTAGAAACACCACCTGCATCTCCATCTATCAATACAGACACTCCCTAGAAACACCACCTCTACCTCCATATATCAATACAGACACTCCCTAGAAACACCACCTGCATCTCCATATATCAATACAGACACTCCCTAGAAACACCACCTCTACCTCCATATATCAATACAGACACTCCCTAGAAACACCACCTGCATCTCCATATATCAATACAGACACTCCCTAGAAACACCACCTGCACCTCCATATATCAATACAGACACTCCCTAGAAACACCACCTCTACCTCCATCTATCAATACAGACACTCCCTAGAAACACCACCTCTACCTCCATCTATCAATACAGACACTCCCTAGAAACACCACCTCTACCTCCATATATCAATACAGACACTCCATAGAAACACCACCTGCACCTCCATATATCAATACAGACACTCCCTAGAAACACCACCTGCACCTCCATCTATCAATACAGACACTCCCTAGAAACACCACCTGCACCTCCATATATCAATACAGACACTCCCTAGAAACACCACCTGCACCTCCATATATCAATACAGACACTCCCTAGAAACACCACCTGCATCTCCATATATCAATACAGACACTCCCTAGAAACACCACCTGCACCTCCATATATCAATACAGACACTCCCTAGAAACACCACCTCTACCTCCATATATCAATATAGACACTCCCTAGAAACACCACCTGCACCTCCATCTATCAATATAGACACTCCCTAGAAACACCACCTGCATCTCCATATATCAATACAGACACTCCCTAGAAACACCACCTGCATCTCCATCTATCAATACAGACACTCCCTAGAAACACCACCTCTACCTCCATATATCAATACAGACACTCCCTAGAAACACCACCTGCATCTCCATATATCAATACAGACACTCCCTAGAAACACCACCTCTACCTCCATATATCAATACAGACACTCCCTAGAAACACCACCTGCATCTCCATATATCAATACAGACACTCCCTAGAAACACCACCTCTACCTCCATATATCAATACAGACACTCCCTAGAAACACCACCTGCATCTCCATATATCAATACAGACACTCCCTAGAAACACCACCTGCACCTCCATATATCAATACAGACACTCCCTAGAAACACCACCTCTACCTCCATCTATCAATACAGACACTCCCTAGAAACACCACCTCTACCTCCATCTATCAATACAGACACTCCCTAGAAACACCACCTCTACCTCCATATATCAATACAGACACTCCATAGAAACACCACCTGCACCTCCATATATCAATACAGACACTCCCTAGAAACACCACCTGCACCTCCATCTATCAATACAGACACTCCCTAGAAACACCACCTGCACCTCCATATATCAATACAGACACTCCCTAGAAACACCACCTGCACCTCCATATATCAATACAGACACTCCCTAGAAACACCACCTGCATCTCCATATATCAATACAGACACTCCCTAGAAACACCACCTGCACCTCCATATATCAATACAGACACTCCCTAGAAACACCACCTCTACCTCCATATATCAATACAGACACTCCCTAGAAACACCACCTGCACCTCCATCTATCAATATAGACACTCCCTAGAAACACCACCTGCATCTCCATATATCAATACAGACACTCCCTAGAAACACCACCTGCATCTCCATCTATCAATACAGACACTCCCTAGAAACACCACCTCTACCTCCATATATCAATACAGACACTCCCTAGAAACACCACCTGCACCTCCATATATCAATACAGACACTCCCTAGAAACACCACCTGCACCTCCATATATCAATACAGACACTCCCTAGAAACACCACCTGCATCTCCATATATCAATACAGACACTCCCTAGAAACACCACCTCCACCTCCATATATCAATACAGACACTCCCTAGAAACACGACCTCCACCTCCGTATATCAATACAGACACTCCCTAGAAACACCACCTGCACCTCAATATATCAATACAGACACTCCCGAGAAACACCACCTGCACCTCCATCTATCAATACAGACACTCCCTAGAAACACCACAAACTAATTAGTGAAAGAATTAGCAATGTAATTAAAAAAAAAAAATCTCTCTCTCCCTATGCTCTCCCTCTCTCTCTTTTATTCACGCCCTGGCTTGTCGCCTTCTATAGTTAGCGCCAAGAATTGTTGATCAGATGTGGATACAAAACAGGAAAATCCAATTAAACCAGACGCAGTAATTCATCTGTCACACAGTCTGACAGGAACACAGCACTGTTAAATATAAGACACAACATCATCAATCAAAACATGTCACTATAGCTAGCCAGTCACTTGTTATGAGTAATTACAAGTGTCAAAGAAAAGCATTTGAGCATCTGGAAAGAATAAGATAACTTCATATGAATTTTTTATCACTTTGACTAATTTAAAGCGCAGAAATATATATGACAAAACTTTATAATAATTTGCCTTATGTCACACAAGATTCAACTAAATCATTGCATGTTTGAAGAAAGAGCTCCATTTATTCTTATTAAACGTTTTTATAAAAACTCAACAACTCTACAAAAAGACTCTGCAACTCCGTATTCCCTATAGACTAGCAGCAGCCCCACCCTGAGCACAGCGCTCCATTGCTGATGTTTTATGACGGGCAATTCAGCCTCGGCTGTTATCTGAGCCATCTCAGGAATGGACACTAGAATCAAGTGCAATAAACAAGATTGTCTGGACAGCCATTCACAAAGGGAAGAGTGGGAGGGGGTGAGTTCCCCTATGGACCTTCACACAGAAACTCTCTCTCTCTCACACACACACACTACAAACACATCAAAGAGAGAGACAAACAAAACACAATCTACCCACATAGGCAAACATGAGCAGAGAGCGAGAGAGAACTTTGCTCCCAAGCTCCAGGCTAGACAGATCAGCTTTCCTCCTGTTTGTTTTCACAGCAGTCTCTAAACAAGGTTCAGGTCTGCTCTTTCTGGGATCTCCGTGTGTGTGTGTGTGTGTGTGTGTGTGTGTGTGTGTGTGTGTGTGTGTGTGTGTGTGTGTGTGTGTGTGTGTGTGTGTGTGTGTGTGTGTGTGTGTGTGTGTGTGTGTGTGTGTTTCTGTACATGTGCGTGTGTGTTTCTGTACATGTGTGTGTATATGCTCATACGTGCATGTGTGCTTGCTGAGCATTTGGCCTTCTCCTCTGCCCTGGCTGCTTTGTTGAGTCTGCTGAGCTCTGAGCTGGGCCCCAGGATATCTCCAGAGACAGGGGGTTGTAATTTACACCCTTCTCCCCTGAGAGAGCCTGGGAGAGAGGACAGGGAGGGAGGGGGACGAAGGATAGAGAGGCGCAGGGGATAAGAGGGAGGGAGACAGCGAGAAAAAGGAGGACAGAGAGGGGAGATGGAGGGTCCAAGAGTACAGAGAAAATAACAGGAGGATGAGACACAGAGAGGGGAGATATAAGGAGGGATGAACGAGAGATATGGCCAAGATTTATACAGAACAGAATAGGTGATATTGGTGGGATGTGGAATCCAACATGGCTGCTGTATGCTTGCATCGTTCAAAATATTACAAAAGTTACACACTCTCTCTTTCCCTTTCTGACCTTTCTCCCATCTCTCTCTTTCTATCTCTGCCCCCCCCCCCCCCCCCCCCCCCCCCTCTCTCTCTCTCTCCACAAAGACATTCCATAAATGTGCCAGTGGTAGCTGCTGGGACAGAGACACCTCAGACCCCAGACAGACAGCCCAGCGCTCTGCTGTGTTTGGGGGCAGATGTACCACCATTACCTGCCTCCAGCCCAACAGACCAGGACCAAGGGCCCCCTCTCACTCTCTCGTTCTCTCGCTCTGTCCTTTCTTTTCTTCTCCCATCACATCTCATCTATCTCTCCCTCACTAAGGGCCCGCCACTCACCCACTTAAGGGAACAAAACGATGCTCCAGAGTCCCACTCATTGTTAAGCAGAGACAGGACAGCGACAGGACCGAGACAGGAACAGAAACAGTCAGAGGGAGAAAGGAAAGACAAAGGGATGGAAAGAATAGGAGACACCCCTCACACTAACCTGTTTGCAACAGTTTCCTTTTCGGAGAGAGGTCCAATTCATTAAGCCATCACAGGTCTGACAGCCTATCAGCTGATACCTAAAGACCTGTCCTGTAGTGTCCTACATGCAGTGCACATCTCTGTATGACTTCATTACTATTACTACAAAAGACTCTGGATAGAAAAACAGTGGGTTCAAAAATGTTGAACTCCTTTAAATACTTCTAGCATTTTCTTCAGCCTGCCTGAAGTGTTAGATGGGTGGGTTTGCACTTTTTCACTATTATATTTGTTCCATTGCGCGAGGCAAGCTCAATGAAGCCAAGATAAGGTATTTGAAATGATTTCAAATAGTATTTGAACCCAGGCCTGGTACAGTGCTGCAAATGTATTTTATGTTGACTTTCTGATGAGGTAAGTGTCTATAGCTTTTAGTGAAACCTGTTTCTGATTGACTAAGTGACTAAACGAGAGTAAACTAAAGTATGCTGCTTCTAGATCTGTATCGGTGACCTCACACTGTTAGCCTACACACACACACACACACACACACACAACATAGACACACACACACATAACAGACGCATGCACACGTAAACACACATTCAGTCCTCCTCTCTCAGAATGCCTCTGTGTACTTCTGATTGACTGCAGAGTAAATGCTTTAAGCTGCACGTCTCACTCCAACACCTAAACATCTGACAGGCTGCCCATAAATAAAGGTTAGCCAGAGCCTGCTGCATGGGTAATTTACACCAGCGCTATCTCTTAAACGAACATGTTACAGATCTCCACTCCATATTTTATCACCCAGGAGAGAGCACTTGGAGGAGGGAAGATGAACAAGTGCAAAGTTGGAGACATAAGGGAGTGGGGTGAGGGGTTGGAGGGGGACTTCAAAGTTCCACGGCCCAGAGAGCAGGTTGGGGTGTGGGGGTGTGGGGGTGTTGGCTCCTCCCAGGGAGCGGGCAGGGTGGTTCTCTTCAGGAAGCTGGGAGCCAGTGCTATGGTCCAGGCCTGGGCTCGTCCCTAGCCTTTGGCCACAGCCATGTACAGACAAACACTCCTGGCCACAGAAGCAGGCAGCAGCACAACACGTGGCAGGAGAAGATCTAGGGAGGAGCACGGCCTGAAGCTGCTCTCTTCTCCCTCCATCAGAAATCGCCTTTCTTTGTCTCTTTCTTTCACTGGGTGAAAACGTATCCTCTTTATTAACCCCTTACACTCGTGGAAACTGGCCTTTATGGACAGGGCCAAATAGAAATGTTTCTAACGGAAACACTATGAAAAGCATACGCATGACATGGTAGCAATTGAAAGGGATCCGTTTGGAGATTATGGGGAAATCATCAGATCAAAGTTGAGGACACAACAGTTCACCTGACAGTAGACTGAATCCAAACATTATACTGTTGATTTTATGTGCATTTACTGTACTTTCACGGCATTTGTCAATGAGGAAATCTGAACAGACTCTGGATACATTCAGTACATAATAAGAATATTCATTTAAATGTGAGTAGGCGCAAGATTAGAAAAAACAATTACAATTGTTTGAGTGAGAGTTCTAACTGGCGTCTCCAAGCAGCCACACACCTCTCCAAACTGTGCACAGTTCCTAAGTCATTTCAATGTACTTTTATGACTCAAGGAAAGAGCCTTAAAATACAATCTGCTCCAAGCTTTGCCAATGAGGAACTGAAGCAAGCACACTTGTTTTTTTTGTTTGGAACACAGCCCTGCATCCCCAACATCACATAATTACTGTTGCTGTTTACGCAATCCAAAAGCATTCCATTATAAATCGCATTCTGGGTCAGGTGTGCATCATATGACACTTTATTATATTACCAACATAGATAAGTAAGTTATAAAACATCATTTGACAGTGTTAGACTTTCAAAAGGCAAACATATTTAAATATTACTACTCATAGAATGGAGTCATGGGTGTATTCAAGTGCGTTTTCCGCGGCTAATTTGCTTCACAATTATTTTTTTTAACTAGGCAAGTCAGTTAAGAACAAATTCATATTTTCAATGACGGCCTAGGAACAGTGGGTTAGATTTTTGCAGAACGATAGATTTTTGCCTTGTCAGCTTGGTGATCTTGCAACCTTTCGGTTACTAGTCCAAAGCTCTAACCACTAGGCTACCTGCCGCCCCATCACAACATGACAAATATAGGGTCATTCTGTTCATGACAACCCAAGGTATAACGCATGTAATCATTGTAACTGTGGATGAAACATAGCTATCATAAACATTGACCTTGTAAATGACATGAGTTTTCAAATATGGAAATGTTTATGCACCTTTGGTATTACGGATGTGTGGTTTGCTTGTATGACGTCAAAGCAGTATACATTATAATCCTCAATGCCTCATCTTTCAGAACACATCGACTTGCTTTACAATATTTCCCTCACTCAGACAACAACAAATGTGAAAAAGTAGCCTAATTCGCGAGAGGGATGGGGGCATCTTCTTATCTCTCAAGGTGCTCAAGTTTATAACCGATGTCAGTCAAAACCTACCTTGCGCTGTGAAGCGGAGAACCTGGAGTTCTGACATGTATAGCATTACAGCCATTGCGTTCCAATTATGAGTTTATCAATTACAAAATCGGCTATTTTCAACCCGTATACGGGATGACATGGGCTGTGAGTGGAAAGGGCGACTAGTGATGGACCTGAGGCGCTCAGTGCTGTAAGAGTCTCTGGGGTTACAGGTCCCTCAGATACTGAAGGGAAACAACCTCCAAGAATATTGAGTCTAAAATCCTAAAAAGAGCACCGGTACCTATTTCAGGTCGCTTCAAGCACTGCCTCCACAGAGAGCAGGAGGTTTAAATAGCCTACACGTTTGTCTTCTCTGCCTCAAATCAGCTAACATTCTAATCAAAATAGAAAACAAATTCCAAATTCAAATGATTTGGCTTTGACTACTTGTAACATTTACATAGCTTGTGGCTTCATAAGAAAATAATTTACATAACCTTGGCTTTATGTTTACAACTGTAAATATAGTATCACATGAAGGAGATTTAATATCCCAGTCTAATAATGGATTTGACAGCATCTCGCTCCCTCTGGTGGCCATTTCTGGAACATTCTACCTGAATGAAAAGAGTTTCAGATGTGATCATGTTTCCCTATAACTAACTGTTTCCATGCAGCTACAGAATATCTCATTTGATCGATAACATATTTCTGATTTAGAGTCTTGTGGTAAATTCTGGTAACGGTTTGTTAATGTGATTTAGTTGCTCGCTAACGAGCATATTCAGTAACCTACAGTAACTACAATTGCACTGCCTGGAAAATGCATTTTGAAGACGCACTATAAATCAAACACATAATCAACATTATGTCTGACAATTCCTTTATTGGAGATTACTTTTAAATGCTAAGAGTGCAGTACTGTAGAAAGCTGATATGTTAGAACTGAAGGGGAGAACATAGTCTGGCAGAAGGTGTTACAGTTCCTTTGTACATGTTACAACATATACCTGAGTAGGCTACAACATCTGGAGTAGGAGTGTGTGTGCGTGCGTGCGTGTGTGCTTGAGCGCGTCTGTGTGTGTGTGTGCGTGTGTGTGTGTGTGTGTGTGTGTGTGTGTTGTAATAGGCTGGTGCAGCTGATCAAGGTGCTGTGAGTGAAGGAGATGAATGGCTTCGCTTGTAGCATGACACTCAAACGAGAACACCAGTGCGTTGTGTTCTGGTGCTCACAGTAATCAATCATGACTGAGGAATGTCGAGGAATGTACAGTAGCCCAAACACTGGTGCTCCGACACAGTCCACTGAGGGCTGATGCCCTCTGGTGGTGATATCATGATATGACAATGACCAGAGACATCATTCAGCAGCATTGCAGGCAGAGCTAATTCTTTGTATTCTTTGGACAGTTGAAAGGTGAACCATCAGCATTGAGTGAAAACCCACTTCAGCCTGAACCAAAACAACTTGAATAAATGATAAATGTGTATGTGCGTCCGTGGACACATGATTACGTACGTACGTTACATGTATGTCCTCAAATATGGAAGGCAGGCGGAAAAAGGCGAGATCAGGTGGGACCATTCTAGCCAATGAGAGGGCAGATACGCGTAAGAACAACAGGCCATAGTGATAGATTTCTTTGTATCTCTGCCATTATAGCGTCTGTGACCAAATGGGCAGCACCATTGAGGCCATCTCCATTTTAAAGTAGTACATTTTCTTGTTCCTCATTGGCTGATTTGCTCCCAATACATAGGAACCCTCAACCAAACTGCAGCAGCCATGCTGTTGCTCCAGTTTCAGCCGTGCTGCCTGCGGCTATGGAACCCTGACCTGTTCACCGGACGTGCTACCTGTCCCAGACCTGCTGTTTTCAACTCTCTAGAGACAGCAGGAGCAGTAGAGATACTCTGAATGATCGGCTATGAAAAGCCAACTGACATTTACTCCTGAGGTGCTGACCTGTTGCACCCTCGACAACCACTGTGATTATTATTATTTGACCCTGCTGGTCATTTATGAACATTTGAACATCTTGGCCATGTTCTGTTATAATCTCCACCCGGCACAGCCAGAAGAGGACTGGCCACCCCTCATAGTCTGGTTTCTTCCTAGGTTCGGGCCTTTCTAGGGAGTTTTTCCTAGCCATCGGGCTTCTACACCTGCATTGCTTGCTGTTTGGGGTTTTAGGCTGGGTTTCTGTACAGCACTTTGTGACATCACCTGATGTAAGAAGGGCTTTATAAATAAATTTGATTTGATTTGAACCAGTTGAATACTTTAAAATGGTGGAAGCCCTCAATGGCAAGGTCCATGCTAAAACGGGATACATCCATGAGTCCTCTATCTCTATGAAAACAGGCACATTGCCGATATAAAGTCGTGGCGAAATGCCACGAGTCCACTTATATCAGTGCATTCATAACAACCTAACCATTTCGAAACTTCTATCCGATAAAATAAGCCTCATGTAGCAAATTAGCAATTACATTTTTAGTTGACAAAATTAGACACTCATTGACCTACATACAAAAATGTCACACTTGGTGGACTTATTTTCGTGGACAGATTTTGGGTAGAGTAAAACCTCTCGCTTCACCTCTTCCTCTCTGGTTCATTCACACATGCATGTTTCCAGTTCACCTATGGCTTCATTGCACCCGTGCTGTGCTCCACCCACAGGACAGTAAAAGCACATAAAGCGTGGTAAATTGTAGGAGGGTAATTATGGCTCCTGTTGGATGATGGAAACACAAGAAACATCAGAGGGTAATAAAACAGCCCTAAATGCCAACAGTACATTCATCCATCAGCAGAGAGGGCCGGAGGAGAGGGTAGAGGGTAGTGCAGAGAGGGTAGAGGGTAGTGCAGAGAGGGCCGGAGGAGAGGGTAGAGGGTAGTGCAGAGAGGGCCGGAGGAGAGGGTAGAGGGTAGTGCAGAGAGGGCCGGAGGAGAGGGTAGAGGGTAGTGCAGAGAGGGCCGGAGGAGAGGGTAGAGGGTAGTGCAGAGAGGGCCGGAGGAGAGGGTAGAGGGTAGTGCAGAGAGGGTAGAGGGTAGTGCAGAGAGGGCCGGAGGAGAGGGTAGAGGGTAGTGCAGAGAGGGCCGGAGGTACTCTGTTGAGTTGCTGCTATATAGAGAGACATTATTTCTACTAGTTTACACATATCCTATAGTCTACACCTGTAGCCTACACCTATCCTATAGACTACACCTCTAGCCTACACCTATCCTATAGACTACACCTCTAGCCTACACCTCTAGCCTTCACCTATCCAATAGACTACACCTATCCTATAGACTACACCTCTAGCCTACACCTATCCTATAGTCTACACCTATCCTATAGACTACACCTCTAGCCTATACTTTACATCTAGAATGAGGCTGAGCTCCAGGATCCGGTCTCCTGTCTCCCTCCTCCAGCCTCCCTCTAGCCAGCCTCCAGCCTTTCTCCTTCTGTCTCCCTCCTCCCTCCCTCCTTCAGCCTTCCGTCAACCAGCCTCCTTCCCTCTTCCCGCCTCCCTCCTAATCCAGCCTGCCAGCTGTCTCCCTCTAGCTCCTTTCCTCCAGCATTCCTCCCTCCTCCAGCCTCCTCTCTCCCCCTTTTCTACTTTCTCGCTCTCCCCCCAATATCTCTCTCTCTCTCTTTGTCTTTCTCTCTCTTTCCTAGCCAATAGGAAACAGATGAGCTATTTATTCCACGATAGCCCTCCATTGTCCTTCCTGTCGTCACGGCAACACATCTGACATACATTTTAACGTAGTTTGGAGTGAAGTCTCCTTTTTAGAGCTGATCGTTTTGAAGTAACAACACATTCTTGGAGAGGAAGTCTTCAAGTCAAAAATGACATGTTTATTTATTACAATCGGGATTAGGATTACGTTCTTGAAAGTAGATATACTGTTCAGTAGCAAACTTTATTCACTCAATATGGATTGAAGAGCTCTTGGACGTGAACATGGTGGAAATGTCCAACCTTTTCACCTGGATCAATACTTAAAAGCCGAAAACATCCATGATGTCACTAACCAGATTAAAGACGAAACCCTAGACTAGCACCATCTTGGATGAACGATAGTCACGATCATTATGAGGATGATAACACGTTGGAAGGGGTAATAGGCTTAAATGCTTATGACAAGTCTTACATAATGCATCGTACATGCAAGCTTTAAGTTTCACAGATAAATTAAATGTTTCTTATTCTACTCTAATTTAAACAGATCTCTTCCAAAATTGCATGCAATACGCCGTCAGTCTTTTTACAACAACACAGTAAAACAAACCAGGTGGAGACATGCCATAGTGGAGAGGTCAGAAACATGATGCTGTCTCTCCTCTCTTGGCTCTTATCATGTCTTGTAGTTGGTCAAATGCTACGTGGTAAAACAGAACATCAACCTCACAGTATCACTTATGTAACATATATGTCAGGCTATATCAGCTCACAGACTTGAAACCAGGTTCACAGTACTAGATACAGAGGGTAGTGAGACAGAGAGAGAGCCAGACAGACAGACAGACAGACAAAGAAGAGAGAGAGCGATAGAGAGAGAGAGAAAGAGAGAGAGTGGGTGGTGAGAGATAGCGAGAGACACAGAGAAAGAGAGAGTGTGTGGTGAGAGATAGCGAGAGACACAGAGAAAGAGAGAGAGTGTGTGGTGAGAGATAGCGAGAGACACAGAGAAAGAGAGAGTGTGTGGTGAGAGATAGCGAGAGACACAGAGAAAGAGAGAGAGTTTGTGGTGAGAGATAGCGAGAGACAGAGAAAGAGAGAGAGTGGATGGTGAGAGATAGCAAGAGAGAGACAGACAGAGAGAGAGTGGGTGGTGAGAGATAGCGAGAGAGAGACAGACAGAGAGAGAGTGGGTGGTGAGAGATAGTGAGAGACAGACAGAGAGTGGGTGGTGAGAGATAGTGAGAGACAGACAGAGAGTGGGTGGTGAGAGATAGCGAGAGAGAGAGAGAGACAGACAGAGAGAGAGTGGGTGGTGAATGATAGCGAGAGAGAGACAGAGAAAGAGAGAGTGTGGGTGGTGAGAGATAGCGAGAGAGAGACAGACAGAGAGAGAGTGGGTGGTGAGAGATAGCGAGAGACAGACAGAGAGTGGGTGGTGAGAGATAGCGAGCGAGAGACAGACAGAGAGTGGGTGGTGAGAGATAGCGAGAGAGACACAGACAGAGAGAGAGTGGGTGGTGAGAGATAGCGAGAGAGAGACAGACAGAGAGTGGGTGGTGAGAGATAGCGAGAGAGACACAGACAGAGAGAGAGTGGGTGGTGAGAGATAGCGAGAGAGAGACAGACAGAGAGAGAGTGGGTGGTGAGAGATAGCGAGAGAGAGAGAGAGAGAGAGAGAGAGAGAGAGACAGACAGAGAGAGAGTGGGTGGTGAGAGATAGCGAGAGAGAGAGAGAGAGAGAGAGAGAGTGGGTGGTGAGAGATAGCGAGAGAGAGAGAGAGAGAGAGACAGACAGAGAGAGAGTGGGTGGTGAGAGATAGCGAGAGAGAGAGAGAGACACAGACAGAGAGAGTGGGTGGTGAGAGATAGCGAGAGAGAGAGAGAGAGAGAGAGAGACAGACAGAGAGAGAGTGGGTGGTGAGAGATAGCGAGAGAGAGACAGACAGAGAGAGAGTGGGTGGTGAGAGATAGCGAGAGAGAGACAGACAGAGAAAGAGTTTTTCTTTTTTATTATATTATCTAATTGTTTGATGTATTGTATTGCTTTGGAAACATCTGATAGGGTGTATTGGCATGGCAGGAACTATTTGAATTAGAGAGAGACAGAAGGTTAAGTTAGAGTGAGGAAAGAGGATAAGAAGGGACTGAAGTGGGAGGTATCTGGTGGTGGAGAGACCCTCTGTTCGGTCTGCTCCCCAAATTATCTCACGTTTCCTGGATTTCTGCCACGGTACTCCGGGAAGAATGGGTTTATTTCTGGCAGAAGAGAGGAGATGGAGTCCATGGTCAGACATGAAATGTTTGAATGAGGGTCATGTCACTTGTGACCCCTCTTCTCAATCACTAGAAATTATCTGACACACTGTCTATGAGCAATGATATGAAGACACGCTGTCTATGATCGATGACACGCTGTCTATGATCGATGATCTGATGACACACTGTCTATGATCAGTGATATGATAATACGCTGTCTATGATCGATGAGCTGATGACACGCTGTCTGTGATCGATTATCTGATGACATGCTGTCTATGAACAATGATCTGATAACACACTGTCTATGATCAATGATCTGATGACATGCTGTCTGTTTATGATCAATGATCTGATGACACGCTGTCTGTTTATGATCAATGATCTGATGACACGCTGTCTATGATCAAATACTGTACATTCTCAAAGTAATCAAATATACTTCCTACTTCTGATCTATGTAAAGGCTTGGGACTGTTGTGAATGCATGCACTAATCTGGTGAATGCAGATATCCAGAGCAAGAAGGATTGGTAATCTACACCACACTAATCCTATGACCATCAGAAATCCACTGTGCTTTTTAAACCTGTTTCCTCTTGTGGAAAGAAATCTATTGAGTCAAAGGCACTGAAAGTACCACACTTGAACTTTTTGCTGGATCCAAATCCTTGCGGATCAATTAATATGGGCTCCACATTTCCTGATGAAATAAATATCTCAGTTGGAAGTCCAGAGGTTTTCACGGGCTCTCAGAACCCTAAACCCTCCTAGAAAAAGCATGGCCATTTCAGTTATCTCCTGACCATTTCCAATTGAAATGTATGATGTGGAGACAGAGCCAACCTGGTTCAAAGCCTGTATGATGTGCAGCCTGAGCCAACCTGGTTCAAAGCCTGTATGATGTGCAGCCTGAGCCAACCTGGTTCAAAGCCTGTATGATGTGCAGCCTGAGCCAACCTGGTTCAAAGCCTGTATGATGTGCAGCCTGAGCCAACCTGGTTCAAAGCCTGTATGATGTGCAGCCTGAGCCAACCTGGTTCAAAGCCTGTATGATGTGCAGCCTGAGCCAACCTGGTTCAAAGCCTGTATGATGTAGAGACAGAGCCAACCTGGTTCAAAGATTGTATGATGTGGCGCCTGAGCCAACCTGGTTCAAAACTTGTATGATGTGAAGACAGAGCCAACCTGGTTCAAAGATTGTATGATGTGGCGCCTGAGCCAATCTGGTTCAAAGCCTGTATGATGTGGAGACAGAGCCAACCTGGTTCAAAGCATGTTTGAAAAAAAATTCAAATACTTTGAGCGTTTGATTGATCCTGCCTTAGGTTCCAGGTGGGCGGGGTTTGCATTCCATTGGTTCCATTGCACCAGGTAAGCTCAATCAAGCATAGCTAAAGTATTTGAAAGAAATCAAATCCTATTTGAACCGAGGTCCGGTGCATAGTTTAACATGTGGCCATTTCATTTTTTCTCTCCACTGCCAAATGTGGCTTCTCACTTCTACAGTCACAGCTGAGGCATCATCTAAAATCTCAACAGTATAATACCACACATTCATTGAGAGCGTAACATTAGATACTTTATGGTACAATATTATACTCGGGTAAACAGATATAGCGATACGTTCTCTCGGGCTTGCTCTAGAATGCCTTGGTCAGTGATCGGTGGTGGACATGCAGCACCTGGCCAGGGCTTTGGGCAGGGCTGACAACCAGATATCTAGAGGCAGAACGTGTCTGGGCTGAATGTGAACGGATTATCGCTCACCACACATGTCCTCTCTAGGAAACTCAAGCCGACTTTTCAACGTAAAAGGGTGCCAATAAGTCTCTGTGGTAAAATGCAGGCACACATGCTATCTGAAACGACCCAATAGTCATGCAGCCATGATTCCTCTGGGTCAAGGGAGGGCAGGGAAGGAGGGGCTGATGGAGGACAGGATAGGGCCAGGGAGCAAGTGACTACCTTTGGCTGACCTTCCCCTATTCTTTTCAGCCTCAGAATATCTATTCTAACTACACTGGCAGGTCTGTCTGTCTGTCTGTCTGTCTGTCTGTCTGTCTGTCTGTCTGTCTGTCTGTCTGTCTGTCTGTCTGTCTGTCCGTCCGTCCGTCCGTCCGTCCGTCCGTCCGTCCGTCCGTCCGTCCGTCCGTCCGTCCGTCCGTCCGTCCGTCCGTCCGTCCGTCCGTCCGTCCGTCCGTCCGTCCGTCCGTCCGAGTACTCACCAGTGAGGATATCATGTGAAGCAGGTGTCTGTTCAGTTTCCAACCTAGATCTACTGGTGACTGACTGCATGTCATCACACCCCCTGTATCTCTATCTTCACTCTGGCAGACGCTCTGTTCCAATATCCACACTAGCATACTACGTAGAATGAAGCCATGCATTGTGCATCTATTCTAACGTGCTATGCTAGGCTATGCTAGGGTAATTCAACCTCGTAAAGGATCACGTTTAAATGGCTGATATACAGTGCCAGTCAAAAGTTTGGACACACCTACTCATTCCAGGGTTTTTCTTTATTTTTACTATTTTCTACATTGTTGAATAATAGTGAAGACATCAAAACTATGAAATAACACATATTGAAGACTCGCAAATATAAAAAATGTTTTGTTTAATACTTTTTTGGTTACTACATGATTCCATATGTGTTATTTCATAGTTTTGATGTCTTCACTATTATTCTACAATGTAGAAAATCGTAAAAATATCCCTTGAATGAGTAGGTGTTCAAACTTTAACTGGTACTGTACATTATAGCCTATGTCTGTGGTGCTTCAAAGTCAGTCCCTGCTGAGAGTGCATTTTCTACCACAAGAGAAGTTCCTTCTCTTCTTTAATCAGAATCTGAATCACATTGTGCAGTCGCCGGGTAACTTAGGTTATCTAATGGGAATTTACACATGGCAAAGTGAGCGCCATCCCAAACTAACTTCTAATACAGCTTTAACTGTTGTTATAATGTTCAGATGGTCCACAGTCCCAATCTCCACGTGTAATTTACCGACAGGGACAACCACTGATAATCTTTGTAGTAGTCATATGAATAGATTTATTTGAACATAGTGCATATAGACTTGAATGGTACTTCCCGTTGTAGTAATTCTCTATCTATGGTGGTAGTCCCACTCTAAAATCAATCAGAATTAATGTGTTTTAAAGCTCTCCACTTAACTGCTGTGCTGTAAATAAGGAGGACCTGGATCGTATTCATTAGGGTACAACAGAATACAAAAAAGCTAAATGTCTTATTGGACAACTTCATGTAATGTTAATCCCTCCCGGTTTTAGTCTATTGTCTTCTGTTTCAGAGCCTGATGAACACGACCCATGGTTCAGTCATTGTACTGTGGCCGAGAAGAGTGCACTAGAAAACAAATTGGTCAATCCATAGTATGTTACAGTCTAAAGAGTCGCACTGTTTAATATTGTATATCCCATACTTTGTCTTCTAACGTTGCATAATGTTTTTACAATGTACTGCTATTTTTTTATATAACAATGTAATACCAATTGTTGTAACAATTAGCTAACTTCAATTATTTGTGCCTCTTATTAGCTACTCACGAAATTACAAATGTATCATCTTTAAAACATGCAGGAATAGACACTGGTTGTATTGGAATCAAAGGATTCTGTTCTGAAATGATTACAACATTGTGTGTGTAGGACTGTTGGTTCATCATGCATTGGCCTTACTAATGCTATCAGTATTGCTATCAGTATTTTCTCTCTCTCCCTTTATTTTCTGCAAATGAATTAATGATGTAATTACAGGACAAGCCGGAGTTACGAAGGAACACAAATCATCGTCCTTACCAGTCGGCAGAGAAACGAGAGGGATAATTCAAAGTGAGAAGTGGATCAACATTTAGAAAACCAAGGTTACACTGACTATGACATGGAAACATCATGCATTATACCCACACGGAGACAAGGAGTCTTTGATTCTTTGCTGGTGAATGGAGGAGAACTATTATTTTCCCACCACATGTGGGTCTCTCAACAACATACTGTAACATAACAAAACTTGAGTGTAGCCTATGACGACATGTTTAGGAATCTGGTGTTGCTATTATTTCCATGAATTGAATTTCCTTCCTCTCCTCATCTCTCCCCTCTCCTGCTCCTCTCCTCCTTTTCCCCTCTCCTCTATTCTCTGCTGGATTCCCCCTTTCAGGCGTGGCCTAAACGTCACCCCCACCCCATCCCCAGGCGCCACCATCCTCCAGCATGTAACTCTAGCTAGCCTGTTTAAGCATTAGCATTTACATTTTATTGGAAGCATTGAGATTTAGAGCGAGGGATCTATCAGCTCTGAGCAGACAGAATGAGTTAACAATGCATTACCTGCCTTTTATGGCAGCTATAACTCTGCCCTGGTCAGTAGAAGATATTAATGGAGGGAGGAACGGAAGGATGGAGGAGGGAAGTGAAGGTTGGTCGCATTCCCGCCAAGGGAGAGGCTGGGGGGACTATGGGCCCTGGTGAAAAGTAATGCACGTAATAGGGAACAGGGTGCCATTTGGGACGCAGACTTAGATATGGAGATGCTGGGTCTCTCTGTTGCCTTCTTTACTGCACATTAAACATGATAGTGAGTCAAATTATAGAATCACTTTGCAATCACCTTCATACGGATCAGTGATCTACGCGCCGCTGTGCTGTGAGACGCTAATGCCAGAGCTGGGTTAAAATAATATTTAAAATATTTCACACTTTTTGAACGCTTGCTCTAAGCTGCCTGCCAGATTCGCCAGGTGTGCCTTTTTGGACTATTCTGTTGGTCCATTAAGCCAGGAAAGATCAATCAAGCACAGTCTGCACAGATAAGGTATTTAAAAAAAAGTCTAATAGTAATTGAACCCAGGTCTGGTTCTGCTCTGTGAGAGGCTGAGGCAGAAGCCATCACTGCAGTCAAGGTATGGCCATAATATCTGTGTAACAATAACATAGAACAACAGCTGGAGCACAGCTGTGCAGAGCTGACCAGAACACCAGTGAGACCACCAGATATGGCATTGGTCTCAGAGATACTCAGACACACAGCCCCTATTGAAATACAGTATCTTAACTTCTGAACATTTAACAGCAAAATAAAATATATTCTGTGTAAATTCAGTGGCAGCGTGTGTATGTGCATAATAGGTCTGTGTTATTGAACAGACCATGCAACACTGATCAAGCCCACCTCAGCCATCCTTCCCTTCCCCCGACTCTAGCAACCCCAGCTGCACAGTAGCCCCCCTCGACAATCATTTGTGATGATGTGCACCAAGACAACCAACCTGTCACAGGCAATGTCCTCAAACTCATTTACACTGAAAGTTACTGATACTCTTACCGCACCGGCTGCGTTTGTGGAGGCTGGCGCGAGCGCACAAACCCATTATAGTACCTCCATTTGTTAGGTCTGCTCACACTCCATGACATCACTGCAACAATTATCACCTGAAATCCATGTATTGTAGTTTTACAGTACACAAATAACTCAAGACGCACAATACTGAGCTGAAATATTGATTTAGCTCGACAGCAAATTCTCATCTGTAGTCCCTCGCTTATTTGACTCAACTGGTTCCGGTAAGCCTGATCATATTTTCCCAGATGTCTGTGTTTATACACCACACACAAACACACCATGGTCCTAAGGCTGCGTTCTGATCATCTACCCTACCCTTCTCCAGAAGTGTGCACTTGTTCACTCCAACTCATGCGGTTAATAACATTAGATTGGTGGAAGCATGGCTGTAGGGACTTCAGTCGATTCCTTTTAAAGGAATGAAGGTGGATGCAGTCTTTGGGAGTAGGGTAGATAATAGGAACATAGCCTCTCCCAGTTCAGCAGAGAGCAGACAACACCAGGCTCCATAAAATCCCCTGCTGTTCACACCCTCTGCTGAGCTTAATGGTCCCACAAGCTGGACAATTTACTGGTGACCTTAGCATTCCATTCGTGGAAGAGCAATTTCCCCCCCCTGAAATTCCACTATCCAGATGTAGTTTTGCAGCAGACAGATACTGAGTGAAAGGGAGACCTAGGGGCAGAGATCTGATTGTTCCATGATTAGGTTCAGTTTTACTGACCACCATGTAATCGAAGCAGCAATAACTAGTCTAGGCTCTAGCTGTAGCCTTTACTATGCAAGACATCTGCTCTTTCCATGACAGACTGACCAGGTGAAAGCCATGATCCCTTTTGATGTCACTTGTTAAATCCACTTCAAATCGGTGTAGATGAAGAGAAGACCGGTTAAAGGATTTTTGAGCCTCAAGACATGGATTGTGTGTGCGTTCCATTGAGGGTGAATGGGCAATATTTAAGTGGCTTTCAACAGGGTACAGTAGGTGCCAGGCACATCAGTTTGTGTCAAAAACCACAACACTGCTGGGTTTTTCCATGCTCAACAGTTTCCCATGTGTATCAAGAATGGTCCATCATCCAAAGGATATCCAGCCAACTTGACAACTGTAAGAAGCATTGGAGTCAACATGACCAGCATCCCTGTGGAAAACAGTTTCAATACCTTGTAAAGTACATACCCCAAAGATTTGCAGCTGTTCTGAGGGCAAAAAGGGGGATGCAACTCAAGTAGGAAGGTGTTCCTAATGTTAGTACATTGTCTAAAGCTGCCTCATACAGCCCAGGTGGAAGAGAATATTCAATTGAATTAATTCATGTAAAGAGCAAAAAGTTTCATCAAAGGAATACATCTTCCAATCGGTCACCCACATGGTACTGTTTAATTAAAATTAGTTTTGAAGAGCCAGACTACACATTCATCAACCACCTATTCCCAGCATATCAATTATTGCGTTCTTAAAAATTAAGATCCAGTAAGTGCTCTCTGTGAGCTATGAGATTTATTTATGGGCAAAACAGTAATGATTTGGTCCATTTCTGGTTAAACATTTCCTGACATGGCCATAGTAACATGCCAAGTGGCTCCATCTGCTGGTATAATATGATTAGTGCAGTTACTCAGCAAGTAGAAACCTCACCAGGCCTTTAAAATGTTGAAAACAGTTTACTACAATTTAATACAAGACAAAACAAATTTGCAGAGCATTAAAAATTGTAAAATACATCAAATGCTGCACATTTAAAAACATGATAAAAAAATGTTTGACTTCAAATGAAATCTTTGAAAGTAAAGGAGTGGTGTGACAAAATAAAAATGAACAGGTTTTTATTCAGGACACAAAAAAAAATCTAATGACATGAAACATGTACAACCCTGTTACACGTGTCCAGAATAGGGATGTTTCTCAACGGAAGGAGGTCATTTACAAAAAACGGTTGTTTCTATGACTACAGTGGCTAGACAACTCAGAATTCACTAAAAAAGAAATCACTGCAAGAGGGGGAACAAATCGAGTACGAGTAAATCTAGAGAACAGCCAATGAACAGGACTCTGTCCATCAACTCAACAATTTATAGGCTACACCAAATGAACTGGGATATTTACCTCTTATGGGACTACATGACCTTACGGTTTGTCACTACATATGTGGATGTGATATGGGAAACAATGTCTAAGGGGTCAAATCTTTCTACAACTCCTTTAAATCAACTTAATGATAAGTGGAACAAATACACTTAACCATATAATGCAAAGTACTGACATGATCTTAAAATGTTAGACTAAAGCAACAAGCGTCCCATGAAATAACTGTCTGCCTTGTTCCAGTCTCCCACACAGCGCACTGACAAGAGCACTTTGGCTGAGACATTTAGCCACAGGGTGGCGTACCTTGATCGAATCAATGCTGGTTTTGTTTCACATTACTGCAGAGCACGTGGATGTCCAACCTCTCATCATAAGAATGGTTACAGTTCAGCATTACTGTGATAATGGTGTGTATATACTCAACAATCAAGTGGTCATTCACATTTGCAAATAACAATGGCTTGAAACACCGGGCACAACTTTTGAAGTGACCCTTCTGTTCATCTGTAGCCTAACGTAGCAGGCATAAAGGAATGGCCTGAAACTAGAGCCCCAACATACTGGTCTTGACCAGAGGAAGAAACTGTCAGGGGGAGGTTTTCTGCACTGTTCAACCAATCCAATAAATGTGGAGGTGGAGTTAAGATTGAGTGTCACCAGTCAGATCACAGGATATTTCCATGAAAACTGATAAATCCGATTGTTAGGTCACTCAGCAGAGGCTAATTCATCTGTAATATTTTCTTACTTGTGCTTGATGTGAGGACACTGATTAACGGATAATCCAAAAAAATCTAATTCCAAGTTGGGAATTAGCAGCTACTCTAAAATATTAATGATCTTAGCAATGGAATCAGAGCTACATAGTTAGTTAACAGGGTAAAGCTACAGAAAAGAAAACATTGGGACAAAAGAGCTAAAATATTAACATGACGATGATTAAAACAAAACGTACAATCCAGCCACACTACTAGCAAATTTGAAAGAAAAACCATGGAAGGAGTTTTACATAAAGGGGCCATATTTACCTTAGAACATAAAAGTTGAACTAAAACTACTGAAGAAAAAGTGTAGAAGAAACAGATGTTTTTCTACCAAGGTGACCTAGTAGGGGAATCGGATAATAAAAGTCTATTGTTTCTACTGCATAACTAACTACGGTTTAAGACTTGCAAGGCTGTCGGCTTCCCAGTGACAAACATGTCCGTTGCCCACATTCAACGTTTCCACAGATTGTCTGATCGAGGATCAGTTGCCCTGTTAAATCAATGAATATATGGACCAGATACTGGATCAGCAGTCAAACACTGAATACAGGTCCCTGGACCATGCTTTGATAGACTGCACATTTTAACGTCTCAGTGAAGACGACTACCTTCAAGTCACCTTAATATGGCCGCCTGTACCTAGACAGGGTACCACAGAATCTACGGTCTTCCTGACACAATTATATCCCAAAAAAATAAAAATACTGCACAAAACGTACGAAGTGAGAGAATAAAGCATGAAGTTGAAAAAAAAATACAAGCCCTTCCCAGTAGCGAGCGCACCCGTTTCACCACATCCAAAACCCCAGTCTTCCTGCATCCTTCTCAGTTTCTATGTAAAATGGCTAGGTTGAACTGTTTGTTATTCAGGGATATTAGCCTGTACACTGGGGCATGGAGGGAGGTATCATGAGAAAGTGGGCAGTGTTCTCCACTGTTGGTTTGTGTGGTTTTTGTTATGTCATTATCAATGGGGTGAGGGTTGTCAGTCGGTACCAAACCCCTCCCCAACCCTCTATTTTGCCCTAACCCTTCAATGTTTGCAGATCAATATGGTGGAATATTTACCACTACTGATTATACCTATGCAGACTATTCAAACAAGTTAACATCAAAGGGTTAAGGCCAAGGGGGAGGAATAGGGTGTGATTTGGTGCTGGCTATAGGAGTCTCCAGGTTGTCCCTGCAGTCGGGGGTAAGAGGTCAATGACCGTTCCCGTGGCAAGACATCCCGCTCACATGCTTACAGCACCCTTCTCTTTCTTGTCCCCATCTTCATGCCAGGTGAGGCGCTCCTCATAGAAGGCTATGACGATCTGCGGGCACTTGTGATTGGCCTCCTTGGCTAGCACCAGATCGGCCTCGTCAGAGTCCTTCCTGTAGAGTAAGGAAATAATAAATAAAACATCCTTATTTACAAACCTGCTGCCATGGTGATTTAAAGCCAAGATTTGGTAGTATACTGCTTAGTCGACAACTCAATTTGTCGCAAAACTCAATCAGGACAACCAGAAAGTTATTAGACCTAAACTATTATCTTCAAGACAGTAGAGCAACCACTACAGTTAAGCAGTTTGTCACCAGTTTGAAAACAAATTCTTATGGTGTTGTAATATAATAACAAAAGATTACAAGGTCAACAATGCTTAGTACTCAACACTCACCACTTCATGAGGAACATGAGATCTCCACAGGAGTCTGTGGCTCCAATAATCTTCTCCGGTACCAGACCCCTCTCAAAGCCTCTCGCAATCAGGACATCATCCTGGAGAAAAGACGAGTAATACCTTTATGTTGTACATTACAAGTGAAACTTTGGCACAGGGGGGGGGGGGGTAAGCACAGAAACTGGGTGAACAGTTTAATTTTACAAAGCCTTTGTCATTCCAGTGAAAGTTGATCAAGAGGGCGTTGCTTACCATTTCACTTTAAAAATGAGCTCTTCAGTTGGTTAGAAATTTGCAAATGAGAAGTTCCCCAGGAAGATCAAGCTGCTGTTCTAGCCTACAATACCAACGCTACAGCACCACTGAAGAAGTTGGTAAGTGTCAGCTCATCTATAAGTAGGCTGCAAATGCTGGAGGTAACAAATTGCAATGAAAGTCACCCCCTTTCAGTAAACGAGGATTGGTTTCGTAGACTTGCACCTGGCAGTCAATTCACCTAGATCTTGTCTAGTGTAAACAACCTAGCCTGGTATATAAACCAATTTTGGGGTAAACGGGTTTATCTACACCAATTAATGAGGTAGGTTACGCACCTCTTTTTTCCGCTTGGGCTTGTTGCTGCTCCCCTCCTCATCATCATCATCATCATCATCATCATCAGAGTTCCTCCTCTTGCTGCTGCCTTCCTTGCTACGGCCTGATGATCCCGCACTGGACTTGGATCCTCCACTGCTGGGGGTTGCACCACTACTACTGCTGCTAGGCTTCTTGTAGGTCTTCATGAACCCAGCAATGAGCTCGGGGCAGCCAAGATTCTTCTCTGGCTCCCATGTGTTGTGCTTTCTGCAATGAACCATGCATTGTAAAAGCAACCTTGACATTTGACAGGATGTATACACACTAGTGTCCCAACAGTTTAAAATAATTCAGCGGGAAAAAAACTAAAGCATTGAAAAGAATGGCCCTATTTATTTTTAATAAAGATCTGAGAACTAACAATAACCAAAATAAAGACAATCAGGGAAAATCGAAAAAGTATGCATTCAGGAGTATTTTTGTCATGGCATGGGGTCTCTTGATTGTCATATTGGTGTCACTCAGCATAAGCCATGGCAAAATGTGTAGAATTGCAGTAAATTAACTTTTAAAAAACTACATTGTCTCTGCAGCCATAAGGAGGGCCTCAAATGTTCGGTCGGCAGCTGCGCTAATGGACACGAAGCCCACTACCTAAGCCACATTATGGAAGGAAGAGGGGGAAAAACTGCATTGGTCATTTTACGAGTCTCCAAAGAATATTTACCCTCCATGTGTAGGAGTCAGAGAGTTGAACATTAGACACAGTAACTGACTAAACTCAACTGTGACGTAAGTGTCTGATTAACTCCACCAACGAGTTAAACAGACGAGACTGAGGATTTTCAGCTCAGAATACCTTGATTTTCCCAAGGTATATAAAAAAAAGTATTATAAAACATTTATCTTGTACCAATGTTTGTCTTCTGTAGTTGCGTGCCTTTGTTTGCTCATTGCTGTTGCTCTAGGATGGTAACGCTACGAGAATGTTCATGTGCCAATTGATTTTCAACAAGGAAAAGGTCAGTGTTTGTATTTGATTACATATTATTTAAAAAGTATGGATTTCAGCAAACAAAGGCACACAACTACAGAGGACAAACGTAGGTACATGGTAAGCATTTCATAATGAAAAATTGTTGGAAGTATTGACCTTGGGTGAATCGATGTAGTCTGGGCTGAATTCCACAGAGCCTGGTCTCTGTTGGTGGAGTTTATCAGAATTTTCCTTCACCGTGGAGTTTAGTCAGCAAAACACGCAGGTAACATTTTAGATTCGTTTTGAAACATACTGGAAGGCATGACAAATACAACAAAAATATGGATGGCTAAAGGTAGAAATGAGCTAGCTACTGCTACAAGAAGTATATTCAAATTGAAAACATGTCAAAGTAACATTGCATCACAATCACATGAGGAACATACTTACTCTGAATAGCCTTTCCACTTCAGGAAGAATTCAACTCGGCCCTTCACCGTCCTCCTGTCCAGCACCTTCTCCACAATAAATTCTTCCTCTTCTGAAGATGAGCCTGAGGCACCATCATCATTTTCACGAGTCTTCTTTCCCATGGCTAGCTAGGTCACAGTACCGCAGGTGAGTTAAGTGGCACGTCCCAACTTTTGAGAACCTAGCAAACGTCGAAACAAGTTTAGAAATGTGTGCAATAAAGTTAACTTACACATTGGTCTGCGGTCCATAGCTAGCTAACTACGCACACTCTGAAGTCATCAAAATGATAAAGCCGATAAACTAGTTAACTTGTCGAGAGTCATCTAGGTTAAACCCTGGCTTAAATTGATCATTTCTCAACCATGTCCCGACAGCTGATTGTCCGTTTAAAAGGAATCACTTGAATTATAAAGTAGGCTAGGCTAACGTTTGCTCAGTCAGCCAATACCGCTAAATTAGCCGGCATGCGTATATTTGACTCATTTGACACAACACAAAGCAATTTCCTCCAAATAGGGGTAAAATAACTAGTTAGTTAGCCAAATGCGGTTTTAATTCATTGCCGTTTGTTAGAAAACGATGCACAGGGGCACTGAAATCTAAATAGTCGTAAGCGTGTAGTTACACAAACGTTAGCTAACATGTTTGTCCCAACCAGCTAGCTAACTGTTCACTACCAACGTAACTAGATAATGTTAGCTAACTAAGCAATTTCGCAAACGTTATCATCAAGACTTTCTGCTTTTTTAACTAGCTAAGAAATAGCTTCATGTTTTTACTCACTTTTGTAATTCGGATGAATTTATTGGAAACCCAAATTGCTTTCTTCCACCACACGGTTGGTTAGCTTCAGCAGTTGGCTGGATGCTTTTTCTGGGCTTTTTGTTCCCCCTCCCCACACGACTTGCTTGCGCGCCAAAAGCACAATAGCAGACCGTGCACGCCCACGAAACCGTCGGCGTCAAACCAAATAACTGTGATTTAATAAGTAAATGTTGTGGCTAGCGATGTCCACTAAAGAAATATGCAGACATTTCAGTATCATTTGGCAAGCTTTATCAAATGCTACATTATGTTTATTTATAAAGACTTGTCAGAACATAAAATTCAATACAATTGAAGTGACGTAATTTTGACGTACACATTAAAACAATATAAACGTAAACTCACGCCCATCCCCGGCTGGTGTCGTTTTATTATTGGATATTGCTGATAACTGACTGTGAAGTACCCAATCGGAGTAGCAGCGGAAGAGGAAAACTATAATTCAGCGGGAACAGCTAACCAATTGCTGAATCCAAGAGACGTATCCGTCCCTATTTATTATACTATTTTCTGTCCAGGCACGGTCGTCTCTCTGTCGCAGAATTTCTGTCCTCGAATAAGGAACAAGGGATCGGAAACTACCAGCCACAATGTCGAAGGAGGTAAGTTTGTCTAATTAATATCTACCGGCAATTTTGTGATATATACGTTTAGTGTTTAATATAACGTGCACGTTGACCAATCTAGTCAAAATGGCTTTCCCTTCTCGAGCGCCAATTGTGGGGATGCCGCCATCTTAGCTACAGGCCTCATGGCGTTGATTGTTCTTGCGTTTTGTTTAGCCATTTGAAACGGACGTTAAATGTATCCTTTATAGTTTACACTACAGTTTTACTATAATATTAATCGATAGTTTGTTCACATTTCCCGATTTTAAAAATCGCTTTATTTGGTGTACACTTGCCGAATGTACAATATGGAGCCGCAGTCGACCCCCACCATCCGTGGTCAAGGCCTTTATTTTACTACACCGTGCCGACGACATCAAATATGTTATTGTTTGATCTCCACAACTTGTTTCATGTAACTTCAGGAATATGTCAAAATGGTTGGCATAGTTTGCTACAATGTAGCGCTCGCTCTCATTTGTATCTGCTTCTTTCGTTCTAAATGCGTTCTCCCTTTATGTCCAGGCCCCACGTGAACCCGAGCAGCTCCGCAAGCTGTTCATCGGAGGTCTGAGCTTCGAAACCACGGATGAGAGTTTGCGAGCACACTTCGAACAATGGGGATCTCTTACAGATTGTGTGGTGAGTGTTTATGTACACATTTGAAACCTTTATACCTAGTTGGCTGCAGTATTACGGAATGGGTTTGATTATTAACTTACTTTGAACGTCGGTGTAGGTTTTTAATATTTTTGCATTACACTCAATATTACCAACAGGTAATGAGAGATCCAGCCAACAAGCGCTCCAGGGGGTTTGGATTTGTCACCTATGCTGGTGTGAATGAGGTTGACGCTGCCATGGAAGCACGTCCCCACAAGGTTGATGGTAGGCTCGTAGAGCCGAAGAGGGCGGTGTCCAGAGAGGACTCCAGCCGACCAGGTGCTCACGTCACAGTGAAAAAAATATTTGTTGGGGGTATCAAGGAAGACACAGAAGACTCCCACCTGCGAGACTACTTTGAGCAGTTTGGCAAGATTGAAGTAATTGACATTATGACTGACCGCAACAGTGGCAAGAAGAGGGGCTTCGCCTTTGTCACGTTTGATGACCATGATGCAGTGGACAGGATTGTTAGTAAGTAGTGGTCTGAATGTCTTTCTTTAGAATTAGTCACTGGCGTTTGTGTTCTGCTGTAATTTAAGGCAATTTTCTATCCCCAGTTCAGAAGTACCACACACTGAACGGTCACAATTGCGAAGTGAGAAAAGCGTTGTCCAGACAGGAGATGCAGACTACAGGAATGGGTATGAGGGGTGGTAAGTCCATGACTTCTTCATGGCAAGTGGTTTAATCTTTAATTATTCCTGAGGTTGGTCTGGTACTAATGGCTTATAATGTTCTTCCCAGGCCGTGGTGGCGGTGGCGGCGGCGGCAACTATGGCAGAGGTGGGGGATACGGAGGTAATGACTTTGGCTGTGATGGTGGATACTTCAGTGGCCGGGGTATGTGGTGGTCCTGAACCACTCAATCTCTGCTTGAACCTGTGTACTTAACCACTTGTGATTGTTTCAATATACTTTAGGTGATGCTGACTCGTCTGTTTCAGGAGGCAGAGGGGGTGGATATGGAGGTGGAGATGGTGGTTACAACAATGGTTATGGGGGAGGCGATGGTAAGATTTGCCTTCTCTGTTGGACAAATAGCCTGGAGTAATAGTAGTACGTAAACTACACAAGTCTTGACAGCAGGAAGCGCTATAACATGACACACAGCAACAGACTGGTCCATCTACATTTTAGTGGTTTAGCAGATGCTCTTATCCACAGCGACTTACAGTAAAGTGCATACATTTCTCTTACACGCCCCCCCCAGTGAAATCAAACCCACAGGGTTCCATGTATAACTATAGTGTGTTCGCTTGTTGCTGGCAGTGTATTTAGACAGGAACCTTCCTTTCTATAGGTGGCTATGGAGGAGGGCCCGGGGGTTATGGTGGTGGTGGTAACCGTGGCTATGGTGGAGGACAAGGAGGTTATGGCGGAGGACAGGGTGGTGGCTACGGTGGAGGAAATGGTTATAGCGACTATAACAATGGCAACGGCGGAAACTTTGGCGGCGGTAAGTCCATGGCTTCACCACAAGAGGCAGCACCAGTTGCTGGTAAGTGGATGGCTTCATAGGCTGTGATCAAATTCTCACACTACATTCTGTTTGGTTAAAGTATTTATTGACTACCTATACTTCCCTTCTAAATGGCATGTAGTAAGCATAAAATGTTATCATATTAAACCTGGGATTTCACATACAAAACCTTAGAGGCGTAGGCAGGTAGCCTAGCGGTTAAGAGTGTTGGGCCAGAAACCGAAATGGCCTACTAAATAAGAAGTAGTATGAGAACTCGGTCATAGCTGACTTGATTAAAGTGATGCATGAAATACTCTATCCGAGCTGTACACAAATGATTGGGATTATCCTTGAGCCTGTGTAAAATGGCCAGACGAATCTTCATTAAGTAATGTGACTTTTTTTTTAATGTGTGCAGGTAACTTCGGCGGCGGTGGTGGCGGCAATGGTGGCGGAAATGGCTACAATGACTTTGGCAGCTACAACAACCAGGCTTCCAACTACGGCCCGATGAAGGGTAACAACTTTGGTGGTGGCAGCGGTGGTGGCAGCAGTGGCGGCAGCGGCGGTGGTGGCAGCGGCGGGGGTAGTGGCGGTGGCAGGAACAGTGGCCCATATGGTGGTATGTGGCACACGTCAGGCTATCAACTGCTCAGCCAGTGCTAAGCAACCAGTTAACGTGTTGGTTTGGCACTTCGTCACAGAATCTAGATTAGTATGTGATTGGAATGTTTAGTTTGTCAAAGCATTTGACTGTAAATTAACACTGTAATTTGTACTTTTATAAAAGTTGCCAGAGGCTCTTTCTGAACCTTTGACCTTTCGTATGTTTCTTGCTTTTCAGGTGGTTATGGAGGTAGCTCAGGTGGGGGTGGCGGCGGTGGTGGATATGGCGGGGGCTCCGGTGGACGACGATTCTAAGTGTTCAGAAGGTATGTTTGTAAATGTGACTGTTTGAAACATAACGTGTGTAGATGAGACTTACGCATATTCTAGGATTTGTTAAATATGTAGTGTTCTGAAACTAGGGGATCCATTCTTTTACACTTTGATACATAGAGTCCTTGTAGTTGTGTTTTTAGCTCTTGATCCAAGTGTTAAGAATGCTGGCTCGATCTCATGTAGTAGGTTCTGGTCATTCCAACAGTCAGTGCACAGTTTAACTTAATGTTGTTCCATATTGTTCAACAGGACTCAGTACTTAGGAGAGGAGAGCGAGACAAGTGACAGGGCAGCTGCAGGTTTACAACCTAGATCTGCTCAGCCAAACAGATGTGGCAGGTTACATCTGCTACAAGAAGAGATGTGTACAATAGAGAAATCATGGAGGGGCTTCATTCATTTTTCTGTGTTGTCAAACAGGATTATTTGATGTTTCTGGAAAGCAAGCATTCCAATGAGGTTTTATGTAGTTTTTCTTTGAGTCGTTTTATTTTTGTGTAACTGCAACCAATCAAGTTGAAATAAACCACCTTTCAGTTTTTTTTAAACTGTCGTTCAGTCTTGTTAGTGTCTTTTAGGGGATTGAGGGGAAGGGTGTTTTAATGCATTAGAACAAATACACGCCTGATGGATTAGGTCAATGACTTGAAGAAAAGTACCACTTGTCAATGGAGACTTGCCTAGCCCCATGTTTTATTCCTTTCTTGCGTGGGACGTCCTTAGTCTCTTCCAATGCACATACTACAGAATGTAGAAACTAACAAGTATCCAGCACATCAATCAAAGGAAGGTTTGACAAAGTGATAACATAGTTTTGAAGTCATTGCTGAACACGGTCACAATGGATTAAGTTATGGTAGTATAATACTCAGTCAACAGTTCATGATCTCTTTGAGAACTGCACCGGGGATTTGAGTTGGCTGGCTAGATCACTCGCCTGTCATACAGCACACCTGCCAGCAAAGGCTAGCTTACACGATGCAGTCTTGAGGCTAGCCAGCCATGGAAGCCAGCTGAGCTGAGGGCGAGTCATAGTAAACAGCCCATCGCCTGACAGGAGCAGTGTGAAGCAGGGGAGAGTGAGTAGCAAGAAGGCATGAGACTAGCAGGCAGCCGCTACCAAATGGCTTAAATGCTGTCTGTGGGTAAGGAGACTTTTCCAACTACTGTTAGTTTAAATAACATGTTCTGTAGTTAGTACGCGCAAACTCTTGTAGTATATGTAGACATGAATAGTATAGCCTTCATGACCATGTACAGTTTATTTGGATGTGCAGAGATGTTTTATTACAAATCACTGCCCCCTGTTCATCTGGTAATACAAGGGGCATTGACCTTTGGCACAAATCGTAAAGATATGCTACATTACTTGTAATGCATGCTTATGTTTGCAGTCAAACTATGAAATGGTAACAGACTAATTAATGCCTTTCAGTGTTACATTGTTTCAGTCTCCTTTTCTTCTGATACTTCCTAGGAAACTGACTGCTTTTGAAGGACTGCTACTGAAAGCATGATGAGTTGAACACAGTAACATTGCACAAGGTAAGAGACAGTGACCGTTGGAAATATTCATATTTTTTGTCTTGTATTGTGGGAGAATATCTGAAGCCTCGTCTCTAAGGCTGTCGTGATTTTTGTCTTCTGTTTTAGGGTGCCTGGAGAAATGCAATGGTCATTTTTTGTTACTGCTGTGCAGGATTTTACTCGTTTTTTTTTTACCCGCATCAGTTTTGCCAATAAAATATTTTTACAAAAATATCTTCCATTTTGGTCCTTTCATTTGCTAAATACTATGATTAAACAGCCGCATAGATGGTTAACAATTTTCATCCTCTAATAGAATTCATGCAGGGACATGATAGAATTTCCCCAAATGTATGTCTTGATTGAATGAAAAGGCACTTTCAGGAAGTTTGCACACCACTTGACTTTTTCAACCTTGTGTTACAGCCTGAACTTTCATGGAATAAATTGCAACTTCGTCGCTGTCCTACCAATAGCCCATGTCAGTGGATTTGTTTTTAGAAATGTATACAAATTTAAAGCTGTCGACCACTTATGGGGAATAACTATTTTGCAGAGTAAATTTGCTTAGGTTGTTGCATGGACTCTGTGCAATAAGTGTTTAATATGATTTTTGAATGGCTACCTCATCTCTGTACCCCACAAACAATTATCTGTGAGGTTGAGCAGTGCATTTCAAACATCAAGGCCAGGGAGTTATTGAATGTCCCTTTGCACATGGTGACGTTATAAATTACACTACAAAGATACAGGTGTCTTTCAAAACGCTGTTGCTGGAGATGGCGGCCAATGGTGACTTTAAAACCGTGTTAATGGCTGATGGGAGAACACTGAGGCTGGATCAACATTGATACTCCACAATGCTAACCTAAATGAGTGAAAAGGAAGCCTGTACAGAACAAATATTCAAACCATACATCCAGTTGGCAAGATATAACCTATGCCCTGAATACAGTGTTATGCTTGGGGCAAATTCAACACATCACTAAGTACGGTGGTTGTGGCTGCATCATGTTATGGGTGTTCTTGTCATCCGCAAGGACAATGGAGATTATTTTTTGTTAAATGGAATTGAGTACAGGCAAAAGCCTAAAGAAAATCTGGTTCAGTCTACTTTCCATCAGACCCTAAGAGGCAAACTCACCTTTCAGCAGGACAATAACCTCAAACACAGCCAAATATACACGAGTTGCTTACCAAGACTACATTGAATGTGAGTGGCCTAGTTTGGACTTAAATCAGCTTTTGACTCAGGTGTGAATACTTGCGTGAAATCATTTTTCAATAAGGGGTATAAATACTTTCTGAAGGCGCTGTAGTCTTACAACATTGAATAAAATGTATCCAGAACAAGTATAGCCATATGACTTCACTTGTAACTATTGACTCGATTGTACATATGAGCACAGTATCTAAAATGACTTGTAGCTGGCATACACTTTCAACATTAAACATGGGACCAACATCTATGTTAATGAGCTGAAATAAAATGCACAAAAATATTATTTCTCATTTTGTGCACATTTGTTTATATCCCTGTTAGTGAGCATTACTCTTTGCCAAGATAATCCTTCCAACTCAGGTGTTGCATATCAAGAAGCTGATTAAACAGCATGATCATTACACAGGTGCACCTGACGGGGACAAAAGAAAGCCACTCAAGTGTGCAGTTTTGAACCACAACACAATGCCACATGTCTCAAGTTTTGAAGGAGAGTGCAATTGGCATGCTGAAGGCAGGAATGTCCACCATGCTAATTTCTCTACCATAAACTGCATCCAATGTTGTTTTGGAGAATTTGGAAGTACGCCCAACCTGCCTCAAGACAACGTGTGTGGGCGAGTGGTTTGCTGATGTCAACAGAGTGCACCATAGTGGGGTTATGGGCAGGCATAAGCTAAGGACAATGAACACAATTGCATTTTATAGATGGCAGTTTGAATGCACAGTGATACCGTGGTGAGATCCTAAGGCACTTTTTTTTTTAAGAAAAGGTATTTGACCTACAGATGCCTATCTATTCCCAGTTGTGAAATCCATAGATTAGGGCCTAACTGATTTACTTCAATAACTTATGAACTGTAACTCTTTGAAATTGTTGCGTTTTATATTTTTGTTCAGTATACTTAATGGCTCTTACTGTACTGTAGATGTATCAACATTTCATAATGGTATATAAACAGGGAGGCAGTATACAATAGCTGTCCAATAGATTTCATCTTTACATTATTCTCCATCCAACACGTCAGTACGTGGCACCAGGTATACGTTCCCATCAGGGGTCTGCTGTAGAGAGTAGTCCTCTATAGAGTAGGGATGTCCATCCTCATCCCGGAGCTGAGAGAACACTTCCGCATACAAGTCTGTGAGGCGGTGTTTAACAATAGCTAGGTTGTGTTGGAACTCCATTCTCTCTCTGGCCAGGTGATCCCTCTGGGCCTGCAGCTGACCCAGCTCTCCCTCCAGATTAACTATATTCTCCAGCTTCCTCTTCCTGCAGTTCTGAGCCGCCACCTTGTTCTTCCCCCGCCGGCGGATGTCTCTGACGAGGGCGAGCTGGGCGTCCGTGAGCGTGTACTTGGTCAGGAGCTCGTTGAAGTCGTCCACGGGTAGGTTGATGATCTTCTCCAGAGGGAAAGGGATCTTGAGGGCGTGAGCTCTGCGTTCGTCCCGGCTCAGAGGGACAGGAGGAGGGTTGCCTCTGGGTTTTACATAAAACGCCTGAGAAGAGCTCCCTATGCTGACAGAGCTGTTAAGGTGCAAGTCATTCAATGCACTCGGTAAACCCTGTTGATGTTTCATTGACATGGGAGGCAGGAAGTGAGGCTGTGGTTGCATTTGGGATGGTTGTGTTACAGGGAAGTAAGAGGGGTGCGGCCCTGAGTAGGGGTAGGACTGGGTAGGATGCTGCTGATAATCCAAGGAGTAAAGGAGGCTAGCTCTCCTACCTTGCTCACCCATACTCTCCACCCCCCTGTGACTATAGTTCAGACCAACCTCTGTGCTTGAACAAGCAGGTACACCGGTCATGACATCATCCGGTGAGGCCAGCGGTGGGCTAGACCCCAGCGATAGGCCCGAGTCAGACTCCAGATCATCCACAGTGCATGGTTGGTGTTTGCCCTGCCTGTGATCAGTCCCTAGCATGTGTCGACTCGAACCCTGAGAGAGGCCAGCATTGTCTTTTCCAACAGACCCCTCACCACCGACACTCATCAGACTCATATGTTCTAGAAAATTAATCTGCGGTGGTGGCAGAGGGTTCAGAACTCTGGGATTCAGCTGGGCTCCAGAATGAGTTCCAGAATGTCTGTACAGTGCCTCAGTTAATTCACTGGTAGCCTGATGCTGGCAGGCTGGCATTACTTCAGAGTAGGTTCCCTCATATGCAACATCACGGTTTGTCTCGACACAACAGGGGAGAGGCTGTGTATGAGACTGAGCCATGCTATAACCTCCCAGAGATATAGGTGGCTCTGTGGGATGGTACTGAATAGTTTCATATGGGCCATCATGGGGGACCTCAAACTCCTAAAATGAAAAACAAAGTAAGAATCATTAGTTGATGCTTTGTCTTATCATTACAGTTTATCATTACTCTCTTTATGTATAAAACAATTCAACACGTTTATCACTGAGGTTTAAATTGCTATGTGTATTTGTGAACATGCAAAATACCATTTCATAGGAGAATGAATAAATCATCTATGGGGAATGAGTGTGAGAAATGAAACTCCTAAAGCAGTGTGGGGGGGGCAGGCTTGAAAAGGAAGTGAGGGGTCAGGCTATCTTACCTATAAGTCACCTGCTGCACATAGCACACAGTTCCCCCCCCCCACCTTGGTATGCACCCATAGCACACAGTTCACCCCCACCTTGGTATACACCCATAGCACACAGTTTACCTCCACCTTGGTATGCACCCATAGCACACAGTTCACCCCCACCTTGGTATACACCCATAGCACACAGTTTACCTCCACATTGGTATACACCCATAGCACACAGTTCACCCCCACCTTGGTATGCACCCATAGCACACAGTTCACCCCCACCTTGGTATGCACCCATAGCACACAGTTCACCCCCACCTTGGTATACACCCATAGCACACAGTTTACCTCCACCTTGGTATGCACCCATAGCACACAGTTTACCTCCACCTTGGTATGCACACAGTTCACCCCCACCTTGGTATGCACCCATAGCTCACAGTTCACCTCCACCTTGGTATACACCCATAGCACACAGTTTACCTCCACCTTGGTATACACCCATAGCACACAGTTCACCCCCACCTTGGTATGCACCCATAGCACACAGTTCACCCCCACCTTGGTATACACCCATAGCACACAGTTTACCTCCACCTTGGTATGCACCCATAGCACACAGTTTACCTCCACCTTGGTATGCACACAGTTCACCCCCACCTTGGTATGCACCCATAGCTCACAGTTCACCTCCACCTTGGTATACACCCATAGCACACAGTTCACCCCCACCTTGGTATGCACCCATAGCTCACAGTTCACCCCCACCTTGGTATGCACCCATAGCTCACAGTTCACCCCCACCTTGGTATGCACCCATAGCACACAGTTCACCCCCACCTTGGTATGCACCCATAGCTCACAGTTCACCTCCACCTTGGTATACACCCATAGCACACAGTTCACCCCCACCTTGGTATGCACCCATAGCTCACAGTTCACCTCCACCTTGGTATACACCCATAGCACACAGTTTACCTCCACCTTGGTATACACCCATAGCACACAGTTCACCCCCACCTTGGTATGCACCCATAGCTCACAGTTCACCTCCACCTTGGTATGCACCCATAGCACACAGTTCACCTCCACCTTGGTATACACCCATAGCACACAGTTTACCTCCACCTTGGTATACACCCATAGCTCATGCTGCCCATGCAAGTCTCTCTTAGGTGTGTTATCAGGTTTCATGTGGAAACAGGTGGTCATTGTACTGTGCAAGGGGCTGCTTGCGATGTACAGTGCTGTGCTTGCCCCCACTCCCTGTCTCTTCATCCTGCCATAACTCAATTGGCCCATTGTCGAGTGTGTGTTACTTTTTAAGTGGGAATACACCGCATTTCCTTAGATTAAATGTGTATACATAAACTTGACACTACTGTGGTTGGTTTGCAAGATTGTGTCATTTTCTATTTTCTGTCTGTTTGTGGTTGCCTAATTCACTGCCATGGGAGTGTTTTGCTAAGAGAGGCCAACAGTATGAAATTGTATCTCACACAGTAAGGATATCATTAAAAACAATAGCTATAGTTTTCCATATCGCTATGGCTACATGACCAGCTGATGTTGGCAGAAGAGAGAGGCTTTCACTCAAACTCAAATCACATTTCAGCTATATGGTTACATAATTATCAGGCTATTGAATACTCATCCTCCTACCTGAAGCTCTGTGATGGCCATCAGTTCCTGCCAGGCTAGGTCCATCTCTGGGTCGTGGGGTGCTCCACGTGACCGGGCTCCAGGGGCATGGGCGGGCATCGACACCCCCCCACACAGCCTGCCCGGATTCGCCAAGCCCTGGAGAATGAATTGGTAAAAGCTGCAAATCTTAGATATCTTTGAGTTATGGCATTTTTATGCTTTATTTTACAACCCTATTTTGACGGTATTTATACTTACAATATGAAAAATGTCATGATAGATACTTTCTGGTACTTGCTTCTTCAAATAGTTGAACACAATTGGTCACAATCATATGTAGGTTTGTGTGTTTTAATGAATAAAACATAACCCTTTTTCACAGGAAAGAAATCGATGCCCAGCAAATACACAACCACCACACAACGTTGTCTCAACGGTCTATTTCATTACATGATGTCACCCACCTCACTTTGTCTCCTCAGTGGGAGTATATAGTTGGCTGCTGCACACATTCAGGACAGGCTGTGGTTGCAGGGAACCCTCCTGGAACAGACAGACAGAAACAACGATTATTATCAGCTTTTTTCATTTTTATTTAGCCATCAGAATACACTGATTACATGCTGAACTCCTCTCTATTGATTCAATACGTAGATGCTAACACACAAAGGAAAACACTAGAAGTCTCACCTCATCTAAGAAAAACACTACATGTTACAATCCTTGAAGAGAACCTGGTGTATGTATCACCTCTGTAAACTGAACACGCACCTCATTTCATACTGCAGAAAGATGCACATACCATAAAGGTAGACCCACTAGAGATGGCTACATGTACTAGATGAGTGTTTGGGTGATGTTCTGTGTTGAACTGTTTGGGACATGCGACGACCAGGCACACAGAGTTCCGTTGGGCTGGATCCCTCCTATCAGCTGAGCTGTGGTGCTACTATGTCAGTCACTGATAAGACAATCTGCTGGGAGACAGCACAGTGCTCCCTCTGCAGCAGTAAGCTGGGGCTGGGGCCTATGCAGTCGGGCCTATGCTTCTTAGTGTAAATTGAAAGTCAGGGAGGGCTTGATAACCTTTATAAATGGTTTAATCTTTAAAATGCTTTATAGGACTTAATAACGTATTTTATCCCTCTTTAGATGCTCTGGATCAGTAATGATGATAGTGGACATACATCGGGGACATTCCCATTAATAAGTGCTCATTTGAGAGTAGCAGACAGCACATTGTCCTGGTTTTTATAGTCATTGTACCACACATTAATTTCATATTTCGTTTTATGTATTGTAGTTGGCACTATAGATACTGACTACGATACTTTGGATGATAAGAGATCATAGTCTAACTTTTGAACAATGGACAGGCAAAAACTAAATTATGCATCATCCAGCATTTACTGGCATTCCTCACTGGCTTTGTTTGGAACTCAACATCATTCAAGCAACTTATTTATACTCAGGAACAGAGCAGGAATCCTCTGCAACAGCACAATGATGACCATTCCATCTTCCATTACCACAATTGTTTATTTACTTTAGTTTATTTTTTTAAAATTCTCATCTCCCCGGCAACACAAAATATTTTCAAGCAATCTGTATATGCCAAGTTTTCCTGATTTTAAAGATCTTAGTGATAAAGTATATAATTTACAACAGGATACATTGCTGCTTCAGAGGAGAAAACTAGGAGGTGATGGCTCTCACCTGAACACTATTGCAAAAATGTGACATTATCCCAGTAAATACCCAGTCACCTAATTCATCAAATCACTACATGGTCATCCATCTTTGTATTTGTACTCTGTGATCTGTAGCTACAGGTTCCCATGCATAGCATAAACAACATAGATGGGCTTGTAACTCATATCCTGCCATAACCACTGTTATGTTTGTGGTGAAGGCTGTTTCCTCTAGTACTGAGGGGACAGATAAAGTCGCCTGGTCTGGCTATCAACCAGGTCTTACAGATCTTACATTAGGTGTTGCATTAACGCAAAAAGCAGCTCAGAGTGAGAAGGTGGTGGGCTATACATCACAATCCTACTACTCAGCATACATTTTTTACTCACATTATTAGGCGCAAGGGCAGCAATGCTAACCCAGATAGAGTACTGTGGACAAGAGAAAAGGATGCAATGTGTAGTTCTGAAGAGTAATCTCTTAGAAATGGTCAGTAGGTAACCATGACACTAATTCCTGAAGAGGACAAATAAGGCTTGAATAGTAACAGTGAATAGGTAATTTACTAACTGGAGATAAATTAATGGCTAAAAAAGTTATCTGGCCTAACTACTTTCTACTCAATATATAGGCTACTAAGATGACAGTTTGATTATAAATATATGCTTGTTCTTCATCTTGGGCATTTGCATAATGTTTTTAATATATGCTTGTGACTATTTTTGAATTTAGTGGCAATTGATTGTCAGTTGTATGTTGTCAATGGGATTATGTTTGTTGAATAACCAGCTATCAATTGCTTCTAATATTTTTGAGAACCTGTTTTGCACAGTGACAAGGTAATAATGAATGTATGAAAAAGGAAAAACAGGGTATATTTAAAACATGAAAGAAGTAGCATTATCTGGCAATGAAAAAAAGCTGGAGAAAGAACATACCTGAGCAACATGTCTCTGAGTCTTCAACACGTGTTCGGGAGACAAAACTCTTCAGAATGACACAGTAGAAACATAATAATCCTGGTAGAGAAGATTAAAATGACTTTATATTCACTTTTGTGAGGACGAAGGTGAACGTGTCCACTTTTAACCGACCATTATAGGGAGTGCATGTGCTTTCACTCTTTCTCTCTCTCTCTCTCTCTCTCTCTCTCTCTCTCTCTCTCTCTCTCTCTCTCTCTCTCTCTCTCTCTCTCTCTCTCTCTCTCTTTCTGTGTTTCTCTCTGCCAATCTCTAGCTCTCTGCTCTGCTACATAGACAGTCCCCAGCAGAAAAGGGGTGTCTCTGCCTTCGATGTAAGCAACTTTCCTGTAAAGCAACCACACCACAGTTTTTAGCATGCTTCTATCATTAATAAAACACTTGCACTCTGACAACAACAAAAAATCCCTTTTTCCCCACAAGAGAAAACCACAGACAAGGGACACGACATACTCCTAAACAACCCCTTGTTACCTTTTAAAACAAAGGCAAATTAGTCTTAGCTAGGATGAATAGTTGTTTAATCTACATGTTGTCTACATTCTTTGACTAATTAACCATTATTACTCATAGACATGACACAACATGATGCACAAATCCTTATACAAATCTAGCTGATCGCGAGTCAGCAAGTCCGCTTCGTACGAAAGGCCTATAAGAAAGCTTCCCTCAGAAGTCCTCTGAAAGGAGAGGTTTGTGGAGTGTGATCTGGAGCACCTGGAGTTAAACCACCCTGGTATTGATTGCTGTTAGCGAGGGCCCTGTGCAAGTGGGGGACGGGGGTGAGTTGCAGACAGGCTGGATTGAGACTTAGTTTAGTAGGGATGGAATGTACACCTCCACCAGGTAAGAAAGGCTACATTGTTCTTATATCTGGCAGAGCAACCACTGAGGGAGAGAGAGGAGCAGGGGGAGAATGGAGAGGAGCGTGACTTACAAAACTCTCCCCACCACTGCCCCAATCTAACACATTCTGTATGCATAAAGACAAGCCTAACCTGTCTAATGAATAACACTAGCACGGTGGACATTTTACTAGACTTATCTATACATATCCAGGAATTGGTAATTGGCAATAAACCAATTGAACCCTTCTCAATTATTTTATGAGCTTGGTGGAGTAGTTTTACTTCTGTGCAGTAATGTACATATAGCGGTCATCCAAGTGCTGGTGTGGTATTCTCATGTTCCAAATCTGTATGCATAGTAAGGACATGCAACATGAATGTTTTCCCAAAAAACAACATGAAAGGGGAATTCTACAAAATCGATTTATAAAGGTGGGGTTCATATTTCCTAAACGTTGAATAAAGAAACAAGAAACCAGTCATATTTGTAAATCACAAGGAACATACACTGAGTGTACAAAATATTAGGAACACATGCTCTTTCCATGACATAGACTGCAGGTGAATCCAGGTAAAAGCTATGATTCCTTATTGATGTCACTTCTTAAATCGACTTCAATTAGTGTGTAGATGAAGGGGAGGAGACAAGTTAAAGAAGGATGTTTAATAAGGCTTGAGACAATTGAGACATGGATTGTGTATGTGTGCCATTCAGAGGGTGAATGGGCAAGACAGAAGATTGAAGTGCCTTTGAACGAGGGTATAGTAGTAGGTGCCAGGCGCACCGGTTTGAATATGTTAAGAACTGCAACCCTGCTGGGTTTTTCACACTCAACAGTTTTCCATGTGTATCAAGAATGGTCCACCACCCAAAGGACATCCAGCAACATTAACACAACTGTGGGAAGCATTGGAGTCAACATGGGCCTTGTGGAATGCTTTCGACGCCTTGTAGAGTCCATGCCCCAACGAAGTGAGGCTGTTCTGAGGGCAACTCAAAATTATGAAGGTGTTCCTAATGTTTTATACACTCAGTGTACTTCTAATAGTACACATAAAAGAACATGGCAGAAGTTTTAAAAAGTCATATTATAAAGTCAGATCCTAGCTCCAAGCCACAGATTATGATGATGTTTTTGTGTCAAAATGTAACAAGTAGGTGGCTGACAGAGTCAAGAGAGGTGGGTGTCTACCAGGAATCAGACAGAGAAGGGACTTCCCAACTTCTCAGCTTCCTAGCACACAGCCCCCTACTCACCCACCTCCTAAGGATGCCAAAGACTAGGCTGTTATTACCCAGACCACACTGGTTTTCACCCTAATTGCAGTTCCTAGCTCAACGCCCTCTCTTTGTGGTGGTGTTTGTTTGCAGCAATTGGTCTTTGACATCTTGGGTAAGTACTTTTCAATTTGTTCTGCTTTAAAGTGTCTCTTGATTTTGATAAGATGTCCTGTCCATTCCCATGATTTGTATAACATCTCTGAGTATAATCCCCCAAACTCACTATTTATTTATTCCTTTGTCCCTGTCCCCTTGTCCCCCCGAGACACGGCCTGTTCACCCCGCTATCATCCAGAAGTCGAGGTCAGTACAGGTGCATCAAAGCTGGGACAGAGACTGAAAAACAGATTATATCTCAAGGCCATCAGACTGTTAAATAGTCACCACTAGACAGCTTCCACCCAGTAGCCTGCTCTGAACTTAGCCACTGTCACTAGTCGGCTACCGCCCGGTTACACGACCATGCACCTTAGAGGCTGCTGCCATATGTACATAGTCATAGAACACTGGTCACTTTAATAGTGTTTACATACTGTTTAACTGACTTCATATTTATATTCTGTATTCTAGTCAAGGCCAACCTATTCAACTATTGCTGTACATATACTATTCTTCAGATATACTACATATTCTATCCATATACTGTCCATAATGTCTATACATCCCATCACATACATATATACTGTACATATTTACACTACCGTTCAAAAGTTTGTGGTCACTTAGAAATGTCCGTGCTTTTGAAAGAAAAGCACATTTTTGTCCATTAAAATAACATCAAATTGATCAGAAATACAGTGTAGACATTGGTAATGTTGTAAATGACTATTGTAGCTGGAAATGGCAGATTTTTTATGGAATATCTACATAGGCGTACAGAGGCCCATTATCAGCAACTATCACACCTGTGTTCCAATGGCATGTTGTGGTAGCTAATCCAAGTTTATAATTTAAAAGGCTAATTGATCATTAGAAAACCATTTTGCAATTATGTTAGTACAGCTGAAAACTGTCGTGCTGATTAAGGAAGCAATAAAACTTGCCTTCTTTAGACGAGTTGAGTATCTGGAGCATCAGCATTTGTGGGTTCGATTACAGGCTCAAAATGGTCAGAAACAAAGACCTTTCTTCTGAAACTTGTCAGTCTATTTTTGTTCTGAGAAATGAAGGCTATTCCATGAAATTGCCAAGAAACTGAAGATCTCGTACAACGCTGTGTACTAATCCCTTCACAGAACAGTGCAAACTGTCTCTAACCCGATTAGAAAGAGAAGTGGGAGGCCCCGGTGCACAACTGAGCAAGAGTACAAGTACATTAAAGTGTCTAGTTTGAGAAACAGACGCCAAAGTCCTCAACTGGCAGCTTCATTAAATAGTACCCTTCTCATTCAAGGTTTTTCTTTATTTTGACGATTTTCTACATTGTAGAATAATAGTGAAGACATCAAAACCATGAAATAACACATGGAATCATAACCAAAAAAGTGTTAAATAAATCAAAATATATGTTATATTTGAGATTCTTCAAAGGTGCCACCCTTTGCCTTGATGACAGCTTTGCACACTCTTCTCATTCTCTCAACCAGCTTCATGAGGTAGTCACCTGGAATGCATTTCAATTAACACGTGTGCCTTTTTAAAAGTTAATTTGTGGAATTTCTTTCCTTCTTAATGCGTTTGAGCCAATCAGTTGTGTTGTGACAAGGTAGGGGTGGTATACAGAAGATAGCCCTATTTGGTAAAAGACCAAAGTCCATATTATGGCAAGAACAGCTCAAATAAGCAAAGAGAAACAACAGTCCATCATTACTTCAAGACATGAATTTCAGTCAATGTGGAAAATTTCAAGAACTTTGAAAGTTTCTTCAAGTGCAGTCGCAAAAACCATCAAGAGCTATGATGAAACTGTCTCTCATGAGGACTGCCACGGGAAAGGTAGACCCAGAGTTACCTCTGCTGCAGAGGATAAGTTCATTAGAGTTAACTGCACCTCAGATTGCAGCCCAAATAAATGCTTCACAGAGTTCAAGTAACAGACACATCTCAACATCAACTGTTCAGAGGAGACTGTGTGAATCAGGCCTACATGGTCAAATTGCTGCAAAGAAACCCCTACTGAAGGACACCAATAATAAGAAGAGGTGCATGTTCCACTCATTCTACTCCATGATTAATAATGTGTTTTTCCCTTCTTCCTCTAAATAGGTATTTTTTAAATTATTGTCACCATTGTGTCATTAGAGAGGAAGAGGTGCGGTATTGGAGGTCATGCTTTAACAATCTAAAAATATGCTGTATATGATTCGAGCGGAAAAAATACCTCAGCACTGAACAACATGAGAATGTTTGTTTCTCCTGGTTGTGGTCTGAAGAAGGGAAAAATGAGCCAGTAGCTGCTTGGAAGAGAGAGGAAAAGAGAGATGACATGGAAAGTAGAAATAGTAGTAGTAGTAGTACTTTATTGATACCATGGAGGGGAATGTCATGCATCACCACAAGTATATCAGCAATACATCATGTTCAGAGACAGGACATGGGCCAATAGCAATGATGATACTATTCAACATAAATTCCAGCCCAATTCCGAAGTAAATATCAATGTGTGTTCACATTGCATGGCAAATGCAAGTTAGTGGACAGTAGACATCGCCCAGCATTGTGCAACGGACGGTGCAAGGCAGGGAGGTTGGAGGGACAATGCGATAGCATGGGCTGCTCCCCTCTCCCCATCTCATGCTTAAAACCACAGGAGTTAGCAGCTCCCTTCATAAGCACCCAACGCTGCTTTTATCAGCACCGAGCAGAGCTTCCGCCCCCCAGCATCCTCCCTTTTCTCCTCTCGCTCACTGTGTTTCTGCATCCATGAATGGATGCAGACACACACGCATGCACACACAAACACACACACACACACACACACAAACACAAACACACACACACAAACACTTCCAATTACTTCGCACCCCACTATGACCATACACATTCCTGTTGTACTTCCTGCTTAATAATGTAATGTCATTATTGTTTGAAGTACAAAGTCATAAAATAATAGCTCTTCAAACTTGTGAGGTTTGAAAAGGTGACGCTGTATTGTGAAATATCACAAGTAGCCTAATCTGTACATCTTATCATTGGTCATATTGAGACATTACCAACGAATGCAATGATACTGCAGGTTAATGTTCCTCATTTGTTGTTTGTCAGGTGTAATGATTGGTCAATGGCAAACATTTTACTCAACCGCAACAGACCGCCATCAGGTTTACTGTAATGATGACTGTGATAGAACTACCAGAGAAAGTGGATATTTGTTATACCAGTACATGCTTTTTGGAGATCCTGTTGTTTAATTTCATCATCATATTGATTAAGGTGTTCATTTGAAGTGGCTTGAGTACTTTAGAAGGAGGCATAATGCAAAAGTGTTGCCTTTAGACTTTACACTGTCAACGGCTTACGATTTTCCATCAGTTACATGAAAACATGTTCTCCTCTAGCTCTCACTACAACAGTGTTTTATTTGAAAAGCTAGGAGCTATGGTTATGGAGGCCCTCTCCCCGACCTGTGACCTGTCTTTCAGATTCAATACTATTGAATTGAAAGGAAAACCCATTTGCCCATCTTGTATAGAGGTAAATCCCAGATAGAACAACGAGAAAGATATTTCACTGGATGTTTAAATGTGAAGCATCCACTTGGCGTTTCCACTCACTACAAAATATGGTAGTGAGAGGAAGCCCACTGGCGGGTAGTGGGAGAAGATGGAACGAGATGGATTTTGGCCGACATTCTGCAAATTTTCTCATCGATGAAACATTTGATCTCAATACAGTTTTCTGTTCCCAAAACTTTGAATTTGTTATGAACAGAGTTGACTAAGGTTTGTAGACTTTACCCTTTGCAAAAGTTTTTTTTAAATTGCGTTGTTTAGAAGGAGTGCAAAGGCAATCCTTCTAAAGGCACTCCTTGAGTTATTGAACACGTGCACTTCACATAGTAGGCGTTCCCTAACGGAAATATGCAGGTCATGCTAAAATGCGCCAATAGGATCTTGCTAGCTGGTGCTTGGCTCTGCCCCCTTCCTTGCTTGTTCTACACACTATGACTAATTTGTTCCCATTGGAAATGACAGGCTGTGGTCTATCTTGGTTTAGTTATACAGATCTTTGGGTAAATTATTAATACATTTTTGGATTAGGCATGTAAAGTAGCAACAGTCACTGTTGTCATGGTTATATCGAGAATAGTCTATACAGTAAAAACACAGGCAATTCAAGTACAAGATCAGAGGATTCGGTTAAAACCAAAATGTTCTTATACTTCTAAACTACAAACAATATGGCATGCCAACATTCCTCTGAGAAGCATCAACCTTTTAACTGAACAGTTCAAGGCTGCATATTGTGTTTCCTCTCAGACATCAAGGGTCATTTCGAAATCTTTAGTGGTAAAATTGTGAAAAACCATTGCAACATTGTAAAATGTGTCGGTTAACCACAGGACTGTTGCAAGTGTATTTTTTTGTAATCATATGTTATCATTAAATGCAGGCTATATAATCTATAATATGAATTTACATTTAAGTTTGGAAGCATACATTCTAGGACCTAAATAATAACTTTAATGGCAATGTGCCTTTCCCCTGAAAACAATATTACAATCACAATACTGCCTGCAATAACAGACATAATTGATGTCTTAACCAAAATAGAGGTTGACACGTAAACACTGATGTCATGCTGAATGGATTGGGAATAAAAAAGGGAAAATCCCATCAGCATCAACATCCATGGGTTTCCAGATTGATACTTCCCAGAAGAAACAACCAGGATAATTAGGTTGGTTTAATGTGGGAGGATCTTTAAAAAAACGTTTCATACGACATGTCCGAATATACTCAGACAGACATTGGAATCAAAGGGGAAACCAGAGGATCTACGGCCAGAGAGGAACACAGTTGGCCTACCTCCATTACCGTAGGCCTTTATATAATGGATATATAAAAGTTACATAATGCTGCAATGCAAAATCTAATGTTTGCAGTGGTGTAGTTGAAGAACATTCCCTCAAAGAGCATGTCCTTTGGTCAAAGAAATCTGACTTGAGACGTTTATAATACCTCTATTGTGGCTATGTGGTATACCACCACCACTCTGCTTGCTGGAAATGTTACTACCTAACTGCACAGTCCCTCCCTGACTATGTCTTCATTTGGTACAGTCAGCTCCTCCAACCACTAACGTTGGCCCCTGAACCTGATACCTAAACACAATTAAAGCCTGCATAATTAATTATATGAGCAGGTAACCCAATTGTTTAATTTACAGTAACAGAAACATTACATTCAAAGTATATTCTCTCAAGTATTGCCCCTAATTAGAATGACCTGGACCAGTGATTGACTTGATTGAAATAGGTGCCTGTACTCATTTTGGGTGCCGGTACTGTTTATATTTAGGTGCAGGAGCTTCACAATGCTTTTTAGCTAATATTCTATAAGAGGTTACAGGAGCTCTAGCAGTAGCAAATTTGAGGTGCTGGTACTCAGCTCCGGTGAGCTCCTGCCCAAGTCAAGCAATAGTCTGGATCAATTATGTACAGTGCATTCGGAAAGTATTCAGACCCCTTGACTTTTTCCACATTTTGTTACGTTACAGCTTTATTCTAAAATGTATTTAAAAAAAAGTTTTCATAAATTTACACATAATACCCCATAATGATGAAACAAAAACAGGTTTTTATCATTTTTTGCAAATGTATTAAAAGTAAAACACTGAGATACTTTATTTACATAAGTATTCAAACCCTTTGATATGAGCCTCGAAATTGAGCTCAGTTGCATCCTGTTTTCAATTATCATCCTTGAGATGTTTCTACAACTTGATTGGAGTCCACCTGTGGTAAAATCAATTGATTACACATGATTTGGAAAGGAACACATCTTTTTATATAAGGTCCCACAGTTCAAATCAAATCAAATCTGTCACATGCGCCGAATACAACAGGTGTAGACCTTACATGGAAATGCTTACTTACAAGCCCTTAACCAACAATGATTTAAGAATTTAAGAAAAAAATAGAAAATAGAAAATAAAAGTAACAAATAATTAAACAGCAGCAGTAAAATAACAAGCGAGGCTATATACAGCAGGTACCGGTAGAGAGTCAATGTGTGGGGGCACCGGTTAGTTGAGATAATATGTACATGTGGTTAGTGTTAGAGTGACTATACATAGATTATAAACAGAGAGTAGCAGCAGCGTAAAAGAGGATGCCTGGGTAGCCCTTTGATTAACTGTTCAGGAGTCTTATGGCTTGGGGGTAGAAGCTGTTAATAAGAAGCCTTTTGGACCTCGACTTGGTACCGCTTGCCGTGCGGTAGAAGAGAGAACAGTCTATGACTTGGGTGGCTGGAGGCTTTGACAATTTTTAGGGCCTTCCTCTGACACCGCCTGATATAGAGGTTCTGGATGGCAGGAAGCTTGGCCCCAGTGATGTACTGGGCCGTACGCACTACCCTCTATAGTGTCTTGCTGTCGGAGGCTGAGCTGTTGCCATACCAGGCAGTGATGCAACCAGTCAGGATGCTCTCGATGGTGCAGATGTAGAACCTTTTGAGGATCCGAGGACCCATGCCAAATCTTTTCAGTCTCCTGAGGGTGAATAGGCTTTGTCGTACCCTCTTCACCACTGTCTTAGTGTGTTTGGACCATGATAGTTTGTTGGTGATGTGGACACCAAGGAACTTGAAGCTCTCAACCTGTTCCACGACAGCCCCGTCGATGAAAATGGGGACGTGCTCGGTCCTCCTTTTCCCGTGGTCCACAATCATCTCCTTTGTCTTGATCATGTTGAGGGAGAGGTTGTTGTCCTGGCACCACACTACTGGGTCTCTGACCTTCTCCCTATAGGCTGTCTCATCGTTGTCGGTGATCAGGCCTACCACTGCTGTTTCATCTGCAAACTTAATGATGGTGTTGGAGTCGTGCCTGGCTGTGCAGTCATGAGTGAACAGGGAGTACAGGAGGGGACTGAGTACGCACCCCTGAGGGGCCCCCGTGTTGAGGATCATCGTGGCGGATGTGTTGTTCCCTACCCTTACCACCTGGGGGCGGCCTGTCAGGAAGTCCAGGTTCCAGTTGCAGAGGGAGGTGTTTAGTCCCAGGGTCCTTAGCTTAGTGATGAGCTTTGAGGGCACTATGGTGTTGAACGCTGAGCTGTAGTCAATGAACAGCATTCTCACATAGGTGTTCCTTTTGTCCAGGTGGGAAAGGGCAGTGTTGAGTGCAATAGAGATTGCATCATCTGTGGATCTGTTGGGTCGGTATGCAAATTGGAGTGGGTCTAGGTTTTCTGGGATTACGTTGTTGATGTGACCCATAACAAGCCTTTCAATGCACTTCATGGCTATAGGCGTGAGTGCTACGGGTCGGTAGTCATTTGGGCAGGTTACCTTAGTGTTCTTGGGCACAGGGACTATGGTGGTCTGCTTGAAAAATGTTGGTATTACAGACTCAGTCAGGGACAGGTTGAAAATGTCAGCGAAGACACTTGCCAGTTGGTCAACGCATGCTTGAAGTATACGTCCGGGTAATCCGTCTGGCCCTGCGTCCTTGTGAATGTTGACCTGTTTAAAGGTCTTACTCACATCGGCTACGGGGAGTGTGATCATGCAGTCATCTGGAACAGCTGGTGCTATCATGCATGTTTCAGTGTTATTTGCCTCGAATCGAGCATAGTGGTAATTTAGCTTGTCTGGTAGGTTCGTGTCACTGGGCAGCTCTTGGCTTTGCTTCCCTTTGTTGACAGTGCATGTCATAGTAAAAACCGAGCCATGAGGTCGAAGGAATTGTTCGTAGAGCCCCAAGACAGGATTGTGTCGAGGCACAGATCTGGGGAAGGGTAAAAAAAATCTGCAGCATTGAAGGTCCACAAGAACACAGTGGCCTCCATCATTCTTAAATGGAAGAAGTTTGGAACCACCAAGACTCTTCCTAGAGCATGCCGCCCGGCCAAACTGAGCAATCGGGGAGAAGGGTCTTGGTCAGGGAGGTGACCAAGAACCCGATGGTCACTCTGACAGAGCTCCAGAGTTCCTCTGTGGAGATGGGAGAACCTTCCAGAGAGACAACCATCTCTGCAGTACTCCACCAATCAGGCCTCTATGGTAGAGTGGCCAGACGGAAGCCATTCCTCAATAAAAGGCACATGACAGCCTGCTTGGAGTGTGCCAAAAGGCACCTAAAGGACTGTCAGACCATGAGAAACAATATTCTCTGGTCTGATGGAACATAGATTCAACTATTTGGCCTGAATGCCAAAAGTCACGTCTGGAGGAAACCTGGCACCATCCCTATGGAGCATGGTGGTAGCAGGATCATGCTGTGGTGATGTTTTTCAGTGGCAGGGAATGGGAGACTAGTCCGGATCGAGGGAAAGATGAATGAAGCAAAAAACAGAGAGATCCTTGATGAAAACCTCCTTCAGAGTGCTCAGGACCTCAGACTGGGGTGAAGGTTCACCTTCCAACAGGACAACAACCCTAAGCACTGAGCCAAGACAACGCAGGATTGGCTTCGGGACAAGTCTCTGAATGTCCTTGAGAGGCCCAGCCAGAGCCCAAACATCTCTGGAGAGACCTGAAAATAGCTGTGCAGCAACGCTCCCCATACAACCTGACAGAGCTTGAGAGGATCTGCAGAGAAGAATGGGAGAAACTCCCCAAATACAGGTGTGCCAAGCTTGTAGCGTCATACCCAAGAAGACTCGAGGCTGTAATCACTGCCAAAGGTGCTTCAACAAAGTAAAGGATCTGAATACTTATGTAAATGTGATATTTCTGTTTTTAATTTTTAATACATTTGCAACAATTTCTAAAGACCTGTTTTTACTTTGTCATTATGGGGTATTGTGTGTAGATTGATGAGGAAAAAAACGATGTAATCAATTTTAGAATAAGGCTGTAATGTAACAAAATGTGAAAAAAGTCAAGGGGTCTGAATACTTTCAGAATGCACTGTATATAAACCCTTGATTGCTGATGCTATGTATTGGCCATTGAGAGGCTTTTTAAGCCACCGGTCGGCCATATTGGCACTCCCCAGTAGGCGCAGTCTTCCATAGGAATGAATGGAGATCTACAGATTTCAATTAAACGTTTCAAGGACAGAATTACATGTGTTTAAAGCTGCAATATCTAACATTGTGGGCTACCCAACCAAATTCACATAGAAATGTGAGTTGTAGGTCTGTCATTCTCATTGAAAGCAAGTCTAAAGGTTGGTTTACAGTCCATCTATTGACATGTCTGTGTAACGGATGTGAAATGGCTAGCTAGTTAGCGGGTACGCGCTAGTAGCGTTTCAATCAGTTACGTCACTTGCTCTGAAACCTAGATGTAGTGTGCCCCTTGCTCTGCAAGGGCCGCGGCTTTTGTGGAGCGATGGGTAACGACGCTTCGTGGGTGTCAGTTGTTGATGTATGCAGAGGGTCCCTGGTTCGCGCCCGTGTCGGGGCGAGGGGACGGTTTAAAGTTATACTGTTACATCTGTAGTCAATTCTTGTAGCGACATCATGAACATTCTATTGCCATCCGACATCAAAGCAAGTATAAACTGGCCTTAAGAAGCAGTAGATTTGTTCTGTGTGGGCTATTTCTATGCTTCCCCTTCAGTTTAGTTTTTGCATCTTTTATTTTCGGTTTTATACACGAGCTTCAAATAGCTGAAAATACTATATTTTTTTTAATGGAAAAATACATTTCACAGCGGGTTAGATGGTAAAATCATTCTCTACACCATACTTGCTTGTTTTATCACATAAACTGAAATTCGGAAAACTATTAAACATGTTGCAACCAGGAAATGGCGGAGCGATTTCTGCATAGTGCACTTTTAAGTATTTTTGTTGTTGTAGTGGGGACAGTAACATTAGTAATCTCAAAAATGCTTCCAAAATACTTTTTACGCAACTGTGGGGGAGTGCCAAGATGGAGGCACTGTGGCTTCAACACAACACCCATATTTTGTCATCTAGTGTGTATATAAATTGTTGGTATGGGCTTGTTGACTTTTACCAACGATTTTTATAACTAAACTATTGTCTGTCTGTGCTTGAACTCTGTCCTCGGAATGATATGGGCGGTGTCATAGCGGGGCGTTTTGATTGATGCGGTTTATCATCCAATGGAAGACGACATAAACCTTTAGGCAGCTAACTAGGAAGTTTGCTAGCTAGCAACTTAGCAAATAAGATGGATACGGTAATGCTGGTAACGTTTATTTAAAAAAAAAAATCATTCTTTATGTTATATTTCCTGATTCGATTTTTGTTGGGAGTCTAGCAACCTTTGCAAAAGAGAGATTAGTGTGTCTGCTGCCTGCTGAGAATTGGGAAGGAGCTGTTAGTCAGTTAGCTATAGACGGTAACGTTACCTGGCGAACTCACCGTCCGCTGTTTTAGAAAATTAACTTGCTAGCTAGTTACAGCAGCAAATCTCTGGTTACAATGCGTAGTTACTAGGAATGGCTATCAGCGTAGTAATGACACATGTTTCCGCTAGTAAGTGTACTTTCCTTTAGTTAGGTAGTTTGCTAACGTTAGCTAGCTAGCTACTGTGTATTGATGATGTGTAACTTATCTGCTAGGCAGTCATGTCTGTGTATCTTCACAACAGGAACCGTCATTATACACCGTGAAGGCAGTCCTCATTCTGGATAATGATGGAGAACGACTCTATGCTAAAGTAAGACTTTGATAAGTGTATTACGTAAAGGTGTGTTAGTACTTGGCTGGAACAAAAGCCTGCATACACTCAGTAGCTCAGGGCCAAAGTTGGTGATCCCTGCTATGTAACTCATTCTGTCATTATGTAATACACAGCTGCATTATTAGCATACCATATGAAATGTACAAACAACAATTAGTTGTGGTTTCACGCCTCTTTTTATTAATGCTTTATTTACAGTATTATGATGACACCTACCCTTCAGTAAAGGAACAGAAAGCTTTTGAGAAGAACATCTTCAGCAAGACACACCGGACTGACAGTATGAAATGCATTTCAATACACACATGTACACATACATTCTCAGGTCAGTGAATAGTGTTCTGGTTTTTTGTCCACTAATTGGTCTTTTGAGCAATCAGATCTTTTCACATCAGATCATTTTCAGAGCTGATCTAATTGGTCAGAAGACCAATTTGTGAAAAAAATAATCAGAATTGGCCTCCATGTATAAACGCAGCCATTGTCATGTTTCTGTGCATACTCAGGTGAGATTGCGTTGCTAGAGGGCCTCACAGTTGTCTACAAGAGCAACATTGATCTCTTCTTCTATGTCGTTGGAAGCTCACATGAAAATGAGGTAAACATATTGGAAGGCCGTGATTGGAAACATATAATGAATAAATTGTATGATTCATTTCAGTGCAGTGCACTCTGCCATACTCTAAATTACCTTTTTGTTGTTTCTGTGTTTTGTTCCCCTCCAACAGTTGATGCTAATGGCTGTTCTAAACTGTCTGTTTGACTCATTGAGCCAGATGTTGAGGTGAGATCTATGGCTGTTCTAAACTGTTTGTTTGACTCACTGAGACAAATGTTGAGGTGAGATCTATGGCTGTTTTAAACTGTCTGTTTGACTCACTGAGACGAATGTTAAGGTGAGAGCTAAATGTTACATCATATCTTTCATCAAAAGGCAAACCTTGAATAATTATCTGTCTTTCTCTGTAGAAAGAATGTTGAGAGGAGAGCTCTACTTGAGAATATGGAAGGTCTCTTTCTCGCTGTGGATGAAATTGTGGATGGGGGGTGAGTTCCATGTCTTATAATTTTTGGATATTGACTCTAAATGAATTACCACTGCTTATTTTCAACCATCCAAACCAATAAGCATGGTTGTATGATCTTGGTGAACCACAGTCATAAGACAGCTGTGGTCTGGTCCAGTGTGGCCGTCTCTTTGCACAGTGTGAGAGTGATAACAAGCTTCTCTCTCTGCTGTCTCCTAAAGAGTGATTCTTGAAAGTGATCCTCAGCAAGTGGTCCACCGCGTGGCACTAAGGGTAAGGGTCCCTTTCCTCTTCAGAAAACACTCTTCACTCAACCCAGTGATCTCTAATGTTCTGAGTGTGGTTGCCTAACCCCACTATGTAATCTCTCCTACAGGGGGAAGATGTGCCCTACTCAGAGCAGACTGTCACCCAGGTGAGTACAACAGCCCTAGTTACCTCATTCATCTCAGCATACTACATTGTTCAGTGTGGATCATGCACCATTACATTATTCACTCTCTACTCTCCTGAGACTTAGGATGTGTCCAAATAGCACCCTAGTCCCTATGTAGTGCACTACTTTTGACCAGGACCCAGCCTTAAAAGCTTAAGAGCTGGGCCCAATGTCCTAGCCTGGGAATCCAGACTGAATCAAACTATATTTTACCTCACTTGTTTCACTTAACTAATTTAGTGAAAACTAAACTGAAATGGAGCTGAATTAAGTCTGGGTTTCCAGGCTACCGACGTCCCTCTCTCATATACTTCAACATCACTCTCTCCAATCCTACTGCTTCCACTCTTCCTTATGCATGGAAAGCCCACGATTGCTAATTATCGGCAGGTGGTGCAGTGGTTCCTGTGTGTGTGTGGCCTATGAGCTGAGGTCCTCTCCAGTCTTGATTATGTTCTCATTTAAGAGGCTGCTGTCCTCCCATCCCTTCTCTCTTTCTCTCACTCCTCCTCCTCTCTCCCTCCCTGTCTAATGATTAATGGCTGGCTGTCTTCCTTATGGTTCTTTTCCTTCAACAAATTAATCATGAATTCATTCCTGCATATTTTGCTTTACATGCATTACTCATCTTTCTCTATCTAGTCTTTGTCAAAGTTTGAGGTAAATGTGTAAATCATATGGTCTCCCTTCATTTACTTAAAGACCCAGTGCAGTCAAAATTAGGGTTTCCTGTGTTTTGTCATATTTGTAGAACAGCTAATGAAACTAACACTGTAAAAGTGTAACATTTTTTTTTAGCAGTTTTATTTCCTGAGTTTTTACAACCAGCAACTATCTACACTGGACCTTCTCATCAATGGGTTTTGCATGGGTGGAATTATGGCCTGCCTGGTGACATCACCAGGCGGTATAAATTAATAGACCAATAACAGACTCTCAAACATCTTACAATAACACCTATAGTTTTCTGCTTACATATCCCTCCCATTAGGCCACTCCAATTAGGTCCCTCACTCAGACCATTCCAAGACAGTCCTATCAAAATTCTTGCTTGAATTTTTAAAAACATATTTTTGCTAAAAAGCTATTTGTTTCCTTTTGACCATTTTAATCAAACTATTACAGTAAGGTGCTTAATTGTTACCCAGAAATGATTTGTTATTGAGATAAAATCGTCTGCTTTGGGCAGGTCTCCGTCCATCCATCAAGGTGGTATTAATTTACATTCTTTGTTTCGAAAGGGAAAGTCTCATTTTTGAAATGCAAAAAAAGTTCAAATGGATGTCATAAACACAGACTGGAGGCTCATTATACAAACGTGTGTGTTTGTATGATCTATTTTAGAAGGCCAGTTTTCTTCTACAGGTGCTACAGTCTGCCAAGGAACAGATCAAATGGTCTCTGCTACGATAGGACCTGTCAACTCCCCTCATCTAATACTGTACCACCATTACACATGCCTCCTCTCTGTGATGTCATCTCTTCCCCTCAACTCACTCCACACCATGTCTCCAATCAGGACTGAGGAGAGGCTGATCACTCACCCAATCAGACACTCCCAGGGCCAGGGATATCTTTGAGTATTGTCTGTCTGAATTGATAATTTCGATCATGTGTCGTTAGTGTAAAAGGGTATTCTTGTATCTGGCTATGAAGCTAGCTGTAAGAGGGATATTGGATGGTAGTGTGTCAATACATTCCTGCTGCCTGGTTTGCATTTTCTTACCGTTTAAGTTGACAGCTTTATGTCCCTCATCTCTGATAACATTCCATGTGTTAACTATAGTACAGACCATAGAAATACTTCCTTCCTATTTCTATGGTACAGACATATGGTCAGATCACGCAACCTTGTTGTTAGTCACTTTGTTCCTTCAGAATACTGGATAAATTCAAGCATTTAAATCTTTTGAATAAAAACATTTATAGACACTGAAGATGCGTCTATGATATTTTGTGGTTTGTTTGCCCTTTTTGTTCTTGTCACACTTTGACATATGTTAATGTCAGGGTTCATTGAATGGAAGCTCAGGTAGCCACTATAAAATATAAATATGCTCTTTTACACTGTAGATTATGTAGAATTTCAGTCCACTTGAACCATGTACTGTTTCCTCAGTTGCAGAGTTCCCATGTCACACCATGGTACTTAGAGTACTCTGCTAGCCAGACAGGGAGTGACTCACAGCTAAAGCAAGTGCTCCATCTTCTGGTCAATGTACCAAAACACATTAGAGGTAAACACTTTACATGTAAGTGTCTTTATTGAGACATTTTCAGTTATGTGTTGTGTTTAGATGCTGTAAAATTGTGAAGGTGTTTACAAATAGGTCACATCTAATTAGTCAAGTTTTTCCCCTTGATAATCATCCTGCACTTGTGATCCATTTCAAACTGAGCAATAGAGAGATGAATTGTGTGCTTCAGCTAACCTTTTTTCTTCTTGATCGTTCCCCCCTGCCTCACAAACACACACAAGCTCATCTTAATGCAAATTAAAGATGCGCTCCAGAGAAGTGGATGTGAGATCAGACTATCATGTAGATACTGAACCTGGCAGTGATGTCTATTAAAAAAATATTCTCGTTCTTGTTAATGTCTGCATTTCACTACTAATGGGTCATGTTCATTAGGGCACGCAACTGAAAACTTCTCAATGACAGAGAGAATGTTAGTCCCTCCCTGTTCAGGTCTGTTTTTTTTAAATTTGGTGCCTGATAAATTTGTCCCTGGTGTAGCTACACACCATGTCAAGCTGATGTCTTTAAGGTGTCTGATACAAACTGAAATGCGCATCATATTGTGTAACTGGTCTACCATCCATGACCATGCCTAATGTGGACCGTTTTGGAGTGAGCGGTCCTCCTTGTCCAGACCTTGGCTCTATTTTCAGCATTACTCATGTTTTCCTGAGGCAACACAAACAGATGGCGGTACATGTCTGTTCAGACGTCTGGTTTGTATGACGCATCAGTATATCATTCAGTGTCCATGATATAACCACGTCAGTGGAGGCTGGTGGGAGGAGCTACAGGAGGACGGACTCATTGTATTGGCTGCAATGAAATTGATGGAACGGAGTCAACTGTGGTTAACGTATGTTTGATGTGGTTGATACCGTTCCATTGATTCCATTCCAGCCATTACAATGAGCCCGTCTTCCTATAACTCCTCTCACCAGCCTCCTCGGAATCCAATAAAAGTAATAACTCCTTCATAGATTTTCCTTTGGTGTCTTGGCTGTAGTCACTCACAAAGCCAGTTGTAAGTTGACAACCCCAGCTTGTCTCTAGGACCATGCAGTACTACTGCTACTATCAAACACAGTGAGTAAATGGGGTTCCTCACCTAAAGCCCCCCTTCCTTTGGGCCTCTTCTCTGATCCCTCTATCCTTCCTCTAATCTCTTTAATGATGATTTGGCAGAGGGATGAAGGGAAGACAAGTTAAAAGAGAAAGGGGGTGTTCAGTTATCGAGCTGCTTCTGTCCTGGCGCCTGATCACACACATTCGTGATGATAGTCAAAGGAAAGGGAGCTAGACTCTAATCCCCTTCTCTTTGCATGGAATAATTGTGTCATTCTCCCTTGAGCCCCCAAATGTTAATTTGACCAATCGAGAAATGCACTCATGTCTGACAGGTGTGATTGCTTGAGAATAGCTGTATGACCTGCAGCCTGTCTATAAGATGCAGTAACAGCAGAGTGGATGCTTATATTGGTGTCTGCCAGGGACACAGAGCGAGAGGAAGAAGTTAAGTGAAGTTAATGAAACATTACTCATCTGGCAGATCCATTGTCTTGGCTGGCCTCCAGTCAGGTCCACTGTAAATGCCTACAATTTGTGTTGCTAGGTGGACAAGTCAACCGCTCTTTACTCTCTTAAATGGATGTAGAGATGCCACAATTGTATTTGTGCGTTATTATGTTTTAAGCATTTTGAAATTATTAGGATATGGTGTTGGATCTATTCATTCCATTATCAAACCAGTCAGCAGATTTAAAAATTCTGCCTATTCCCTATTCTATATGTCCTGACCCAAACACGTGTGTGATTTCGGGGGAGGGGAGATGTGAAAGGCTCCATTGTTTCAATAGCGTTCAGTCTGGTTTACCCAGGCTAGAATGTGAAGGTTAAAGAGGACAAGGTTAGACAGCACAGCAGATCTAGACAACAGCAATGCAGTAAGTGATTAGATTAGATCCACCTCACTGTATCCTCACCCAGCAGGGCAGGGAGGGACTGGAGAGGGTTCAAATGGATCACACACGTTGGTGCCTCCTGGGTCATCCCATCACTTAGTTTTCATCTAGATATTCAATATGTTTCAGTCATATTTTGTGTGTGTGTGTTTGTGCATGTGCTTGTGAGAGTGTGTCCTGCCGTCCCCTCACTCATTTTCCATCTAGCTATTCCTTCGGCAGGGCAGGCGGTACCTTGGGGCAGTCAACGATCCCCTTTCATCTGCTAATTACAGTTACACCGTCGTAAAAAGACAGAGAGGTAATTTATATTAATTATACAGGAATGAGTATGATAGTCTGTAACGCCATGGCTTGACACGCTGTACATAACATGCTGTAAAACTGTCAGGAGCATGTAATGGGCTAGAGCCTTGTAATTGATCAATGCTGTGTATGATAAAAGAGAGTGTGTGAGTGTGTGTGTGTGAGTCAGTAAATGATCATTATTTACATGGTGTGTGGCTGGTGACTGAGCTATATACTTCTCAATGGCCTGCCCTAGTCAAAGACACAAGGCTGGGGAAAATAGCAATGGTCCAATACACTATTCAGGGGTGTCAAACATACGCAGGTGATTTGAGTTTAAAAAAATAGTTTTGACGGCGAAGAAATACAATCAATTTCTAATGTGGCGCTCCGGACCTCATTGAAAACTGAATGCGGCCCCCTGGCGTAATATGAGTTTCACACCCCTGCTCTACCCTATCAAACATTTAAAAAAAATAGGACATTAATTATGCCTGTGTTGAAGTCTTAGACTATAATGTGTAAGACCCATATACATTACATACACCAGACCTTAGTACTATACCCCAATGTATCTGTATTGCACCAGGAAAACATTTTCTATTCTATGTATTCCCATCGAATAGAAGATCTGCTCTGCTCCGTAGAGAAGCCAGCCAAAAACAACAGCAGTGCCAGAGAACACACCACATTCTCTCTGTACCGGTCTCCTCAGCCAGAACTCAACATACAATCTATGTTTTTGCAACAACAACAAAAACGATTGTGCTCCTATCAATTACATAAGATGATGATCAATCCCTGATGTGAATGTTTAATTCTGTGTTGATGTATGTCACCAGGACCCTAGCTGGTATGTTAGCTACTGTTCATCATTCCAGTGGGAAAGTTACATGTTTGTTAGGATACCACTTTTTCCCCCATTATTGAATAACAGTGCTTTTGCATGAACATATTTATCCATCTATCACATTTCATTTGCTTCTCAAACTATGTCAAATACATTTTCCAACACGTTTAAAGGTTAATGACATGCGTTATCAAGGGTGTAGTAAATTGACAAAATACTCCACCTCTTTGCACTACTATTCCCCTATGCCTTTTGCAGTAGTTCATATGGTCGTTTTTCCCATTCTCTCTCTCTCTCTCTCTGTCTCTCTCTCTCTCTCTCTCTCTGTCTCTGTCTCTCTCTGCCTCTCTCTCTCTCCTCTCTCTCTCTCTCTCTCTCTCTGTCTCTCTCTCCTCTCTCTCTCTCTGCCTCTCTCTCTCCCCTCTCTCTCTCTCTCTCTCCTCTCTCTCTCTCTCTCCCCTCTCTCTCTCTCTGTCTCTCTCTGCCTCTCTCTCTCTCCTCTCTCTCTCTCTGCCTCTCTCTCTCTCTCCTCTCTCTGTCTCTCTCTCTCCTCTCTCTCTCTGCCTCTCTCTCCCCCCGCTCTCTCTTTCTCTCTCTCTCTCTGCCTCTCTCTTTCTCTGCCTCTCTCTCTCTCTCTGCCTCTCTCTCTCCTCTCTCTCTCTCCCCCCTCTCTCTCTCTGCCTCTCTCTCTCAATTTCAATTCAATTCAATTCAAGGGGCTTTATTGGCATGGGAAACATGTGTTAACATTGCCAAAGCAAGTGAGGTAGACAATACACAAAAGTGAAACAAACAATACAAATTAACAGTAAACATTACACATACAGAAGTTTCAAAACAATAAAGACATTACAAATGTCATATTATATATATACAGTGTTGTAACAATGTACAAATGGTTAAAGCACACAAGTTAAAATAAATAAGCATAAATATGGGTTGTATTTACAATGGTGTTTGTTCTTCACTGGTTGCCCTTTTCTTGTGGCAACAGGTCACAAATCTTGCTGCTGTGATGGCACACTGTGGAATTTCACCCAGTAGATATGGGAGTTTATCAAAATTGGATTTGTTTTCGAATTCTTTGTGGATCTGTGTGATCTGAGGGAAATATGTGTCTCTAATATGGTCATACATTGGGCAGGAGGTTAGGAAGTGCAGCTCGGTTTCCACCTCATTTTGTGGGCAGTGTGCACATAGCCTGTCTTCTCTTGAGAGCCATGTCTGCCTACGGCGGCCTTTCTCAATAGCAAGGCTATGCTCACTGAGTCTGTACATAGTCAAAGCTTTCCTTAAGTTTGGGTCAGTCACAGTGGTCAGGTATTCTGCCACTGTGTACTCTCTGTTTAGGGCCAAATAGCATTCTAGTTTGCTCTGTTTTTTTGTTAATTCTTTCCAATGTGTCAAGTAATTATCTTTTTGTTTTCTCATGATTTGGTTGGGTCTAATTGTGCTGTTGTCCTGGGGCTCTGTGGGGTGTGTTTGTGTTTGTGAACAGAGCCCTAGGACCAGCTTGCTTAGGGGACTCTTCTCCAGGTTCATCTCTCTGTAGGTGATGGCTTTGTTATGGAAGGTTTGGGAATCGCTTCCTTTTAGGTGGTTGTAGAATTTAACGGCTCTTTTCTGGATTTTGATAATTAGTGGGTATCGGCCTAATTCTGCTCTGCATGCATTATTTGGTGTTCTACGTTGTACACGGAGGATATTTTTGCAGAATTCTGCATGCAGAGTCTCAATTTGGTGTTTGCCCCATTTTGTGAAATCTTGGTTGGTGAGCGGACCCCAGACCTCACAACCATAAAGGGCAATGGGCTCTATGACTGATTCAAGTATTTTTAGCCAGATCCTAATTGGTATGTTGAAATTTATGTTCCTTTTGATGGCATAGAATGCCCTTCTTGCCTTGTCTCTCAGATCGTTCACAGCTTTGTGGAAGTTACCTGTGGTGCTGATGTTTAGGCCGAGGTATGTATAGTTTTTTGTGTGCTCTAGGGCAACGGTGTCTAGATGGAATTTGTGGTCCTGGCGACTGGACCTTTTTTGGAACACCATTATTTTGGTCTTACTGAGATTTACTGTCAGGGCCCAGGTCTGACAGAATCTGTGCAGAAGATCTAGGTGCTGCTGTAGGCCCTCCTTGGTTGGTGACAGAAGCACCAGATCATCAGCAAACAGTAGACATTTGACTTCGGATTCTAGTAGGGTGAGACCGGGTGCTGCAGACTGTTCTAGTGCCTGCGCCAATTCGTTGATATATATGTTGAAGAGGGTGGGGCTTAAGCTGCATCCCTGTCTCACCCCACGACCCTGTGTGAAGAAATGTGTGTGTTTTTTGCCAATTTTAACCGCACCCTTGTTGTTTGTGTACATGGATTTTATAATGTCGTATGTTTTACCCCCAACACCACTTTCCATCAATTTGTATAGCAGACCCTCATGCCAAATTGAGTCGAAGGCTTTTTTGAAATCAACAAAGCATGAGAAGACTTTGCCTTTGTTTTGGTTTGTTTGGTTGTCAATTAGGGTGTGTAGGGTGAATACATGGTCTGTTGTACGGTAATTTGGTAAAAAACCAATTTGACATTTGCTCAGTACATTGTGTTCATTGAGGAAATGTACGAGTCTGCTGTTAATGATAATGCAGAGTATTTTACCAAGGTTACTGTTGACGCATATTCCACGGTAGTTATTGGGGTCAAATTTGTCTCCACTTTTGTGGATTGGGGTGATCAGTCCTTGGTTCCAAATATTGGGGAAGATGCCAGAGCTAAGGACGATGTTAAAGAGTTTTAGTATAGCCAATTGGAATTTGTTGTCTGTATATTTGATCATTTCATTAAGGATACCATCAACACCACAGGCCTTTTTGGGTTGGAGGGTTTTTATTTTGTCCTGTAACTCATTCAAGGTAATTGGAGAATCCAGTGGGTTCTGGTAGTCTTTAATAGTTGATTCTAGGATTTGTATTTGATCATGTATATGTTTTTGCTCTTTATTCTTTGTTATAGAGCCAAAAAGATTGGAGAAGTGGTTTACCCATACATCTCCATTTTGGATAGATAATTCTTCGTGTTGTTGTTTGTTTAGTGTTTTCCAATTTTCCCAGAATTGGTTAGAGTCTATGGATTCTTCAATTACATTGAGCTGATTTCTGACATGCTGTTCCTTCTTTTTCCGTAGTGTATTTCTGTATTGTTTTAGTGATTCACCATAGTGAAGGCGTAGACTCAGGTTTTCCGGGTCTCTATGTTTTTGGTTGGACAGGTTTCTCAATTTATTTCTTAGATTTTTGCATTCTTCATCAAACCATTTGTCATTGTTGTTCATTTTCTTCGGTTTTCTATTTGAGATTTTTAGATTTGATAGGGAAGCTGAGAGGTCAAATATACTGTTAAGATTTTCTACTGCCAAGTTTACACCTTCACTATTGCAGTGGAACGTTTTACCCAGGAAGTTGTCTAAAAGGGATTGGATTTGCTGTTGCCTAATTGTTTTTTGGTAGGTTTCCAAACTGCATTCCTTCCATCTATAGCATTTCTTAATGTTACTCAGTTCCTTTGGCTTTGATGCCTCATGATTGAGTATTGCTCTGTTCAAGTAGACTGTAATTTTGCTGTGATCTGATAGGGGTGTCAGTGGGCTGACTGTGAACGCTCTGAGAGACTCTGGGTTGAGGTCAGTGATAAAGTAGTCTACAGTGCTACTGCCAAGAGATGAGCTATAGGTGTACCTACCATAGGAGTCCCCTCGAAGCCTACCATTGACTATGTACATACCCAGCGTGCGACAGAGCTGCAGGAGTTGTGACCCGTTTTTGTTGGTTATGTTGTCATAGTTGTGCCTAGGGGGGCATATGATGGAGGGAATGCTGTCACCTGCAGGCAGGTGTTTGTCCCCCTGTGTGCTGAGGGTGTCAGGTTCGTGTCCAGTTCTGGCATTTAGGTCGCCACAGACTAATACATGTCCCTGGGCCTGGAAATGATTGATTTCCCCCTCCAGGATGGAGAAGCTGTCTTCATTAAAGTATGGGGATTCTAGTGGGGGGATATAGGTAGCACACAGGAGGACATTTTTCTCTGTTAAGATAATTTCCTTTTGAATTTCTAGCCAAATGTAAAATGTTCCTGTTTTGATTAATTTAATGGAGTGAGTTAGGTCTGCTCTATACCAAATTAGCATTCCCCCTGAGTCCCTTCCCTGTTTCACACCTGGTAGTTTGGTGGATGGGACTACCAGCTCTCTGTAACCTAGAGGGCAACCAGTGGGTCCGTCTCCTCTATACCATGTTTCTTGCAGGATGACAATGTCTGCATTACCGATTTCTTTGGTGAAGTCCGGGTTCCTGCTCTTTAGGCCAAAGGCAGATGACCTCAGGCCTTGGATATTCCAGGATGATATAGTGAAGGCTTTTTGTTCCATAAAGTGTCCAATGTTGTTGGTCGTGGTTTGGCCTCAGGCCAGTAAGTGTGAGCAGAGCCTGCTGAGCATCTGGTACATGCCGTTGGCTTGGGCGAGTGTAAGAGTGGGGGTTGGGCCTGTTTGCCCGCTCACTACCTGGGCGTATGTGTGACTTCCATGTTGATGCCCTCTTTGCGGGGGTGGGGTGCATGGGGTGGGCAGGAGTGGCATAGGTCTGATCTGAGGGGGCCTAAATTGGGTGTGGGCATGGTTGATGTGGGGGGGTGTTGATTGGTTGGGGTGGGGGTGTGGATGTGTCTGGGGGTGCTGTGGTCTGGATGTCTCTCTCTGCCTCTCTCTCTCTCTTTCTCTGCCTCTCTCTCTCTCTCTGCCTTTCTCTCTCTGCCTCTCTCTCTCTCTCTCCTTACCTCTCAATTCAAAGGGGTTATCTTGGCATGGGAAACATACAGTATGTTTACATTGCCAAAGGAAGTGAATTAAACAAAGGTGATAAGAAACATATTTAACAATATTAGCAACAAAAAACGATTAGAAATTAATAGTAAACATTGCTCTAAAAAAGATAGACATTTCAAGTGTTATTTTATCAGCTATGGGCGGTGTTTTAGTTATTGTAGTATGAATAATGGGGGAAGACAAATAAACATTATTGGTGGTATTTACAATGTTGTTTGTGCTCCACTGTTGCCCGCTTTGTCATGGCAACAGGCCACAAACCTTGCTGCTCTGATTGCACACTAAGGTATTTCACAGTTTGTAGAACAGAAATATGGTAGTTGGATTTGTTTTCCCAAAATAGTTTTGGTTGATTCTTTCCAGTGTGTCAAATAGTTATATTTTTGCTTTCTCATACTTAGGTTGGGTCTCTGTTTCTGGCCTGGGGCTCTTTGGGCAACCTGGTCTCAGAGCATATGCTAACATTGCCAAAGCAAGTGAACTAGACAATAAACAAAAGTGAAATAAGCAATAAAAAAGGACAGTAAACATTACACTCACAATAGTTCCAAAAGAATAAAGACATTACAAATGTCATAGTATGTCTATAAACAGTGTTGTAACAATGTGCAAATAGTTAAAGTACAAAAGAGAAAATAAATAAAACAGAAATATGGGTTGTATTTACAATGGTGTTTGTTCTTCACTGGTTGACCTTTTCTTGTAGCAACAGGTCACAAATCTTGCTGCTGTGATGGCACACTGTGGTATTTCACCCAATAGACATGGGAGTTTATCAAAATTGGATTTGTTTTCAAATTCTTTGTGGGTCTGTGTAATTTGAGGGAATTATCTGTCTTTAGTATGGTCATACATTTGGCAGGAGGTTAAGAAGTAAGAAGTGCAGCTCAGTTTCCACCTCATTTTGTGGGCAGTGTGCACATAGCCTGTCTTCTCTTGAGAGCCAGGTCTCTGTCTCTCTCTCTCTCCTCTCTTCTCTCCTCTCTTCTCTCCTCTCTCTCTCCTCTCTTCTCTCTGCCTCTCTCTCTCTCTCTCTCTCTCTCTCTCTCTCTCTCTCTCTCTCTCTCTCCTCTCTTCTCTCTCCTCTCTCTCTCTCTCTCTCTCTGTTTGTGTGATTTAGAAGCAGAATGAAATCCCTTCACATCCAGGTCTCTGCCCTGCTGTGCTGTAGTACCCAGACAACAACTGCTCTTCATTTGGACCGGCTGTCTGCAGAGACCTGTAGGAGGGATCACATCTGGTCAGCCAGCTCACTCTCGGCACGCAGACACATACCCTGAGCCTCAGACCCGGGGAAGTCTCCGCCTCAGCCCAGCCTGCCTTCAGCCAGTTAGTCCCTTTGTCTGCCCCAATGTCTCCAGCTAGTCCCACTGTCAGCCAACTGGTATCAACACAGAGTTTGCCTGGAGTAGGCTAGTGATGCGGGAGTAGAATACAGATGCAGTGAAACTGATTTTCAATGTAGGCATCAGGCTTTATGGATGTTTATCCTGGTTTATCCAAGTCCAGTACCATCCCTCAGGGGGACGTGTTTCTCCTCTTTTGGGGCTGTGTTTAGTCTTGTTTTACTCACTAATTCCTCAGCCTGCCCTCTTTAAGCTCCTAGTTTTTACCGTGGTATATTATGGATGTGGCTTGGAACATGGCGTGACCTAAGAATTAGAGAGGGAGAAAACAAGCGTTTTATTCTGTGGCATACCTCTGTAGCCTTCAGTTCACTCCCTTTCTCCCTCCCCTCCTCCCTCTGTCATCTATTCTTTCTTTCTTTCTCTCTCACTTTCTCCCCTCCCTCCTTCCCCATGGATTGCCCAACCACACCACAACACTGTTAACAGACATACCCCTGACAGATTTACCGCCACTGTCTTTCCATTGGCCGCCAGAGTGACAGGTGTGATTTAGTGCCGCATCCTGATTGGCCCAGGCGTGACAGGGGAATTTATGACTGTGCTGTGATTCGATGCCAGCTGCCTTTGAAGTGAGTTACAGCTCTGTCGCTTATAGGACACAGAAACGGTGTCAGGTTTCAGTCATAAAATCTTATCCCTGAAGGGAGGTGGTGCTGCCTGCTGGATAACACTGCTGGGCTGACTGATGTCATTAGAGGAGAGGAGGAGAGACCCACTACTAGAGAGTCATACAGAGAGAGGAGAGACCCACTACCAATAGAGAGTCACACAGAGAAAGAGAGGAGGAGAGACCCACTACTACTAGAGTCACAAAGAGAGAGGAGGAGAGACCCACTACTAGATAGTCACACAGAGAAAGAGAGGAGAGACCTACTACTACTACTAGAGAGTCACACAGAGAAAGAGAGGAGGAGAGACCCACTTCTAGAGAGGCACACAGAGAAAGAGGAGAGACCCACTACTACTAGAGTCACACAGAGAATGAGAGGAAGAGAGACCCACTACTACTAGTCACACAGAGAAAGAGAGGAAGAGAGACCCACTACTACTAGTCACACAGAGAAAGAGAGGAGGAGAGACCCACTACCACTAGAGAGTCACACAGAGAAAGAGAGGAGGAGAGACCCACTACTAGAGTCACACAGAGAAAGAGAGGAGAGACCTGCTACTAGAGAGTCACACAGAGAGAGAGAGGAGAGACCCACTACTAGAGAGTCACAGAGAGAGAGAGAGGAGAGACCCACTACTAGAGAGTCACTACTAGAGAGTCACACAGAGAAAGAGAGGAAGAGAGACCCACTAGTAGAGAGTCACACAGAGAAAGAGAGGAGAGACCCACTACTAGAGAGTCACACAGAGAAAGAGCGGAGAGACCCACTACTAGAGTCACACAGAGAAAGAGAAGAGGAGAGACCCACTACTCGAGTCACACAGAGAAAGAGAAGAGGAGAGACCCACTACTCGAGTCACATAGAGAAAGAGAGGAGAGACCCACTACTCGAGTCACATAGACGAGTAGAGACACACTACTACTAGAGAGAGTCAGATAAAAGGAGAAGTACAGGTCGCCCGTCACACACAACTACTCCATTATCGTCGTTGAATTGGGAGTGTGTGTGTGTCTGTCTTTCTGTCCTACCTCAGAGCTCTATTTTCCCGCAGTAAAGATAAGTATCATAAGGATAAGTGGACACAAGATCCACCTATCTTACCCCGTCCATCCCCAGCCCATACATCCTGTAATCAACGAGGCAGAATTATATTACTGATAACATATCAAAATCTATAAGACTAAAATGGCAGACAAAATCACTGTATCTATCGCATAGCTGATCAACAGAGGCAAACCGCCAAAGTCACTTTGAATCCTTGTCTATCTACCCACAGGTACAATATCTCCTATGAGCCATAAATACAGTTAGTAATCTATCTATTGCCTATCTATATCTCCATCAGCCAGGCAGACAGTCTATCCCCTGCAGATCAAAAAGAGCCCATGGCCTGTATTCATAAAGCATCTGAGAGTAGGAGTGATGGTCTAAGATCAGGTCCCACCCTGATCTTATTCATTATGATACAAAAGGCTAAACTGATCCTGGATCAGCACTTACTACTCTGAGACGCTTTATGAATATGACCCCAGAGTGCACTTCTGTACCACTGGTGACCCGTGAATATCTCTAAGGGTAAATAGCGAGGCCGGCCCTGTCTATCAAACATCAAGGATTCACACTGATATCAGAACCCTCCTCACTCCTTCACCTGACACTTGAGGGAGGGAGGGAGAGAGGGAGAGAGAAACACACCACCATGTACTACCCTAATGTAAATGCATAATTCCTTGATAGATCGAAGAGCGAGACGGGCATATGAACTTGCTTAGATCGAGGTTACATGGCAGACGCAGACTCACTGTCGTGCTGCGTTAGAGAGAAGACAGGTTCTGCACCTAAACACCATGGCTGCTCACTTCTGTGAACTCATGACTGACATTGTGACAAGAGATTAGCCTAATCATATTAATAGCGTCTAATATTTATCAAGTGAGCATTAAAAATATTTGCTATTGTCGCTATGTGTAAGTTAAAGCACTGGTTTTAACATGCCATACTTGTATCATATGACCATGCATATCACATGACCATGCATATCACATGACCATGCATATCCATTTCAGAAATGACTCTATCTAAGTATGTCATAGAGGTTGACTACAAACAGGGCTGAAATAGTGCTTTAATAAATCATCCACAAGACTTCAGCATGTCAGAGCAGACAGTCTCTCATACCTCGCATCCCAAATGGCACCCTATTCCCTATAAAGTGCAATACCTTTGACCAAAGCCCATTCCCTATAAAGTGCACTACTTTTGACCAGATGGCCTCTGGTCCAAAGTAGTGCACTTTATAAGGAATAGGGTGTAATTTGGGATACACACCCAGAAGTCACGCTCCTACAGCTGAGCCTAGAAGTTGAGCCTGGAAGAAACCTTGTTAAAATTCTCCTCTATTGATATGCGTGGTCAGTAGGTGAGAACACATTAAGGAGAATCATATTTCATATGTAGCAGATCTATTACCTCTACTATATCTTTCTTAAACTTTTTCTTACCTACTTCTTGGTCCTGAATCCTACGGGTTCATGCCTTTATGGCGTGTTGCTGTAACAGCTTTAGAGAGGCCCTTGGAGATTTCAGAGTGACTTAAGGCCTTTTTAGTCCAGGAGAATATGTGAAGGGCCTTTTTAGACCAGCAAAATAATGTGTTGTCATAACTGCCTTTCTTCAACATCAGATCTGCAACGTTTCAGGGGTCTCAATAGGCCTCTAGGTATACAGGTTTGTTTGCTGACTTCAGAGTGCTGGGGTGGCACCATGGCAGTGGCACGCTACTCACTGAGGGACCCACCCATTGTGCCTTGGCTCAACATTCCTTGGAGAAGCACCAGCCCTGCCTTGCCGGCCCCGACAGGCCCCAACGAGCTGCAGATTAATGGTGGCGTTGGGCCATGGTGTGTTAACGTATCTGTCTGTCTCGGCTAAATGCCTGTGACTCCCTCCGCCTCCTTCTGTTTGCAGAGAGAAGTGGTGGGAAGCCACCTGTGGTGCCTTGGCTTGGATTGAAAGGTGGTCTGGGAAGGGCTGGGCTCCGGCCGTGTTGTCCATCTTATCCAGGGGAATGTGAATGACTATCGAGCCAAAACACCAACAGACCTCCCCTCTCTCAGCATGAGGTGGAAAGGGGACAACATTAACATTTTCTTCTAGTATGTGTCTTATGGGTTAATGCATGAATATGCAGGATTTGGTAATTAGGCCATTCGTGTGACTGTTTCTCGTTCAAATCCTTTGTCACCTATCATATGCTCTGATTGTGACAACTTCTCTTCCCGACTTGATCAGATGGGAAAGAAGTCTTGAGGAACGGGAATAATATGCTTCAGCAAATTAATCTTGAGTGTTAATTGAGAGGGAAAAGTGTGTCAAAAGCAGCTGAATGCGTAGTAAACTAACAGTGTAAACTTGACGTGTCACACAGCTTTAGGGTCATTCCCACCCATTCGGTACCTTTTGAGAAGTAACTTTGTCAATATATTTTTTTAATTTCACCTAATTTTAACATTCTGTCATAACGGGCACATGCTCAACTTAATAGAAAACAAGATTTCCTATCTCTAGAGGTAAACAATTTAATAGTGACTATAGTAAGTGCCTATTAAATGCCAAATAAAGTAACAGGGTTGATGATTTCATCTTAATTCATCCATAAATCCCCTTGTGACAGGGGGAATGGAAGCTTGTTGTGTGCAACAGGAAGTGGCAATTGAATGCAACCTTCATTTTTTAATGTATTATTCTTAAAACATTTCTAGCCTGTCTATCTATGGGTAATAAGGTTGAAGTGCCAATCAACATTGTGTGAAAATAACTACCACAGGAGGCTGCTGAGGGGAGGACATCGCATAATAATGTCTGGAATGGAGTGAATTAAAGGGTATCAAACACATGGAAACCGTGTGTTTGTTGTGTTCGATACCATTCCATTGATTCCGTTCCAGCCGTTACTATGAGCCCGTCCTGGTTAAAATCTTCCTAGAAGTCAAACAGGGTGCACAGAGAGACTTCAGCAAGTCCATTCATATTTTAAAAATCGGATTTATTGTTTTATCAATGTAGTCTATATTATAGGGCACTTACTTTAACAGGATTTCAAAAATCTATATTGTTGCACAATTTCTACTTAAAAGGCAGTCTTTTCGTGGATTGACCATTTCTTATCGGCCACATATAGAAATCTTTTAGTATGCTTTTTTATCAAGTGATTGCCTGTGCATCATAGAGTTGATTTGCTATCTATCTTTAGTCATGCATTTACCAATGAAACCAAATGAATCCAACTATTTGGAGGCCATTTTGTTTGTCACCCTCAAGCAGCAGAAAATGCAGTCAGTCATGTAAGATGGCTGCCATTTAATAAGGGTCCATTCTTGCTTTCCTGTCCCAAGAGAGCACTTCATGCTCACTGACGTCTCAGGTCCTCTGAACAGTTCTTATATGGGTTTATTATGCTTCTGCGTTATACTCCGTATTAGGATTCAGACCCTCATATATAATTCATTTCAGAATAATTGCATAGAGTTTTTGAGAATATTATGTTATTTTGGTCTTCATGATTTCTCTGTGCAGTTGATGGGATTTCATAATGTATAGAAAAGCCTACTTGTAATGGAAAAGTATTTGGTATCTGTTTACTAATGGTTAGGGTTTACCTTAGAAGCACAACTAGATACTCATGTATGAAACAACTGTTCTATCACACTTTTAATTGCTTAAAGCTGAAATCTAGGATTCAAGTGACAAGACAATTTCTGTATTAATATTTCATAATTTTCATTACTAGTTAGTAATACCAGTGTGGTCACCACCGGTAGTTAGTAATACCAGTGTGGCCACCACCGGTAGTTAGTAATACCACATCTCACATTCTACACCCGTGTAGAGGTCGTGTTGAATGGGAGATGGGGTGAGGAACGAGGAAGTGAATCTTTAATGAGCAGTGTGCAATAAAGATTCACTTTATAGACCCTCTGGTCAAAAGTAGTGCACTATGTAGGGAAAAGGTTGTCATTTGGGACGCAATGCCAGTGTTGAAGAGACACCACATACAGTCTGTCTGCAGAATGATTTCAAACCTGGATGATTACAACACTCTCTGCAATGATGGAGTGGTATCACCCTCTCTCCTCTCCTCTTCCCTCACTTAAGGCAGCCCAGTGTAGTACTCCAGCCTGTGGGTGCTGTAAATCAGAGGTGGAGAGGGAGTGTCAGAGCACACACTACCTGGTCTGCAACCTCCAGTTCAGGCTGATCTCATCCAGCTAATCGTTCCTGGAGGTTTAATTACAAAGCCTGGTCAATAAGGGGGGAGAGGGCAGGTATAGCCCCAATACAGGGGGAAGAGAGGGGTTTAGACAGAATACCCCCAAAAAGTGGTATGGGTGATGGATAGGTCCAATATGAAGTGGAGAGGAATGGAAAGGAAGTGATGGCCCCAAAAAGAGAGGGGGAGAGGTAAAAAAGGGAAAGCCCCAATACAAGAGAGGGATGGCCCCAGCTCAGGATTTGTTCAGACAGTTGGTAGGCTACTCCTACCTATTGTCTCAACACCACCCTCCCATAATGTACAATGTTATTTTCACTCAACCAGCTAGGCCATCTAAGGTCGCTTCACTCTTTCTTCCCAAACCATCTCTGAACAAATGTACTGCTCTAATGCTATCGGTACTAGATAATATTGAGAATAGTATCAACGCCTGCCTGCTGCTGTTGGGTCACGATCATAGACGTAATGGCCAGGGATAGAGGCTCCTCTAGTGGTGTATAGCAGGTATTGCAGCTATGCAATATAGTTGGCTTCCAATTCAGTTGAACCTGTGTGCCATCTCCTGGCAAGATGGGTGAAACTACATCCCCCTTCGTCATTTTAGAAAGCCAGAACAGTACCACATGTTTAAAAACTTTAAAAAGAGAAACACCTTTATTTAAGCTTGAGGCCCTAGTTTTCCATTCACTACAATATGTCTTACCGGGTCAAAAATGGACTTCCATTTGCCTGTGATGAGGACTAGAATCATGACAATAACAAAGTTATTATTTTAAAAACAAAACCCAATTTTACAAAAAAAAACATTTTTACTGTCTTTACCAAAAAACAAGATCACTTCATTTAACTTAGGGGATCACCAAATGCATGCAAAACTACCAGTAATAAAAAGTTAATGAACTAATCATAACTGCTACACTAGACAGGCACTAGTGGCAGTTCTGCCTCTACTCCTAATTTAAATGACAATTTAAAATATATATTAAAATAAATTTAGCAGTAGAAAACAGACTGCCATAAAACTCCTTTGACACAACTAACAGTCTGACAGCGATGCAATAGTAACTACTGGTCCTCTATAAAACCCTTACGTCTATACAGATAACTGTTGTTTCTCCTATATTTCAGGCTTCCTCACTCCAGTGTTTATAGATACAGAATGTCATCATGATAGCCTTGTCCCAGATCTGCTGGTGCTGTATATCCCAGTCCCATGACAACGACCGACTCAGTGGCGTTGTGATTAGAGTGCCCGCCCTGAGATTGGAAGGTCGATCCTCAGCCGAGTCATACCAAAGACTGTAAAAATGGGACCTGATGCATCTCCGCTTGGCACTCAGCATTAAGGAGATAGATTAGGGGTAAGGGCCAGCGATAGACTAGCATCCTGTCCAGGAGGTGTACTTGTATATCAAGCTGCCTCACGCTACAGATGAGTAATGTACCCAGATGAGCTGTTCCAGCTTGCAGAAGTCAACGCTTGTGCAAGTCTACTTACTTACAGGAGTTGGCAAACCAGTACAAACTGATCTGGGACCAGGCTACCACAATGGAGCTTGAGACACTCCAATAAAAATGCGGACGAAAAGTACCCCACGGAGTAGAGATATACTGAAATCCAAACCTACTGCCTAGCCATGCCTGTAGATCTGAACACATTAGACAGATGGAAGCAATAGCTATTACCATACTGGTTATATTTATCTAATGCTCGCAGGAGTGCCTAGGCTGTAGGGGTCCTTTTGGATCAGAAATGGTCATCTTCACTGAAGATGCCAGAGGTGAATAGATGATATTATAGAGGAAGTATTCATTCACAAACATGGGTCCCTTCTGGGTCAGAGAAGGTCAATGTTGAGAGGTCAACTATCCTGCTTCATCTGCTGCTTATGATGACCCCTTCTTTAAAACACACCAGACATATGAAATATGACACGCTGGATCAACGTACTCAGGACTTTGATAACAAGGAATTAAAATAACACAAGAGTTAGGAAAGACAGACTCTTCAGTGAATGAATATAGAATAGGCCTACATACACAGTCCTGAACATTCACTGAAAAGACTATAGGTCACTAACATAGAAATAGAATACTAGAATGTACATTAGTAATTATATTTCTATGGTCACTATGCCCAAAACGGTAGCTATGAGAGGTTCTAGAGTTAAACAACATATGGACAGTGTATCAAATGACAAAGTGACATATATTTAGACAGCATTGAATCAAACCCATAACAAGGACTGGATGGATGTGTGGGGGACACAACAGAGAACAAGAAACGTGCCATGAACTCCCTAATGGTCTCTACATTAAGGTTGGATCAGCTAGTTATACTGGTCTATTAGTTGAGGACCATTCCCTAACAAGGTAGTCCAAGAGCTAGCGAGCTACAAGCAGTAGCAACAGAACCAACTTTGAATGAATCTGAGTGGTTCAAGGCCACAAGGATGTGTGTTCACCATTGTTCTTAAAATAACTTAATGTCCATAGTATGACCTGGTTGGCCAATGAACACTGAGGCTGCTTGTGGAACAAGAAGAGTGTCCTAGGTTACTGATCAGTATTCTGCCCTACCAAGCAAAAACGCAGTAACTGCTCATTTGGGCAAAAATGAGTTAGTCATTTTTTGCTACATTAAATACATGCTTAATCATGTGGACAAGTATCCTGCCTCTATTGTATTGTGTTTTGGATAAAATGGGGGTCATGTTCGCAGTAACTGCATAAAGTTACTGTGAAACAAAGGTAAATAAAAGCCATATTTATCAGTTCCACGCTATGAGCAGTTACTGCCTTTTTGCTTGGTAGGGCAGAATTGCCCAATGGTGAGCTTCCACAAACACTCAATGGTAAAAAATCAAAGCCAGGGGAGCATATTGGTTTGACCAGGCCAACCTTACATTGAGTGTCCATGGATCATTCACAGTCAAAAAAATACTAGTCCAATTGAGGCTACAACATATCAGTTTGTGAATTCATTATTGCCATAGTAATATGACAGCTTGCCCAAACCCCTCCCACCCTAGGTCTTGTACCATGTACGTAACGATACAAAAATTAGAATAAAACGAGTAGAAAATGATTCACTATCCCATCAACAGGATATGAGCTCAGTGTTGAGAACAGCATAAGGTTTGTTGTCTTTGTCTTAGCCAGGTTTATCTGGGCTGAGGGACAACGCAGTACTGGTCTGCTCCATCATGATTTGAGGACTGCTGACTGTGTTAGGTGGGGTTTCTCCGAGGGGTCAGAGGTTAGACAGCCAGACGGCTGTTCTGCTGCTGTAGGGGGCTCCAGGTGGCCGTGTGCCCAGGTGCATCCTGGGAGTAGGCTCCTCCTCTGCTCTCGCAGGAGAATGACTGGTTCTCCTCCTTGGGAAGGCTGGTCCTCGCTCCACACAGACGCCGGTGACGTAGCAGACGGTCCGTCCGTGAGAAGTTCTGAAACGAGGGTAGAGGGAGAGTAAACTCATAACCACAAATGACGGGAGTCTGTAATGTACCTACCCATTGACTCCAACCCCTGGATCATGTTCAACAGGAAAACACTGTGGAGTGCTGCGCCGACATGATTCCTTATTCTACAAATCAAAACTCTTTTTATTTGTCAAGTGCCGAATACAAGGGTGTAAACTTAACTGTGAAATGCTTGCTTACGAGCCCTTCCCAACAATGGAGAGTTAAAAATGTTTCATAAAAAGAAAAATAGTAACAAGAGGAATGAAATACACAAGAACGGAGCTATTTACAGGGAGTACCAGATCAATGTGCAGGTGTACACGGTATCTGAGATACAGTAGATACAGTGCATTCGGAAAGTATTTAGACCCCTTGACCGTTTCTAAATTTTGTTACGTTACAGACGTATTGTAAAAATAGGTTAAATACATTTTTTCCTCATTAATCTACACACAATACCCCATAATAACAAAGCAGAAAAAGGTTTTTGCAAATTTATAAAATTTTAAAAACAGGAATACCTTATTTATATAAGTATTCAGACCCTTTGCTATGAGACTCGAAATTGAGCTCAGGTGCATCCCGTTTCCATTAATCATCCTTCAGATGTTTCTACAAATTGATTGGAGTTCATCTGTGGAGTTCAATTTATTGGACATGATTTGGAAAGGCACACACCTGTCTATATAAGGTCCCACAGTTGACAGTGCATGACAGAGCAAAAACATAGCCATGAGGTCAAAGAAATTGCCCGTAGAGCTCGAAACAGGACTGTGTCGAGGCACAGATCTGGGGAAGGGTACAAAAACATTTCTGCAGCATTGAAGGTCCCCAAGAACACAGTAGCCTCCATCATTCTTAAATGGAAGAAGTTTGAAACCACCAAGACTCTTCTTAGAGCTGGTCGCCCGGCCAAACTGCTCAGGGAGGTGACCAAGAACCCGATGGTCACTCTGACAGAGCTCCAGAGTTCCTCTTTGAAGATGGGAGAACCTTCCAGAAGGACAACCATCTCTGCAGCACTTCACCAATCAGGCCTTTATGGTAGTGGCCAGACGGAAGCCACTCCTCAGTGAAAAGGCACATGACAGCCCGCTTGATGTTTGCCAAAAGGCACCTAAAGGACTCTCAGACCATGAGAAACAAGATTCTCTGGTCTGGTGAAACGAAGATTGAACTCTTTGGCCTGAAAGCCAAGCATTACGTCTGGAGGAAACCTAGCACCAATCTTACGGTGAAGCATGGTGGTGGCAGCATCATGCATTGGGGATGTTTTTCAGCGGCAGGGACTGGGAGACTATTCAGGATCAAGGCAAAGATGAACAGAGGAAAGTACAGAGAGATCCTTGATGAAAACCTGCTCCAGGGTGCTCAGATCCTCACTGGGGCAAAGCTTCACCTTCCAACAGGACAACGACCCTAAGCACACAGCCAAGACAATGCAGGAATGGCTTTGGGACAAGTCTCAATGTCCTTGACTGGCCCAGCCAGAGCCCGGACTTGAACATCTCTGGAGAGACCTAAAAATAGCTATGCAGCGATACTCCCCATCCAACCTGACAGAGCTTGAGAGAATCTGTAGAGAAGAATGGAGAAATTCCCCAAATACAGGCGTGCCAAGCTTGTAGCATCATACCCAAGACGACTTGACGCTGTAATCACTGCCAAAGGTGCTTTACTGAGTAAAAGGTCTGAATACTTAAGTAAATGCAATATTTACGTTTTTTTATTTTGAATAAATTAGCAACAATTTCTAAATACCTGTTTTTGCTTTGTCATTATGGGGTATTGTGTGTAGATTGAGGGGAAAAAACAAATGAATCCATTTTAGAATAAGGCTGTAATGTTACAAAATGTGGAAAAGTCAAGGGGTCTGAATACTTAAAGGAATGCACTGTATGTACATGAAGGCAGGTAGCCTAGTGGCTAGAGCGTTGGACTAGTAACCGAAAGGTTGCAAAATCGAATCCCTGAGCTGACAAGGTAAAAATCTGTTGTTCTGCCCCTGAACAAGGCAGTTAACCCACTGTTCCTAGGCTGTCATTGAAAATAAGAATTTGTTCTTAATTTCTTTGGGATAGGGGGCAGTATTTCCACGTCCGGATGAAAAGCGTGTCCAAAGTAAACTGCCTGCTACTCAGGCCCATATTATTAGTAGATTTGGATAGAAAACACTCTGAAGTTTCTAAAACTGTTTGAATCATGTCTGTGAGTATAACAGAACTTATTTGGCAGGCGAAACCCCGAGGACAAGCCATTCAGATTTCTTTTTTTGGAGGTCACTCTCTTTTCAATTGGTTTTCATTGGGAATCCAGATTTCTAAGGGACCTTCTTGCAGTTCCTATCGCTTCCACTGGATGTCAACAGTCTTTAGAAATTGGTTGAGGTTTTTCCTTTGAGACATGAAGAAGTAGCACTGTTCAGAACGAGGGTAGAGGGAAGTGTACTCTTTGATAGAGGCGCGTGACCTGAAAAGCACGCTACACTTTTTTTCTCCTCCAGTATTGAACACAGTATATCCCGTCTTAAATTGTATCGATTATTTACGTAAAAAAACACCTAAAGTTGTATTAGGAAAGTACTTTGAAATGTTTGGACAAAGCTTTCAGGTAACTTATGAGAAATTTTGTAGTCATGTTGCGCGAGTTGGAACCGGTGTTTTTCTGGATCAAACGCGCCAAATAAATTGACATTTTGGATATATATCAACGGAATTAATCGAACAAAAGGAACATTTGTGGTGTTTGTGGGACATATTGGAGTGCCAACAGAAGAAGCTCGTCAAAGGTAAGGCATGAATTATATCTTTATTTCTGCGTTTTGTGTTGCGGTTGAAGGGTTGAAATATGATTGTCTGTGTTTGTTTGCTGGGGTGCTACCCTCAGATAATAGCATCGTTTGCTTTCGCCGTAAAGCCTTTTTGAAATCTGACACGTTGGCTGGATTCATAACAACTGTAGCTTTAATTTGGTGTATTGCATGTGTGATTTCATGAAAGTTAAAATTTTATAGTAATTTATTTGAATTTGGCGCTCCGCATTTTCACTGGATTTTGGCCAGGTGGGACGCTAATGTCCCACCTATCCCAAAGAGGTTTTAACTGACTTGCCTAGTTAAATAAAGGTAAAATTAAAACATTTTAAAAAAATTTACATGAAGGCAGGGTAAGTGACTAGGCACCAGGATAGATAATATTAAGAGTAAAATAAAGAACAGAGTAGTAGCAGCATATGATGAGTGTAAAAGTGTGTGTGTGTGTGTGTGTATGTAGTGAATGTGTGTGGGTATAGTATTGTGAGTGTGTGTAGAGTCAGTGCAATATAGTCCGGGTAAATATTAATAAACTATTTAGCAGTCTTATGGCTTGAGGGTAGAAGTTGTCTCGGAGCCTGTTGGTCCGAGAGCCGATGCTCCGGTAGGGAGCTAGGCCCCACTTTCTGTAGCGCTTTGCGGTCGAGAGTGGTGCAATTGCCATACCAAGCGGTGATGCAGCGATTCAAGATGCTCTTGATGGTGCAGCTGTAAAACTTTGAGGATCCGAGGGCCCATGCCAAATCTTTTCAGCCTCCTGAGGGGCAAGAGGCGCTGTCGTGTCCTCTTAACGATGATGCGGGTGTGTGTGGACCATGTTAAGTCCTTAGTGATGTGGACACCAAGGAAAATAAAGTTCTTGACCCGCCCCACTAGAGCCCTGTCAATGTGGATGGAGGCGTGCTCTCCCCTCTTTAGTCCACGATCAGCTCGTTGGCCTTACTGACGTTGAGGTAAGAGGTTGTTGTCATGGTGCCACACTGCCAACTCTCTGACCTCCCCCCTCTGTGATCAGGCCTACCACAGTCAGCAAACTTGATGATGGTGTTGGAGTCGTGAGCGGCCACGCAATCGTGGATGAACAAGGAGTACAGAAGGGGACTAAGCACACACCCTAGAGGGGCCCCTATGTTGAGGGTCAGCGTGGCAGATGTGTTGTTGTCTACCCTCACCACCTGGAGGCAGCCCGTCAGGAAGTCTAAGACCCAGTTACAGAGGGAGATGTTCAATCCCAGCTGGGAGAGGGCAGTGTGAAGTGCAATTGAGATTGCTTCATCAGTGGATCTGTTTTGCGTCATCTGTGTTTCTATTGGGGAGGTATGCAAATTGGAGTGGCTTCAGGGTGTCTGGAATGATGGTGCTGATGTGTCATGACCAGCCTTCAAAGCACTTCATATTTACAGATGTGAGTGCTACGGGAGGTAGTCATTTAGACAGGTTACCTTGGAGTTTTTGTGAACAAGGTCAATGGTGGTCAGCTTAAAACATGTTGGGATTACACTACAGAAAGGTATGTTGGTTCTACATAAAATATTTCTACTTGAACGTTCCAAAACATTGTATCCTGTCCTGCTGATACCAGGTGTGTGTGTGTGTTAGGAATGGGGTAGTGTATGTACAAGGTGTGTGTGTGTTAGGAATGGGGTAGTGTGTGTACAAGGTGTGTGTGTGTTAGGAATGGGGTAGTGTGTGTACCAGGTGTGTGCTCGGAATGGGGTAGTGTGTGTACCAGGTATGTGTGTTAGGAATGGGGTAGTGTGTGCCCCAGGTGTGTGTGTGCTAGGAATGGGGTAGTGTGTGCCCCAGGTGTGTGTGTGCTAGGAATGGGGTAGTGTGTGCCCCAGGTGTGTGTGTGCTAGGAATGGGGTAGTGTGTGCCCCAGGTGTGTGTGTGCTAGGAATGGGGTAGTGTGTGCCCCAGGTGTGTGTGTGCTAGGAATGGGGTAGTGTGTGCCCCAGGTGTGTGTGTGCTAGGAATGGGGTAGTGTGTGCCCCAGGTGTGTGTGTGTTAGGAATGGGGTAGTGTGTGCCCCAGGTGTGTGTGCATGTGTATTAGGAATGGGGTAGTGTGTGTACCAGGTGTGTGTGTGCATGTGTATTAGGAATGGGGTAGTGTGTGTACCAGGTGTGTGTGTTAGGAATGGGGTAGTGTGTGCCCCAGGTGTGTGTGTATTAGGAATGGGGTAGTGTGTGTACCAGGTGTGTGTGTGCATGTGTATTAGGAATGGGGTAGTGTGTGCCCCAGGTGTGTGTGTTAGGAATGGGGTAGTGTGTGCCCCAGGTGTGTGTGTGTTAGGAATGGGGTAGTGTGTGCCCCAGGTGTGTGTGTGTTAGGAATGGGGTAGTGTGTGCCCCAGGTGTGTGTGTGTTAGGAATGGGGTAGTGTGTGCCCCAGGTGTGTGTGTGTTAGGAATGGGGTAGTGTGTGCCCCAGGTGTGTGTGTGTTAGGAATGGGGTAGTGTGTGTACCAGGTGTGTGTGTGTGTTAGGAATAGGGTAGTGTGTGTACCAGGTGTGTGTGTCAGGAATGGGGTAGGTGTGTGTGTACCAGGTGTGTGTGTGTGTTAGGAATGGGGTAGTGTGTGTGTGTACAGTGTGCAGTGCAGATCTCTCTTACTTGATTGCAGCGATCACACTGGTAGGGCTTCTCTCCACTGTGAACTCTCTTGTGTCTGTCCAGATGATATCGCTGAATAAACCGCATGTCACACACGTCACATGCAAACGGCTTCTCCCCTAAACAACACAAAAACACTGTTCAAAATATAATGGTATGGATGACTTTGATGAATTTTTTACTTAAGAAAAATAAAACATTGGTTTTTGGTTGTGAGTGAGAGTCGTGCATATTTCTCTACTATGTGATTGTTTTTCTGATGAATGTTATAACTGTTGCCACATTTGCTGAGTATTCCTGAGCAAGGAAGTGGAAAGGGAAAGTGATTTCAACCTGTATGAGTGAGGATGTGCCTCTTCAGGTGGTAGCTACTTCGGAATGCTCCATAGCAGTGCTCACAAATGAAGTTCTTCTGTACTAGTGAATCATGATCATCATCACCGTTAATATCCATCTCCACCTGCTGAGAAACCCAATGAGTGTTCAGAAGAGTACAACTTCTCATATTACACACACATACACTTCTGTCCTATAAGTGTATCCAACATTGTACATTCCATTTCCCTATCGCACACACTACTTACCTCCACTTTCTCTCTCAGTTTGTTGGGTGTTCCTGATTTTCTGTGCTTCTTCTTTGTCGATTGCATATTCTGGCTGGCCTGCATATCTTTCTCATCCAGCAGCCTGGGCGTATGAAATGAGTGTCCATCTTTTCTGATTAACTATCGAGGAGAAAGAGGGGGGAAATAAAAAATGGAGGGGGGTGTTGTTGGTAATTCATGTTTATAACATACTCACCAAAATAGAGCTACGGCTTAGATATGAATTATATGTTTTAGAATGCTGATAGATTTACAATAATTACATAAACAATTTCTGATTAATTGCCAAATGTAAAGAACAACAGTGTTGTTCTCCATGCCAATGAACACAGAAGCACTTGTGTGTATACTACGTCCTATGGGCCTATAACATTAGTGTTTCTGTTTCTCACCAGTGGCGGGCAGCTGACTCCCGAGGGCAGGACCATGTGGCTGTGGTGGGCCTGGTGGTTGTTGTGGTGGACGTGGTGAGCCTCGTGAGACTGCTGCTGGTGGCTTTCAGGGTTGTTAATGTCTCTCTGACCCTGGCCGTGCTGTGATGTCAACTTCTTCTGACTGCCAGACATGTTGTTGGCCTGCATCAGGGCGATGCTGGACAGCACCGTCTCACAGCCCAGCAACCCAGCCTACAGGAACAACAAAAACAGCAGTTCAGTTGGAGCGTAGTATGGAGGCCTAGGAGGGTCATCAACCCAGCCTGCAGGAACAACACAAACAGCAGGTCAGTTGGAGCGTAGTATGGTGGCCTAGGAGGGTCATCAACCCAGCCTGCAGAAACAACACAAACAGCAGGTCAGTTGGAGCATAGTATGGTGGCCTAGGAGGGTCATCAACCCAGCCTGCAGGAACAACACAGGACAAAACACACAGAAGCTCAGAGTCAGCGTCAAGGTCCATGCCAGGGCTAGGGCCGCAGTCCCACGCATAAAGACCCAACACACAAGGCAAAAATCCTGCGGGGACTGTAGATGTTCTTTTTTTTGCCTGGTGTGTCAGGCTTCTAAGGGAAAAACTGTGAGGACGAGGGAACAGGGAAGGAACAGAGACAAAAAACAAGAGACTAAATAAATAGAAACAACACAATGATGAAAGGAGAATTCAACTGACCCATTTCATGTGGTCTCGAACGGAGTTGTTGGGATGGTGTGTCATCGCCGGTGCGTGGTTTGAATGCGTGTGTGTGTTTGGGGGTAAAGGGGTGCGTCAAGGGGGGTCACTCAGGATGAGGGGTGTGAGAAGAGACCACACTCACCCAAATAATCAGGGGCCAAGGCCTGGAAATAGAGGGTTATTGTGAGGCCAAAATGATTGTATTTTGTTTATTTGTATTTGGACTATGACTACTGGTATTCATATTCAGGCCTATATATACTAGTTACAGTGTCAACTCAACAGCTTTGTCAACTCAACAAAGGAAGTGTATATCAGGCTTGGAGAAAGCAGCCACGATGGTTTGGTGTATGCCACCTCTTCCCATGGAAAACAGAAAACATTGTTGCAATGAAGACAGAAATAAAGCTGGACAAGGACAAACACAGTTTTTTAAATGATCTTGTAGTTCATGAAGATGATCTGAGAAGGGGTGATGATTCATGTATGTGCAAGTTACTCAAGAGAACATTCAATATTGACCAAAGTATTATGCTAACGATATGATATCACATTTTTGGAGTCAAGTACAAAAACAAACAAGAAAACCTAATTTAGCCTAGCCACACAGTTGATCATCTTCTATGCAAGTACTCTGGTCTTCATGCAAAGGGCCAGCTAAAGCTGCCTGGAAGTGAGGTTATACCTAGCTAGCTTGTTAACGTTGCCTGGAAGTGAGGGTCTACCTAGCTAGCTTGTTAAAGCTGCCTGGAAGTGAGGGTCTACCTAGCTAGCTTGTTAAAGCTGCCTGGAAGTGAGGGTCTACCTAGCTAGCTTGTTAACGTTGCCTGGAAGTGAGGGTCTACCTAGCTAGCTTGTTAAAGTTGCCTGGAAGTGAAGGTCTACCTAGCTAGCTTGTTAACGTTGCCTGGAAGTGAGGGTCTACCTAGCTAGCTTGTTAAAGCTGCCTGGAAGTGAGGTTCTACCTAGCTAGCTTGTTAACGTTGCCTGGAAGTGAGGGTCTACCTAGCTAGCTTGTTAAAGCTGCCTGGAAGTGAAGGTCTACCTAGCTAGCTTGTTAACGTTGCCTGGAAGTGAGGGTCTACCTAGCTAGCTTGTTAACGTTGCCTGGAAGTGAGGGTCTACCTAGCTAGCTTGTTAAAGCTGCCTGGAAGTGAGGGTCTACCTAGCTAGCTTGTTAACGTTGCCTGGAAGTGAGGGTCTACCTAGCTAGCTTGCTAAAGCTGCCTGGAAGTGAGGGTCTACCTAGCTAGCTTGTTAAAGCTGCCTGGAAGTGAGGGTCTACCTAGCTAGCTTGTTAAAGCTGCCTGGAAGTGAGGGTCTACCTAGCTAGCTTGTTAACGTTGCCTGGAAGTGAGGATCTACCTAGCTAGCTTGTTAAAGCTGCCTGGAAGTGAGAGTCTACCTAGCTAGCTTGTTAACGTTGCCTGGAAGTGAGGTTCTACCTAGCTACCTAGCTTGTTAAAGTTGCCTGGAAGTGAGGGTCTACCAAGCTAGTTAACGTTAGCTTGTTAAAGCTCACACGCACAGCACAATGATAATGCAGTATGGGTCAAATGCATTGGATAGATAACCTATGTTTTGATATTGCAATACGTTAAGGCCTGTAAAAAAATAAGCTGTAGTATTCAGTGCTCTAATTAACTACAATAATGTCTGAAAACTGAAAGAGAAAATATTTGCCAGCTCAACGTTAGCTAGTTACCTAATAAGCTAGCTAGCCATCTATCTAGCTAGTTAACTAGACATCACAGTCTGCCTGAGTTTTCGAGGCCAAATACCAAGACATGGGTAAGATGAGTGAAAATATTGTTCCGCTAAATATTTTGTGAATAATCAATCATTATTAAGTAACGTATGAGGTAAATCAAGGGTCTGCTTAGGTGAAGCTAGTCAAGAAGAAGACTCACTGGTTGAGTCCCCACCCACACAGACAACACAACAACAGGCAGGGCGTGCGGGTTGAGAAAACTACACATTGTTAAAACTCTAATTTGCATTAAAATTCTGGGAAATAACTTCATCATATGCATTGTTAACTCTATGGTGGCTTTGTTGGGAAGTACATTTTAGAATTGGTTTACCTTGAGATTTTGTTGAGTTTTGCAGATTAATATTTCTTGTCGGAGTTCCAATTTTCTCAGTTTACAAACACAGGAAACGCTACCGGAAGTGTTCACCCGTAGAGCGCGTCCACGTGATTTGAAAACAACGTCGCATAATGTCGGCCATGTTGGTAAGGGAAAGATAATGGGTAGTTTCACATATGGAACAATGACTCAGATATTTCCCCGGATGTATAAATATGAAGCATCCTGTTTTACACTCCACCAAATATGGTGATGCCAAGGAAGCCCAGTGGCCAGCAGTGGGAGAAGATAGAGCAAAATGGATTTTGGCCGACGTTCTGCAAATTTTCTCATCGGTTAAGCATTTGATCTCAATACAGTTTTCTAATTCCAAAACTAAAATATGTTACGAATAGAATGGACTAAGTTGTGTAGACTTTACTCTTTGCCAAAGTGTAAAACAATGGTGTTCTTAAGGAGTGCAAAGGCGAATTGCGATATTGCACAAGCGCACTTTATGGAATAGGCGTTCCCAACATAAATATGTAAATAATGCTAGAACGCGCCAATAGGATCTCGCTAGCTTGTTCTGGGTTCTGCCCACCTCCTTGCTTGTTCGGCCCACTATGATTAATTTGCTCCCATTGGCAACGATAGGCTCTAGTCTATCTTGAGTAGTTATAAAAAATATTTGGTAATTCTCCCATGAGTTTGATGTGTTCATACCATTCCATTTTTTTCAGTTCCAGACATTATTATGACCCCGTCCTCCCCAATTAAGGTGCCACATAAAAACATTACTGTCATCACAGTAAACTACTTCATACACCAACCTTTGACAATCGTTTTGATAATCTGGACTGTTCTCCTTTCCCAGCAAGCTGAACCAGAAACACACAGTCACAAACTCAGGCTGTTCAATGGGAGAGCAGAAGACCTTGGTGAGATGAAAATGGGAAAATAAAAATCTTCTGTAGTGTGTACATTACTATCAATAAAATCTCACCTTCTCTATAAGTTGAAATCACTAATGTTTCTTCATCTCCTCTACCAGAAACCTGTGGGACCAGACAGGGACAAATTATTAATTCCATTCCATTTAAAAACGTCTTTCATTGACATAGGTTTTATCAAAATCTTTGAATGAGAGATCTGAGGTAAGGAGTCACCTTATTTAGAATTACAGCCATGGGGTTGTACCAATTATTTACTGTATATTTACACTAGATAACAGACAGGTGGTGCTGTTTTAAAGTCTCAACGCATCCATCTTGGCGTCATTGTAAAAAATATATATTTTGGAAGCTATAGAAATGCATTTATTAATGTCTACATTGGTTTTGCCACATTTATTATATAACAGACACCTTAATGTATTATTTAAAATTGTATGATGTGAGCTAAACATAAAAATGTTAAAAAATATATAAGAACATTCTTTTTTTTTTTATGTTACTGTCCCCATTGCAACAAAAAAATACTTTTATACATGTAATGTTGTATTTAATTGAAATACTAAATAATTTCATTACTATGGAGGACTGCTCCTTCTGGGGAGTGCCAATATGGGACAGTGGCTTCAAAGCCTCTAATTGGCTAATACATAGCATCAGCAATCCAGGGTTTATATTCATCATTGGGTTGTACCCAATACCCATGAATACACCTATAGGCTATCTGATTGTACCGTGTATGGGCGAAAGCCCAGTCTACACGCTCTGCCAAGCCATGTGAGCCCACAGCTTTCATCATCAACCACAGCTTCAGATAGTCGATCACTGTATTGACTTGTCCCCTGTGTCCAGACTCATGTCATATAACTTATCCTGCTGGAACAGGTATGTTGCGTTTGTGCTGTAGCAAGGCTTCAACAGGTTCTGTGGAAAAGGGGAAGACATGAAGAGATTCTGAGGTTTCGCTCAAGAATGACGACAAATAACTGCATTTTGTTATTCGAAGAAAGACCACAGAAGGGACAGTAGAAATATGTAAAAAGGAGCAGTGGTGTGAAGTACTACTTAAGTCGTTTTTTTGGGTACCTGTACTTTACTATTTATATTTTTGACAACTTATACGTTTACTTCACTACAGTCCTAAAGAAAATAATGCACTTTTTACTCCATACATTTCCCCTGACACCCAAAAGTACTTGTTACATTTTGAATGCTTAGCAGGACAGGAAAATGGTCCAATTCACGCACATGTATCAAGAGAACATCCCTGGTCATCCCTACTGCCTCTGATCTGGTGGACTCAGTAAGCATGCATGCTTCATTTTAAAATTATGTCTGAATGTTGGAATGTGCCCCCTGGCTATCCAAAAAAGAAAAGAAAATGGTGCCATCTGGTTTGCTTAATATAAGGAATTTGAAATTATTTACAGTGCATTCAGAAAGTATTCAAACCCCTTGAATTTTTCCACATTTTGTTACGTAACAGACGTATTATAAAATTGATTAAATTGTTCCCCCCAATCTACACACAATATCCCATAATGACGAAGCAAAACAATAACAGGTTTTTAGATTTTTTTGCAAATTGATAAAAACAAAAACACTGAAATATAACATTTACATAAGTATTCAGACCCTTTACTCAGTACTTTGTTGAAGCAGCTTTGGCAGCGATTACAGCCTCGAGTCTTCTTGGGTATGACGCTACAAGCTTGGTACACCTTTATTTGGGGGGTTTCTCCCATTCTTCTCTGCAGATCCCCTCAAGCTCTGTCAGGTTGGGTGGAGAGCGTTGCTGCACAGCCATTTTCAGGTCTCTCCAGAGATGTTCGATCGGGTTCAAGTACAGGCTCTGGCTGGGCCACTCAAGGACATTCAGAGACTTGTCCCGAAGCCACTCCTGCGTTGTCTTGGCTGTGTGTGTGCTTAGGGTCATTGTCCTGTTGGAAGGTGAACCTTCGCCCCAGTCTGAGATCCTGAGCGCTCTGGAGCAGGTTTTCAAGGATATCTGTACTTTGCTTCGTTCATCTTTCCCTCGAACCTAACTAGTCTCCTAGTCCCTGCCCCTGAAAAACATCCCCACAGCATGATGCTGCCACCACTATGCTTCACCGTAGGGATGGTGCTAGGTTTCCTCCAGACGTGACGCTTGGCAGGCCAAAGAGTTCAATCTTGGTTTCATCAGAGCAGATAATCTTGTTTCTCATGGTCTGAGAGTCTTTTAGGTGCATTTTGTCAAACTCCAAGCAGGCTGTCATGTGCCGTGTAGTGGCTTCCGTCTGGCCACTACCATAAAGGCCTGATTGGTGGAGTGCTGCAGAGATGGTTGTCCTTCTGGAAGGTTCTCCCATCTCCATAGAGGAACTCTGGAGCTCTGTCAGAGTGACCATTGGGTTCTTGGTCACCTCCCTGACCAAAGCCCTTCTCCCTGATTGCTCAGTTTGGCCGGACAGCCAGCTCTAGGAAGAGTCTTGGTGGTTCTTCCATTTAGGAATTATGGAGGCCACTGTGTTCTTGGGGACCTTCAATGCTGCAGAAATGTTTTGGTACCCTTCCCCAGATCTGTGCCTCGACACAATCCTGTCTCCGAGCTCTACGGACAATTTCTTTGACATCATGGCTTGGTTTTTGCTCTGACATGCACTGTCAACTGTGGTACCTTATATAGACAGGTGTGTGCCTTTCCAAATCATGTCCAATAAATTGAATTTACCCCAGGTGGACTCCAATTAAGTTGTAGAAACATCTCAAGGATGATCAATGGAAACAGGTTCCACCTGAGCTCAATTTTGAGTCTCATAGCGATAGGTCTCAAATCAAATCAAATCAAATGTTATTTGTCACATACACATGGTTAGCAGATGCTAATGCGAGTGTAGCGAAATGCTTGTGCTTCTAGTTCCGACCATGCAGTATTATCTAACAAGTAATCTAACCTAACAATTTCACAACAACTACCTTATACACACAAGTGTAAAGGAATGAATAAGAATATGTACATAAAAATATATGAATGAGTGATGGCCGAACGGCATAAGCAAGATGCAGTAGATGGTATAGAGTACAGTATATACATATGAGATGAGTAATGTAGGGTATGTAAACATTATATAAAGTGGCATAGTTTAAAGTGGCTAGTGATACATTTATTACATCAAGATGGCAAGATGCAGTAGATGGTATAGAGTACAGTATATACATATGAGATGAGTAATGTAGGATATGTAAACATTATATAAAGTGGCATTGTTTAAAGTGGCTAGTGATACATTTATTATATAACTTTTTCCATTATTAAAGTGGCTAGAGTTGAGTCAGTATGTTGCCACTCAATGTTAGTGATGGCTGTTTAACAGTCTGATGGCCTTGAGATAGAAGCTGTTTTTCAGTCTCTCGGTCCCTGCTTTGATGCACCTGTACTGACCTCGCCTTCTGGATGATAGCGGGGTGAACAGGCAGTGGCTCGGGTGGTTGTTGTCCTTGATGATCTTTTTGGCCTTCCTGTGACATCGGGTGGTGTAGGTGTCCTGGAGGGCAGGTAGTTTGGACCCGGTGATGCGTTGTGCAGACCTCACTACCCTCTGGAGAGCCTTACGGTTATGGGCGGAGCAGTTGCCGTACCAGGCGGTGATACAGCCTGACAGGATGCTCTCGATTGTGCATCTGTAGAAGTTTGTGAGTGTTTTAGGTGACAAGCCGAATTTCTATTTCAAATAACATGGATATTCAATTGGTGGTCACTCACTAGAAATTTGAGCAGAAATGTTACTTCCTTGACTTGGATCCTTTGTTTGAACTTCCCGAGGCAGCTCTATCCATCCCGGGAGCTGCACCAAAACGCAGAAGCCAGAGAAAAGGAAGAAGAAGCAGGGCCTTAGTCAGACTCAGGCGGCGTGCATGCCATCCACCGCTTCCGAGTATATCACACAATAACGTTTAGTCCTTGGAAAATAAAGTAGACATGCTTAAGGCGAGGATCTCCTTCCAGAGAGACATCAGGGACTGTAACATACTCGGTTTTACAGAGTCATGGCTCTCTCCGGATATATTGTCCCCGTCCATTCACAGGAAGAAAGAACTCTCCAGGAAAAAGAAAGGTTGAGGGGTTTGTTTCATGATAACAACTCATGGTGTGATTGTGGTAACGTACATGAACTCAAATCCTTTTGTTCTCCCGATCTGGAATACCTCACCATCACATGCAAACCGCTTTTACCTCTGGAGAGAATTTTCTTCTGTCATCGTCACATGCCGTGTCTATTAACCTCCCAAGCTGTCACAGCGATGGCTCTCAAATAACTACAATGCACTATGTGAATTGAAATGCATCCCAGGTGACTACCTCATGGAGCTGGTTGAGAGAATGTCAAGAGTGTGCAAAGCTGTCAAAATATATTTTGATTTGTTTAGCACTTTTTTGATTACTACATGATTCCATATGTGTTATTTCCTAGTCTTGATGTCTTCACTATTATTCTATAATGTAGAAAATTGTACAAATAAATCAAATCAAAATATATTTTATATTTGAGATTCTTCAAAGTACCCTTTCTCTTTGTGAGATGCAGAGTAGGTGAGTAGGTGAACTGATGAGTAAGTGAACAGATGATCTCCGCATGTGTGGTTCCCAGCGTGAAGCATGGAGGAGGAGGTGTGATGGTGTGGAGGTGCTTTGCTGGTGACACTGTCAGTGATTTATTTAGAATTCAAGGCACACTTAACCAGCATGGCTACCGCAGCATTCTGCAGCGATACGCCATCCCATCTGGTTTGAGCGTTGTGGGAATATCATTTGTTTTTCAACAGGACAATGACCCAACACACCTCCAGGCTGTGTAAGGGCTATTTGACCAAGAAAGAGAGTAATGGAGTGCTGCATTAGATGACCTGGCTTCCACAATTACCTGACCTCAACCCAATTGGTTTGGGATGAGTTGGACCGCAGAGTGAAGGAAAAGCAGCCAACAAATGCTCAGCATATGTGGGAACTCCTTCAAGGCGGTTGAAAAGCATTACAGGTGAAGCTGGTTGAGAGAATGCCAAGAGTGCGCAAAGCTGTCATCAAGGCAAAGGGTGGCTACTTTGAAGCATCTAAAATATACAATATATTTTGATTTGTTTAACACTTTTTTGCTTACTACATGATTCCATGTGTTATTTCATAGTTTTGATATCTTCACTATTATTCTTCAATGGAGAAAATAGTATAAATAAAGAAAAACCCTTGAATGAGTAGGTGTGTCCAAACTTTTGACTGGCACTGTACAGTATATATACTGTATATACACTACATGACCAAAAGTATGTGAACACCTGCTTGCCGAACATCTCATTCCAAAGTCATGGGCATTATTATGGAGTTGGTCCCCCCTTTGCTGCCTGGCTTGTAGTCGGCTTTCCAATTCATCCCAAAGGTGTTTGATGGGGTTGAAGTCAGGGCTTTGTGCAGGCCAGTCAAGTTCTGCCACACCAATCTCAACAAACAATTTCTGTAAGAACCTCGCTTTGTGCACGGGCGCATTGTCATGCTGAAACAGGAAAGGGCCTTCCCCAAACTGTTGCCACAAAGTTGGGAGCACAGAAACATCTAGAATTTCATTGTATGGTGTTAAGATTTTCCTTCTCTGGAATTAAGGGGCCTAGCCCGAACCATGAAAAACAGCCTCAGACCATTATTCTTCCTCCACCTAACTTTACAGTTGGCACTATGCATTCTGGCAGGTATCGTTCTCCTGGCACCCACCAAACCCAGATAGAGTCCGTCGGACTGCCAGATGGTGAAGCGTGATTCATCACTCCAAAGCATGCGTTTCCAATGCTCTAGAGTCCAATTACACCACTCCAGCCAACGCTAGGCATTGCGCATGGTGATCTTAGGCCTGTGTGAAGCTGCTCAGCCATGGAAACCCATTTCATGAAGCTCCTGATGAACAGTTATTGTGCTGACAATGCTTCCAGAGGAACTTGGTTGAGAGTGTTGCAACCGAGGACAGACGATTTTTACGAGCTACATGAGTTCAGCACTCGTCGGTCTCGTTCTGTGAGCTTGTGTGGCTCTGAGGTACCGGAACTCATTGTGAGAAAAAGTTACAAACACAACATAGCAACGCAGCAGCCAGAGTAAATAAATCAATGTAGTCTACAGCAGAACACACATATGAGAATATATAGGCCTCCTGCCTATGTGACAATATGAAGCACATATTCCGATTAACTTCACAGTACAGAAGAAGTGTTTTCAAAACCTCCCACAAGGACTAGTGAAGGTGCCAGTGGTGATACTGAACTAGCGGGAAAAACAGCGCTGCTAGCTAAGGCATTGCCGTCAGGAGCAGTTTGCCCTCACTCCTCTCCTCTGGCACTGACTGTTCTCTGGCTCGTTCTGGGTTCAATACTCCAGCTTTCTCTGGATTTTTGTCATCAACATGTCATCAAACACGATGACCTTTTCTTATCCATTTTTTATTTGGCTTTCCCACATTTCAAATTCAGTAGGGAGACGACTAACCTTGGCTGTTGACGTGATTACGTAGGGACCTCTTCACTAGCTGACCACCACTACCAAGACCTGTGTCAAGATCAGTTACTTACCCCACCGGCCCTCCCCATAACCTCCATGTGCAAATAAGAGAGCAGGTCTGGAATCAGTGTGGCAGGATAGGATGATTACGCAGAAGGATGACCGCACTTTTACATGATTGTCTTCCTGGGGGGTGGGAGAAATAAGGAGGAGGCAACTTGATTTAACACTCATCGCTTTTATTAGAGTGTTTACAGTGCGAACAGTGAAAAATTGAATAAATCATGCCACGAGAGGTACTGGATCCGGGTAAATAGGTGCCGAAACGAACAAAGTCAAATCTGAGGTGCCGGATCCTGTTCCGGCAGGATCTGGCTCAAATTAAGCACTGGGAAACGAACTATTCTTGCATGTCTGTTTAGCAGGAAGGGTTTCTTCTGACTCAATGGTTTGTCTTCTCTTTCTGGTAAATTAATTTCCCCCTAGATAAACAACAAAATATAAATGTAAAACTGTGCATCATTTTTCAGCCTCCCCAAGAATGGTTTATGGAGTAAATATGGTCCAATAGAAGGGCGGCTACATCCCCCAGGTTAGACTTAAGAGGAGTAGACCTGCAGCTCTTTGATGATTCATTGACATTCTTGAGGAATGGAAGTTTGGGAAACGTCTCTTGCAGTTCATTGACTATCAAGAACTGCAGTAACTCCTCTGCAGCAGCGGCTCCTTTGTGGATCACATGGTCCAGAAGGTCCCGGGCCTTTTCTAATGTGTCAGTGAGGGCTTTGACCTGCTGGTACTCACGCCGGGACACTAGTCTGAGAGAGTCTGAATGCTGCTGCACAAAGTCAGGGTCTGCACTCAGAGCATCGATCAGCTTGGGCTTTAGACAACACAGTAACTGCTGGGTACCACCTTAGTGTTCCTCTTCAGACATGATAGGCTAGCTATCCCTCATACTGTACCTCTTCTGGACCTGAGAAAATTATGCATTAAAGTAGCTATCATTAAGATTCCAAATGAAAGCTGACAACATGCAGCTGTAAAGCAAGCTGTCAAACGGTCTCAAATTCTCATTTTAGGAATATTTTGATTTCATTAAAGTAACGTGATGTGCTAGCTGAGTATAGACCGCATATACATTGACAGGCAGCCAGCAGGCGTGAAGTGACTGAGTCCTACTTGGTTGGCATGATTCACGATTCAGCTACCTAACTCGTTCTAAAAAAGTTGATTTCTCCTGTATACTAGTTCTTGTGAGTTCTGAAATTGTATCCAATTGCAAAAGCGTAGAGAGAAGTCATATTTCAAAGCCCAACTTTAATGTGTGAGTAAGCAAATTCAGTGATGAGGTACCGTTGTTGTTTGGTGTATGTAGGACTAGTGAGTCAGAGCAGACCTACCCCATGAGACTCATTACTGCAAGGCAAACCAGTGAAGTGGTAGAAACAGCCCCTGTACAGTCAAAAGGAGGTGCAGGCCGGGCTGGCTTTGAAATGGCTTTTATTACTCAACATGTGGATAAGAACAACTAAGGAGCAAATGTTTACTTTTTATTAATGAGAAAAGCATCTCTATATATAGGCCTACAACTCCCCTCTCTCCTCCCATGACAGTCCCAGCTAATACAAACAGGAACAGAGTTTAATTTCCAAATATATAAGGCTGGGATAGCCAAAACCGAGCCCAAAACGACATTTCCGCTCCACAATGTTTGTTTGTGTCTATTTGATCATAGTATCTTTATCTATGGGTTTCCAAATAGGCCCTTCTGTGTTGATTGGATCTCATGATTTAATCAATGTTACACAGAACACTGACTCATTGTGGGAAAAAGTTCTCACATTCTGATCCCTGCTGCTGATGTCATGTTGTTTGAGATTTAGATGATTGCTTAAGGGACATGTCTACAGGCCCCTGCTTGCATTTAGGTACAGGTTACTGCCAAATAAAGTAAACAATAGGGCGTTGGGCCACCACGAGCTGCCAGAATGGCTTCAATGTGCCATGTTATAGATTCCTCAAGTGTCTGGAACTCTATTGGAGGGATGCGACACCATTCTTCCACGAGAAATTGCATAATTTGGTGTTTTGTTGACTGTGAAGGAAAACGCTGTCTCAGGCGCTGCTCCACAATCTCCCATAAGTGTTCAATTGGGTTGTTCTGGTGACTGAGACACATTAAACCCACTATGCTCCTTTCCTAGCTTGCACATAACATTCTGAGAAACATATGTTTCTTAGAGCTTGGTGAGAGCGATATTTTCTTGGCTCTTAGCACATTTAAGGAACTTGACAAAAAAAGTTATTTTCTTGTTATTTCATTACAGAACGTTCACCAAAAGTTCAAACATGATTACATTTAATTTCGGTAATGTTCTCGGAATGTCCTGCAAATGGTTAGACATTGGGAATATTCTCAAAAATTTCAGAGAACGTTAAGAAACAACATTCTTCTGTGGGAATTTCAGTACTTCAGCATAATGTTTCTTACAGGTTCTCATGGTTCTATGTAAAGTAATGTTCTCAAATTGTTCTGAGAATGTTCTAAGAAAGTTATTTAAAAACATTCCGTTCTCAGCTTCAACAAAAATCTCTCTATCCTCTATCTTGTTAAGTGTGTTGGCCATGCTCACTAATTGGCCACACCTGATCTTAATGAGTGCTTTTTTTTCTTTCTTCAAAATGGGGTCTGTTATAGATTTAAAAGATTAAATCAAACAGCTTTGTACGAGTTAAAAGAACATTGAATGCTAGCTACATCCTGGTGGTGCAATGGACCAATTCCATGGATAGAGAACAGAAGGATATATTGTAGGTTCTAATCTCACTGACACTGCAACAAAAAAATAAGTGTTTACATGATTAATGGCTAAGCAAATTAATTTCCATGTGTCTGTGCTTGGAGTTCAAAACAGTTAAGTTAGCAGTGTCAATATGTCTTTTTGAAAAATTCTCAGTTATTTACCTTCAAATAACCTATAATTTCCATTCTCAGAATGTTAATAAAACCTCCCAGGAAAACTTAGGGAACCAGAGTAAAACATTCCCAGAACCTCCCTGCAACCTAAAAATGTACCTTCCCAGAACAGGAACAATGTTCATTTCCATTCTCAGAACTTTTAAAAACCATTAAGTTTTACTGGTTAAGGAACAACCATTTCCACAACTTCCAAGGAACCAAATCTACTACCAGGATTGCAGCCCTGCTTTCAAGGTCACTGAGATATCTTCTTCTAGCTAAGGTAACCAAACTACTGGAAATTTTTATACTTGCTTAATTAACTCAGGAACCACACTTGTTTGGAAGCACCTGCTTTCAATATACGTTGTATCCCTCAAATCAAGCGTTTCCTTTATTTTGGCAGTTACCTGTACGCATACAGCTTGTTGAGCGTAGAGCCAGCATGAAATACCTGACAGTCTGGCAGATATGGAGTATACTCATTGTAATAAATTAGTGAATGAATAGTCAGCCATTCTTAGCATGGATGCCATGTAATGAGGATAAGCCAAAAGAATGTTTCACCTGTGGTTCCTCCAAAGACACACAGACCGTCCAAAGTAAAGCCAGAGAGAGAGTTTTATCCTGAGTCAGAGGGTTTTGACTGTTACACAACTTTAAATGAAACCAAGTTTGTATTCTCTGAAATCCTGTCTGCCGTAGACATAGTTGTCAGGTTACGTTTAGCTTTAGCAACACAGAACCCTGCCCTACACACACAGTAGAATCATGTGGTTTGGATTAGACTGTAGTGATGTGACACTGATGTAGCCTAGACCCTGGTGCCACGTTATCTGAAGCTTAGCAGTCCTGTTTAACCACATGGTATTATGTCTTAAACATCTTAGAGGAACAACAAGGTACAGAGGATTTATTTTGGTATGGGTTTATTGACAGACAGACCTTTTAAGTTGAAGAGGGATGAGAACATGGGTTTGATTGCGATAAGACGTCTCAAGTCTTTTGAACCCAGACACTCAGTGGTGTTTGTCTTGATTGTGAACGACTCACATCCTCAGCCTTTGACCTCATGAGAAGGTGGGCGGAGCTTGTGCCACTTCCAGGAATTGAGTGGGATTCTTCCCTTTATGTCATACTGTGTTGGAGGTGTAGGCTGTACTGTATGTACTCACCTTGTTTGCTTTTAGATTCACCCTCATGAACACAGGGTTGTCACTAGTTAACACAGCCACAAAGTCATAATTATGGCTAGACCATGCCCATTTCTACAATTTCTCTTCTTAAATTGTGATTTTAAACCTAACTCTAACCTTAACCACACTACTAAACCTATGCCTAACCCTAACCTTGAATTAATACCAAAAAGCAATTTTTTTGGTGTGCCAATATAGACTTTGTGGCTGTGGAATCTGACTTTGTGGGTGTGATATCTAGTGTAAACCGGAACACAGTGTTTTGGATGGGAGGGACTCTGACTGTACCTGCCAGGTGGAAGTAAATTCTGCATCGTTATTGGTTGGAGTCTCATGGTCTTCATTTGCCCCCTCCCATCTCCAAGCATATTACAGACTTCTATGAGCACACAGCAGTGCAAGACAGCAAACTGTTACTGAGGCACTGAGGAGAAGGCTTGAAGACTGAGAGAGAAGGCAAAGAGACCGAGGAGAAGGCTTGAAGACTGAGAGAGAAGGCAAAGAGACTGAGGAGAAGGCTTGAAGACTGAGAGAGAAGGCAAAGAGACTGAGGAGAAGGCTTGAAGACTGAGAGAGAAGGCAAAGAGACTGAGTGAAGTTGAAGTAGTAAAAGAGGACTCATAAGACAACCTCAAAGGTAAGTAATGTGCCTAAACTCTTCAGAATTTTTATGGGGTGAGAGATTATTTTTAAAAGCCTGTTTGTTTGTTTTCATGAGATGTGATGCAAAACAGCTTGTCTGTAAATCACGAACGAGAAAAGAAACAGTAATTTATTTTAAGCTGATCTAAAAAAAAAAAAAAAGGCTTATTGTATTTATCAGTCTGGAAATAATGCTTTGAAAGCTGGGAGTTAAGTTGGGACTAATCATTTTATCTGTTTGCTCTCTGTACTCAAGTCATTTACTATTATTTATATTTTTATTGTATAGTTAATCATATGCTGCTGGCAATTTCCAAAATTCATTGTCTAAGGTGATATTTTGACTTGATCTATGCGCAGTGTTCGATCAGTGGATAAAGCAGAAGAGAAATTGTCAAGGCTAGCTCTTGGCTACCAGTTGACTCTTGGTAAATGGGACTTTCCTGAATGCATGCACTAAACTAAAGAGCATATCTCTTTCTATACTGAACAAAAATATAAACGCAACAAAAGTGTTTAGGCCCATGGTTTATGAGCTAGACACATGCCAACCTGCTAAATGTTTTTTTTTGTTGCTGACTTCAATATATTCATAATCACTGTGAGATCATCACGGTGGTTTGTGCTGGATGTGTGGAAGGAAGGTGTCTCATTTCTTCTTGTAAAGGAATATATAGCCTAGGTCTACCTGTCTCGCCATACCTCTGTTCAAAAAAATAGTTTCAGACAGTACTATGTTCCCTAACTCGAATCCTCATCATCCATATTGTTTTTGTCTGGTGTAATCCTGAAATGAGAGTGCATGTAATGACAGTTAGGCTGAGAGTGAGTGCATGCATCTGCTTGCCCTGAATTCCAGTCAGTCTGTGTGACATCCCAGGAAACAGGCGGGTAGTTCACGGAACTCTGACAGAGAGATGACTGGGGAAGGCCTGTGCCTGCTGGTAGTAGCTTGGGGGCTTCAACTTCATGATGTCTCAATGATGAGAAGTGGATTAGTAGCTGCTGTGTGCTGGCTATTGCCTTACTCACTGCTGATTCATTCATTCATCCATAGGAACCGCAAGTAATTAACACAATTGTAGCCTACTGTCATTCACTGCAGACATAGACGTATCGGTCATACAGTCTCCTCCCACATGCTGAGATACTGCTGTCATGAAGCAAATGCATCTGAGTTTTTTTATTTAGAAGGATTTCTAATTCCAGAAGAGTGCACGGGCAGTATGATTGTCTAGGGTAGAATTGTGAGGTTAATTTGACCTTTTTTTTTCACCCTCCAGCCAGCTAGAGCAGTTTTCCCCTGAGAACAACAGAGATGGCCATCGCTCCGTTCAGTCGCAGACAGTGGGCCTCCCACTCCGTCAGAGTCACAGCTAAGGAGTTGTCCATAGTTGGCACCAGAGGCAAGAACAACGCCATTGCTGAGCGCTTCTCCAAGTAAGTTTCTCACTCTCTCCCATTTACCCTTACTGTGACTGTTACTCACTTCCTAACATCTTATTATCTTCTCTTCTCAATCAATGACTCTTCACATTTAAACTCACCCAGATGTATCTATTCTCTCTCTATTATACATACCCCTGTATCAAGGTAGAAACAAACATACTTCTGACCACTGATGGCTTTTCCATCCTAGTATGCACTGCTGCCTGAAACCTTAGTAATAGATCACCATTCACTGCCACTCTTTGTCTTGTCCTCTCCTCACCTGTCCTGTCCTCTCCTCACCTGTCCTGTCCCCTCCTGTCCTGTCCTCTCCTCACCTGTCCTGTCCCCTCCTGTCCTGTCTGTGCTTGCTGGATCAGTACAAGATAAGAACATTAAATGGCTTGAAACTGTATTTGATAACATTGCTGATTTCTACTAGCCTTAGTGCCAGTCTGCTTGTGCTATCATGCCAACTCATTGTCTCTCATTGTCATTGAGAGGCAAGAGGACAAATGGATCATGGACCAGGCTAGATTTTTACCAGTTTGTCTAGCCAATTGTAGAAACAGCACTGACTATTACATGTCTGAGATTGGATTTGTCCCCCCTTCATACCTCTCTACAGTTTGACATTTGTCTTCCCTTCCAGCTGTTGCTATTCTGTGTAGAATGTTTATCCATAACATCGCCACAAACCTGTTATTCCAGTTTCACTGATGTCGACAGTTCTTATTTTAAATAGTCAAAATAAGTCAACTGAGATGAACTTCCTGTGAAATGTCTTTTATTCCCCCAAATTACCATCCAGCGTCTTAGTAGGCCATTTTATTGACAAACGTCCCTTTTGTGATTTTATAATTGGTACATGGTCAGGGTCATTGACATGCATAGTTTCATATTTTTGATATTCTGAGAAGGTTTTAGTGTTTGACCACTAGGAGACAGCGTTGATCCATGTTTGTGTATAATTGGAATTAGAAGAGATCCCCACAAACGCCCAACTAGTTTTAGTTCTAGAGGCTAAAACAGGGCTGTAAACGGCACTACCTCATGATGCAGGCCTGTGCTCACAACCCCATCTATCCTCTTCCTAGATACCAACTGGCTGCAGAGGAGGGCAACTCGGAGAGGAAGAAAGCAGTAAGTATCCAGTCAGGGTTGGAAAGTGCAAATATCTAACAAAGCTATTTCTCTCTCTCTCACATGTACTTACTCATCCTCACTCACACTCTCTCTCTCTGAGACACACACACACACACACACACACACACACACACACACACACACACACACACACACATGGATGTCAACATGCTGCAGTTGGAGGCTAGACTAGAAAAGCCTTAATCCTTATATTGAGACTTTAATCTTAAGGTAGATAATACCTCCACTGTCGTTTCACATCGCTGCTCTTGTTCCTGGGTGGTCACTCACTTCACGGGCATGAAGGAAGACAATGTAATGCCTGATCCCACCTTGCCGATACATCCACTCTTCCTGGGTGGTCAGTTGGCTCGGCCCGGGAATTGCACTTGAGGGGATATAAACAGACGGCAGGGACTTTTTTTTCTTCTTCATTAAGCGACTTTTTCAATCCCAGGTAGGTGTCTGGCATAGGTAGACCATCAGTTGGTGTACTGCATTGAAAGCAGTGCTAGAAGTGGATTGAAATAGGTGCTGGCACTCATTTTGGGTGACAGTACTGTTTACATATATATTTAGGTGGGGAAGTGCTGCAATAATTTGAAGCCTATATTCTATAAGAGGTGCGGGTGCTCAAGCAGTAGAACATTTTAAGTGCCAGTATTTATAACCAGTGGGGGGAGGGGACAACTGAACTGTGTACATGGAAAATGCAAAGACTCAGTTTGCGTCTGGGACTCCTCAGTATGATGTTGGGGTTTACACCTGGGTTGTGGTGTAGAACTAGCTGTTGTCACTGTTAGCAGAGGCTCACGGTATTTTCAAAGAATGTAAAATTAGGTAAATTCTTCACAGTTTGGGGAGAGGCATGCCGAAGGTCTCCTGCTTTCTCTTTTCCTGGATTGTTCCCTTTCCTTCAACTGACCCTGACAATGGTGCCCTCTTGGTGAAACGTAAATAACATGTTAGCATAATACAGTTGGATTATCAATCAACATAAGTCACATTTATCAGCATTCCTCACTGTCAAGGCTCCTTTTTCTCTTGCTCCCCCTTCCACTCTGTTTCTATCTCTCTCTCTCTCTCCTGGTGTAGGGGGGTGGGCTAGCTCCATCTTTACTAAAGGCTTTTATCATTTCCACCTGGCAGACACACAGCCAACTGGCCTCCAGGTTACCAGGCTTTCACACAGCCAACTGGATATCATCAATAAGGGATCATAGCTTTCACCTGGTCAGTCTGTCATGGAAAGAGCAGGTGAATCCAGGTGAAAGATATGATCCCTTATTGATGTCTCTTGTTAAATCCACTTCAATCAGTGTAGATAAAGGGAAGGAGACAGGTTAAAGAAGGATTTTTAAGCCTTGAGACAATTGAGACATGGATTGTGCGTGCCATTCAGAGGGTTAATGGTCAAGACAAAATATTTAAGTCCCTTTGAACAGGGTATGGTAGTAGGTGCCAGGCGCATCGGTTTGAGTGTGTCAAGAACTGCACAGCTGCTGGGTTTTTCACACTAAGCAGTTTCCCATGTGTATCAAGAATGTCCACCACCCAAAGGATATCCAGCCTACTTGACACAACTGTGGGAAGCATTGGAGTCAACATGGGCCGGGTGCGCAACTCAATATTAAGGTGTTCATAATGTTTGGTATACTCAGTATACATATTGCAGTTCTTATAATATGTCATCAATTCATACAAATTTGTAAGAGCTTAATTCCGTACTGCGTATTTAAATGGCTGTAAATCGTTATTTCAGCGTCACTTATCTTATTTTCATGGTTATGTCAACACAGGACAATGCTTCAGTTGTTTACTTGAAAGACAGCATTGAGATATTTTTAATGAGTAGGCCTATCTTGTGTTAAACATCCCTTAAATTGTTCTAGTCATAATCCTAGTCATTTGATGAGCATGAGAAACTGTAGTCAGCTGTTTGGGTTAGCTAGGGAGAGGTCTTGTTGTTGGAAAGATGCTAGTCCAGTTGAATGCTAGTCCAGTTGAATGCTAGTCCAGTTGAATGCTAACTGTAGCTTTATTAGAACGCGGTTGGAGACTCTTACTCTTGTATCCTGAAACTATTGATGTGACTGGTATCGTTTTTTTTGTCCAATTACACATTGGTCTCTATCTTATCTCCTTCACATGCTGCTTATATTGCTACCCTCATTGCCCTTCTGGGTTGAATTCCACAGTGTTTCTATTCTATGATTCTATTCTTCGATTCTATTAGGCACACACTGTACAAACTGTACACCCTTTTGATTTATGCCATTGCTATGTTTCTGCTAGTCAGACTGTATGAACAGGTTGAGGAGTAGCCCTGGTGAATATAATGGATATCTTAATAAACTAAACTTTCTCTTTACGTCCTCCTCGAGGCTGCAGATCCGTTGCCCCCAACTCTCAGCAGTGGCAACCTGAGTGTGTTGAAGAAGTGGTGGGAGCAGCCTGTCCAGTCCTCAGCCACGTCCTGCGCCCCGCTACCCCACACCACCCACACTCGCTGCTTACTCCCCTTAAACCCTAAAGCCAAGCATCAGATCCAGCCTCAGGCCACTCAGGCCCAGCCACCTCTCTCACCAGACCCCAACACCAGCCCCACAGCCGCTGAGGACCAGGCAGGACCAGGCATGGAGAGAGAACTGCAGCAGAGAGACCCAGAGAGGCAGGAGGCAGTAGCAGAAGTACCTTGTGTCCCCAGTGAGAAGCCCAACATGCCCCTCAACAACCTCAAGATGATGTTCGAGAAAGGAGAGAACCAGCAGATCAAAGTAAGTCCAAAGTCACTGATTACAAACTAGCATGTTTTTACAAAAACATTTTTACAGGATATTTTTTTTTCGTATAACATATTCAGAGACACCTTTTTTACTCTTTACATTACTTGACTTGACTTTACATTACATTATATTTCAAATCTTCCGTCACATAAATAGTGAGAATGGCTATTGGCTGAATGGAAACACTTTTCTATTGTTTAGGTATTAGGAGAGTGTTGTTGTGTGGATCAGGTGGTGTGATTACACATGCTGCTCTGATGGTGACTTAGACGATGGGTTTGCTAAAGAAAAGCCCCATGTGTTTTGATCTGAGGTCAGAGGACTGCCTGAAGCTGAAGTATTGTGGTTCATAAGACAACTAGTCTGTGTGTCCTCATTGTTCCTGTTCTAGAATGGAAGGTGTCGTGTTCTCCAGGGGCAGAGTCCTCCTGGGGTTAGTCATGCTGCCTGTCACATGCACTGCTATGACTGTTCTCATCTCACTACAGAACACTCCTGGAGATAGGCTAGCTATGAACATGTCCTCAGGCAGATCAAAGGGGTTCTTCAAAACACCCACTGTCCTATCCTCCTCATGCTCCCTCTGGGGTTAACAGCCGTGTTGATATAACGGCAACATGGAACCATTTTCTAAATGCACTGTAAACCTTTGGTACTTTAGTATATTTTAGCAATTATACTGAACAAAAATATAAATGCTTTTTATATTTGACTGAGTTACAGTTCATTTAAGGAAATCGGTCAATTTAAATAAATTCATTAGGCCCTAATCTATGGATTTCACATGACTGGGAATACAGATATGCATCTACTGGTCACAGATACCTTAAAAAAAAAGTTCATCAGGCTGTTGATTGTGGAATGTTGTCCCACTCCTCTTCAGAGGCTGTGGGAAGTTGCTTGATACACGTTGATCCAGAGCATCCCAAATATTGTCTGGTGAGTATTCAGGCCATGGAAGAACCATGACATTTTCATCTTCCAGGAATTATGTACAGATCCTTGCGACATGGGGGAGTGCATTATCATGCTGAAATGTGAGGTGATGGCGGCGGATGAATGGCACGACAATTGGTCTCAGGATCTCGCTACGGTGTCTCTGTGTATTCAAACTGCCATGGATTAAAATGTAATTGCGTTTGTTGTCCATAGCTTATACCTGCCCCTACCATAACCACACCGCCACCACGGGGTGCTCTGTTCACAATGTTGACATCAGCAACCGCTGGCCCGCACAACGCCATACACGTGGGTCTGCGGTTGTGAGGCCAGTTGGACGTACTGCCAAATTCTTTAAAACAATGTTGGAGGTGGCTTATTGTGGAGAAATTAACGTTCAATCCTCTGGCAAAAGCTCTGGTGGACATTCCTGCAGCCAGCATGCTAATTGCACGCTCCCTCAACTTGAGACATCTGTTGCATTGTGTTGTGGGACAAAACTTCACATTTTAGTGGCCCTTTATTGTCCCCAGCACAAGGTGCACCTGTGTAATGATCATGCTGTTTAATCAGCTTCTTGATATGCCACACCTGTCAGGTGGATGGATTATCTTGGCAAAGGAGAAATGCTCACTAACAGGGACGTGCAGAAATTTGAGAGAAATAAGCTTTGTGCGAATGGAACATTTCTGGGATCTTTTATTTCAGCTCATGAAATATGGGATCAACACTTTTTACATGTTGCGTTTTTGTTCAGTTTCGATGAGCTCATTTAAAAGCAAAGGACATTTTTCACCCTTTCTACTCTAGAGTCTAGACTAACAGTTTTTATTTTGTTTGTTTTCCCTGGCTTGTACAAATGTTAGGTATTGAATGTGAAAGGCCAGACTTTCAATGTAACTTTCCTATGAGGTAGAGTTTTAGTTGACCATTGATCAAGATTCAGACTTAAAAGCCAGTGCTGTGGGTTAACTAGCTTACTACTCGGTCTTTGAAGATGGACGCCCGCCTGGACATCAGATCAGAGGAGTGTTTTTGTAGCGGCTTAACAAGTTGCCTCACCTGCCACGCCCCAGCTGGCTGAACCTTCCTCCATTTCTTAAGCACATGAGCAGCTCTTTCTTGTTCTCTCAGCTGACAGCCAGGAAGTGACCTAGGCTGCCCCTTCCCTCGACCCACAACCAGCCCTGTGCCTGGCCTGCTCCCTGACCTGTAGCTCAGCCCCTGCCCCTCTCCACGAGAGGTGGTGATGTCATGGGGCAGGCATGCACATTACTGCAGTAGAGAAGAAACTGAGCTTCCTCTGATAACAATCCCTCCCTGGCTTATCAAAGCAAGGCCTTCTCCTTCTGCCCCTCCTTCTCTCTTCTCCTGCTCCTCTCGCTGGAGGAGACGGCCATGAGGGAGAGGCACTGGGAAATTAATTGACCCAACTTCACCCCCCCGGTCACCCCCCTCCCTCCTTTCCAGCCCCACTTCCCCCCCCCCCCCCATATGCCCCCCTCTCTGCTTCTCTCTCTCTCTCTTTCTCTCTCTGTGTGACTGTGACGAGGCAGAAAGGAAGGACGAAGGAGAGGCACCAGTCCAGTGGAGCCACAGTGTAATGAACAGAATCGAGTTAGCTGCTGTTGATGTTCCAAGCTCCTCCAGGACAGACATGAGCGCTTAACTCCTTTCCTCTTCCTTGTGTTCCACTCTGCTTCTCCCTGTAGCTCCTAGCGTTGCTTTGCAAGAGGTAAATATGTTTTTTGTTCTTTGTTTGGTCTCAACCTTGGATCTCCATAAGCTCACTTGTATTGATGCGGCTCTGAAACAGTCTCCGCCTTGTATTTGAGGTTTGCTTTCTTTGCTAGTTTAATGTTTTTACTAGGTTCTAGCGCATTACGCTGTGAATTGAGTCCTTTGATGGGAGGGCTAGCCTTTACACCGACTGCACTATGGTTGGTGAATTATGGTTACTGTCAGTGAATCAAGGACTTTTTCATGTTTTTGTCAATGGTGGTTTTGGGCTATATATAGCCTAAAACTCACTGATTTTTGAATGGACCTTTTTTGTTATTACTCTGATGCCCAGCCAGCCAGCCGGCGGTATGATTCAGGGAGGAGCCTCGATTTGTCTCTGGGGGTTTTAATTGTCAGTGGGATTAGTGTCAGCTCTTTGTCTGTCTGGCTTGCTGATCAGTTCCTCTGAGCTCAGCTGCCTCCTGGCCTATTGTTTGTTTACAGCCTCCCCCATATTGTTGAGGCACCACCCGTGACCATGGTCTGGAGAGGGTATCGGCTGAGTCTTGGTTTGGTTTGGGAGGGGGCCCTCTGGCTGGGTTAGAGAGGGGTCTCTCCGCTTGGGGTCCGTCTGGGCCAGCTGGGGTCTGGCTCCCTCTAGAGCCTAGATTAATCCACTCTGGAGGATGGAGCAGCACGTTCAACCCCTTTCTGCCAATGCAGATCTAAAATCCAGACTGCCACAAATGCACAACGCTATAAAGACTTTTCCTTCGGAACAGCACTACTCTCTCCTCTTTGTATTTCAGGCTTTTATCCACCATTTGACCCCTCCTCCCATCCCCCACTGTCTGTCTGTGTATTATTAAGGCTGTGCCCATTGCAGTCCCAGCCTCACAGGGCTCTGTGACACCCTGTTGCTCCTCTAATCTCTGACACTGATCACACTCTGGCTAAAAGGCTCTGCGTGGTCAATCCAACGTCTGCAGTGACCGTACAGCATTTACTGCCATGCAGCCTCTGCAGAAGTCAGATCATTCATACTACTTGTGCTTCATGGAGCAGAGCTGTCGTGAAGGAAGTTGTCAAGGGCGTGAGTTTGCTTATACAGGACCTCCCGCCCCCACCTAATGTCAACCAATCATGTCAATGCGGAGATATACGGAGCCCTCTGCATTGTTACAAAATTTGGGAGGTGCACAGTGATGCGGTACAGTCTGAGGGAGGCAAGGCAGACACCCCTATCTGCCCCAGGCTCTGCCCCAGGCTCTATCTCACTGAGCTCATAAGGGGATTAGAGTATAGAGGGCTTGGAAGGAGAGGCAGACAGCCAAGAAGGGAGAGCTGGACAACAAGGCAGGCTGCTACTGGAACTGACTGACTCACTGACAGGCTGCCATACCTCTTCTCTTCTCCACTCCTGTTTTCCTCTTCTGTCAGAGCACAGGGCTCAGAACTGTCTGATGGATGGCCCTGGTTCTCTCCTACTGTGTGTTTATGCTAGCCTAGAGCTAAGTATGTGAGCATCATATGGTTCTGTATGCAAACCACGATGCAGGTGCTGCTGGCATTAGTCCGTATGTTCAGAGCCTGCTGAGTCTACAATGTAAAGGCTACCTAAATGGAATATGCTGTCCTGATAGCGTGGCTTGGCTCTGTGTTTCCAGGTGTCCAGAGCACCTGTGAGGATCGGAGGCATCACTGATAACATGGACCAGCTACTTGGAGGTACTATTACACTGAGGGGGACACACACGGAATGGGGCACCAGAGTTAAATCAAATGCATTCTTCTCCATGAGTATATTGTTTCACTAGGCCACACAGAACTACAGACAGACTAAAACATATGTACGTTGTTTCCTTCCTGTAGCTGTTTCAGTGGTATAGACTGTATGGAGAGGGCTGGGGCTCACTCCTTGTGCTATGATCAGCAGAATGCCCCAGTGATTACAGGAAGAATGATAGTTACAGGAAGACAGCTTTTTCTTTCCATTCCCCCGTGAACCTGTTCCCATCACAGCCTGAAAAACACCATGGTTACGTAATAAATAGTATGTTATTCCTTAATAGTGCACTACTTCTGAACAAAGCCTATGGGGCTGTAGTCAAAAGTAGTGCACTATATAGGTTGACATTTGGGATGCTCACCATGACCCACAGTCTGCATTGTGCTGAATCTATAGCCTGTACTTTCCTTTCTATAGCTTAAGCGCAAGGTGTTTATCTGTGCGTGTGTAACCTGCGCTTCTCTCCGTCTGTCTCCTAGATGCAGGGAGTATGGAGACCATGCCCCTGAGGGACAGGATGGCCATGTACCAGGCTGCTGTGTCTAAAACCGAGGCGTTATCTTCCTCAGTCAGCGTGAGTACCTGTCTTTTACACTGCCATGGAAGACTAACTACCATGTCTATGGTTGCACTTCTCAAATCTGACTGAACTTCAGCTCAAAGTAATAACTTCTGGACCACAGGAAGAATGGCTTCGGCAAAAGCATCATGGGGATCCGAATAAACCAAACCAAACTTCAGGCCCATCCCGGCCAGAACCTGTCATGTGCAGGTTACTTATCCCTACTGTAAAACAGGTCCCTGTCTTTCTCTCTCTGACAGAGTGATCAGTTGGACTCAGACCTCCTCTGCAGCAGCAAACAGAAGGAGAATGTACCTCCAGGCAGTGGGGACATGGTGAGAAACTGTGCTCTTTGTGTGTGTGTGTGTGTCTATCTGAAACATCCCTAAATCATCATCTCCTCTCCTCTCAGGGTTCGGACTCTGAGCCCAACAGTAGGAAAGCCTCTTCCACAGAGAGCAATGGTAACTATTTTGGTCCACCACTACATTTCACCAAATCTATATTCTTGTCCGTCATTTATGTCTCCTCCATTGAGTGTACGAAACATTAAGGACACCTGCTCTTTCCATGACATACACTGGCTAGGTGAATCCAGGCGAAAGCTTTGATCCCTTTTGATGTCCCTTGTTAAATCCACTTCAAACGGTATCATGGTTTCCAACAGGTTGGTTGTGACCTACCAGTAGCTCGCAGGCCACCTACCAGTAGCTCGCAGGCCACCTACCAGTAGCTCGCAGGCCACCTACCAGTAGCTCGCAGGCCACCTACCAGTAGCTCGCAGGCCACCTACCAGTAGCTCGCAGGCCACCTACCAGTAGCTCGCAGGCCACCTACCAGTAGCTCGCAGGCCACCTACCAGTAGCTCGCCAAGCAATTCTGAAAGTACATGCAATATTCACCTGTTCCACCACAAACTGTCATATAAATCTCTCAAGTATCAGGCACCGCAAGCTCCCAGCTACAAACGAATGCAACATTGACATTATCCCACCCCTGGTTAGCCATTATTGGCTTAAAAAGCCAAACCTAACACAATATCTGCCAATTAAGTTCCAGCAATATTGCCCCGTCTGTGTGGTGCTGGTGTTCATCACTCCATGTGTAGCCAGTAGCGATGGGTCGATCGCAAACGAATGGCTCTTCTTTTACTGAAGATGGTAATTTGTAGTACAGGAACAATATAATTTGAGCCTGATTCTGGTCCACATGCATTCAATTTGACCCCCCCCAAAAATTATGTTCAGGCAAAAATATATTTGAACTCACATTTCACGATCTGACAATGATATGTTTTAAGCTTTAAAATATCGTTTTTTTTTCTTCTTCATGGTTTTAGGTCCATTTCTAAGCATTACTGAACAGAGCCGTTTGGGATCCAGAGCCAAATGATCTGGCTCACAGAAAAGACTCGGAATGCCCATCACTAGTAGCCAGTTGATGTGATAACCGTCTTGTGGGTTAACAGAAATACTATCCCCAAAACCTTGTCAATTATGTTAATTGCAAAGTAGGCTTACCTGGCAGAAGTATATCATTAGTATCTATTTGCAAACTTTGCCATGAAATGAGCAGCAGTAGTACAGAACCATTGCTAGACCGGCATGTTAGACGGCACAGTAGATGCCAATTAAAGGGCCAGATGCGCAATTAAGTGTAGGTAAAGGGGAGGAGACAGGTTAAAGAAGGGTGTTAAGCCTTGAGACAATTGAGACATGGATTGTGTATGTGTGACATTGAGGGGGAATTGGAAAGACAAAAGTTTGAAGTGCCTTTGAACAGGTTATGGTAGGTGCCAGGCGCACCTGTTTGAGTGTGTCAAGAACTGCAACGCTGATGAGTTTCTCACGCTCAACAGTTTTCTGTGTTTCAAGAATGGTCCATCACCTAAAGGACATCCAGCCAACTTGACACAACTGTGGGAAGCATTGGCGTCAACGTAGGCAAGCTTCTAAGTGGAATGCTTTCGACACCTTGTAGAGTCCATGTCCCGACAAATTAAAGCTATTCTGAGGGGGTGGGCAGCTCAATATTAGGAAGGTGTTTCTAATGTTTGGGGTACTCTGTGTATTAGGTCAGTATATTCACAACAGCTCCCTCTGGTGTTGTTGCTGATATTAGTCTCATGTTACAGCAGGCTCCAGTATCGTCACCACCTCTGTATCCTCGACCCAGAACGACCAAGCTCAGCCAAAGAACCCCAGGGTGAGTTCAACAGTACCTTTTTTCTGCATTTTTCTCAGAGAAAACCATTCACGCTCCTAACTAACCTGCCTTGAATGCCTCTATGTTGTGTGTGCACAGAGCTTCTGCTTGCCTGCACAGGAGAGCTGTGTGTCGTGTCAGAAGACCGTCTACCCTCTGGAGAGACTGGTGGCCAACAAACAGGTCTACCACAACACCTGCTTCAGATGCTCCCACTGCAACACCAAACTCAGGTAAGTGGATTGGACAGATGCCATGCAGCAAGGAATTGTTTGTTTATTGTTTAAACATCTGTGAACCTCACTGTTAGTGGACCTTATATTGTTGTTAGGTCCACAGTCTTGTTCCTCTTGAGTTTTCAAGGATGAGGGTTTATGCTGCTTGATTATAAAAAGGATTGTCTTTCTCAATATGTGTTTTGTCTCCCTCTGCTGGACAGCCTGGGAACCTACGCCTCTCTGCACAGCCATGTCTATTGCAAGCCTCACTTCTGTCAGCTGTTCAAGGCCAAGGGCAACTATGACGAGGGCTTTGGCCTGCGCCCTCACAAGGAGCTGTGGGAGACCAAAGGAGAGAGTGGGGCTGGGGAGGAACAGCGGACCGAACAGACCACAGAGGTCACCTCCCTCTCCAAAGACAAGCTGAAGAAGTGTGCCTCTACCGGCACACTGTTGATCAGCCCAGCAGTAGAGGAGTCTCCACTGGCCAAGGTCAATGTGGTAACAGCCTCCCTAGAGACCCGTACCCAGATCTCCGCAGAGAAGGACAAGCCAGTAGAGACACGTCGGCTGAAGATTTCCTGGCCTCCCCGCACCGAAGGAGATGGAGAGGGGGGTAACATGGGGTCCAGCCCCACCTCAGACGGGAGCTCCGGTGGCAGACCATCCCGTGCCAAGTGGCCCCCAGAGGGTGACTCGGCCTTCCCCGACCAGAGCCCAGAGTCCACCGAACGCTCCACCCTCTGCAGGAGCTCCTCCCTCAAAGAGCGCAGCCAGCCCTTCTCATTGGCCAGCCCCTCCCATGCTCCTGCCCCTGCTGCCAGTCAGACAGCCAATCCTGAGCCAGAACAGCTGGAGAGGATGAGCTCATTGGAGGACAGGGAGCCTGAGCCGGCCTCCAGTCCTGAGGAACAGAGCATAGAGGTCCAGGAACAATCTGACAGCCTGTCACCTGACTACCACACACCTTCTGACGACAGCTATGTGGATGTCCAAACCAGCTCTGAGGAGGAGGGGAGAGAAGCACCTCTAAAAGAGAACCACCACGAATCACTAGAGTCAAAAGAAGAACCGGGAGCGAAGGAGGACTGGGATGATGAAGAACAAGAAGAGGAGAAGATGGAGGGAGAAGAAGATGGGGAAGGGTTACCTTCTCAAAACTGCCAGACTGCCTCGTCAGAGATCGTCACGCCCCCCTCGTCTCCGGAGGCGGATCCTAGACCCAAGACCAACCACATGTCTCAGGATGTGGGCTTCTGGGATGGCGAGGAGGCTGTGTCTGTAGAGGAGATGATTAAGAGGAACCGCTACTATGAGGAAGATGAGGACTGAAAGAGACTCTGGTTTATTAAGTCAGGAACATTATTAGACATAATCAACAGGCTGTTGACTGTAACTTCCGCCCCTCCTTTTTGTTTGAAATGTAGATTCTCTCTTCATTTCCCTTTAACCTAAGGGATGGTGTCTGACTGTGTTTAGTGTGATGTCAGTTTCTTTCTTTTCTACTACTACTCATTGTAATTTATCTATGTAAATTTTACCTTAGCTCTGGGTTTGTCCGGAAGATGGTACAAACCAAACAAATGTTGATAATATGAACTGAACCCAGTGAATGAGACACATTTTTGTCTGTATTTGAAAATACAGTAGTTTTATGAATGTTTTTAAGGTGGTATGTTTTATCAGAACAGCAGGATAGCTGTAAGGACTGGAAGGGTTTCCACCATATTATGTATTCTGCTGGTTATCATTGTTCAAATTTGAATAAAGAAATTGTTATACAAAATATTCAGTGACCTCTAGTCTCATTATACACATGTAGATCGAACAATGAAAATGGAAATAACCACCTTTTGATACATGTATTACAGTGCATGGGGAAAGTATTCAGACCCTATGACTTTTACCACATTTTGTTACGTTACAGCCTTATTCTAAACTGGATTAAATAGTTGCCCCCCCTCAATCCACACAATAACCCCTTTTTTTGTGCAAATGTGTATAAATTAAAAAGTGAAATATCACATTTACATAAGTATTTAGACCCTTTACTCAGTACATTGTTGAAGCACCTTTGGCAGCGATTACAGCATCGTCTTTGGTATGCGCTACAATACATCTCCCTCACTAACTTTAAGCATCAGCTATCTGAGCAGCTCACTGATTGCTGCAGCTGTAAACAGCCCATCCAACTACCTACCTCATCCCCATATTGTTTTTATTTACTTTTTTTGCTCTTTTGCACACCAGTATTTTTACTTGCTCATCTGCACATCTCATGCCAGTGTTAATTTGCTAAATTGTAATTACTTCGCTACTATGGCCTATTTATTGCCTAACATCTGTACTCAATTTGCACACACTGTATATATATATATATTTTTTTTTCTATTGTTATTGACTACTTTTTGTTTATTCCATGTGTAACTGTGTTTTTTTTTTTGTCGCTCTGCTTTATCTTGGCCAGGTCGCAGTTGTAAATGAGAACTTGTTCTCAACTGGCCTACCTGGTGAAATAAAATTTTAAAAGCTTGGCACACCTGCATTTGGGGAGTTTCTCCCACTCTTCTCTGCAGATCCTCTCAAGCTCTGTCAGGTTGGATGGGGAGTGTCGCTGCACAGCTATTTTCAGGTCTCTCCTGAGATGTTCGACCAGGTTCTGGCTGGGCCACTCAAAGACATTGAGACTTGTCCCGACACCACTGCTGCATTGTCATGGCTGTTTGCTTAAGGTCATTATCCTCTTGGAAGGTGAACCTTTGCCCCAGTCTGAGGTCCTGAGCGCTCTGGACCAGGTTTTCATCAAGGATCTCTCTGTACTTTGCCCTGTTTATCTTTCCCTCGATTCTGACTAGTGTCCCAGTCCCTGCCGCTGAAAAACATCCCCACAGCATGATGCTGCCACCATACTTCGCTGTAGGGATGGTGCCTGGTTTCCTCCAGACGTGACACTTGGCATTGAGGCCAAAGAGTTCAATCTTGGTTTCATCAGGCCAGTAAATCTTGTTTCTCATGGTCTGAGAGTCCTTTAGGTGCCTTTTGGTGTACTCCAAGCGGGCTGTCATGTGCCTTTTACTGAGGAGTGACTTCCATCTGGCCACTAACATGAAGGCCTGATTGGTGGAGTGCTGCAGAGATGGTTGTCCTTCTGGAAGGTTTTCCCATCTCCACAGAGGAACTCTGCAGCTCTGTCAGAGTGACCATTGGGTTCTTGGTCACTTCCCTGACCAAGCCCCCCACCCCCCACACACACACACATTTCCCAGTTTGGCCGAGCGGCCAGCTCTAGGAAGAGTCTTGGTGGTTCCAAACTTTTTCCATTTAAGAATGATGGAGGCCACTGTGTTCTTGGACCTTCAATGTTAAATAAAGCTGTCATGGCTACTTTGAAGAACCTCAAATATAAAATAGATTTGGATTTGTTAAACACTTTTGGTTACTACATGATTCCATATGTGTCATTTCATAGTTTTGATGTCTTCATTATTATTCTACAATGTAGAAAATAGTAAAAATAAAGAAAAACCCTTGAATGAGTAGGTGTGGCCAAACTTTTGACTGGTACTGTGTATATAAATTATTATTTCCAACCCTTGATAAGGGGCCATCCATGTGATATGGAGAATATAATTTTTATACCCACCAACCCAGCTCTAGCCTGGTCCCAGATCTGTGTGTACATGTCTGGCATGACGCTGACCATAGGAGTTGGCTATACAGCAAAAACAGATCTGGGACCAGGCTAGCTCAGCTCCAGTAGGCAGGTTAGTGAGTGCTCACAGAAGGGCACTACTCACTCACACATAGAATCTGTCGGCATCCCAAATGGCACCCTATTCTATATAGAGCATTAGTTTTGACCAGGGCACGTATAGCTAAAAAGTATGGTACCCAGGCTAGGGCACATAGGGCTCTGGTCAAAAGTAGTGCAGGTAGCCTAGTGGTTAGAGTGTTGGGCCAGTAACCGAAAGGTTGGTAGATCAAATACCCGTGCTGACAAGGTAAAAATCTGTCGTTCTGCCCCTGAACAAGGCAGTTAACCCACTGTTCCTAGGCCGTCATTGTAAATATGTTGTTCTTAACTGACTTGCCTAAATAAATAAAGGTTAAATAAAAAATATATAGTGAATAGAGTGCCATTTAGGACGCATAGCCCAGTGCTCACAGGAGGGCACTACTCACTAGTATAGAGAAGCCTATAACCGCAACTGCCAGCAGGCTCTTGGACTCAGCAGAACTGTTGGACATGCATTGCTATGTTTGGGGCTCTCTGACTCAGCAGAACTGTTGGACATGCATTGCTATGTTTGGGGCTCTCTGACTCAGCAGAACTGTTGGACATGCATTGCTATGTTTGGGGCTCCCTGACTCAGCAGAACTGTTGGACATGCATTGCTATGTTTGGGGCTCCCTGACTCAGCAGAACTGTTGGACATGCATTGCTATGTTTGGGGCTCCCTGACTCAGCAGAACTGTTTGACATGCATTGCTATGTTTGGGGCTCCCTGACTCAGCAGAACTGTTTGACATGCATTGCTATGTTTGGGGCTCCCTGACTCAGCAGAACTGTTTGACATGCATTGCTATGTTTGGGGCTCCCTAACTCAGCAGAACTGTTGGACATGCATGGGCATGCAGGTTTGTCCATTTAGAGGATGCAGGTTGGTCAGGGTTATCCATTTAGAGGATGCAGGTTGGTCAGGTTCATCCATTTAGAGAATGCATGTTGGTCAGGTTTATCCATTTAGAGGATGCAGGTTGGTCAGGTTTATCCATTTAGAGGATGCAGGTTGGTCAGGTTTATCCATTTAGAGAATGCAGGTTGGTCAGGTTCATCCATTTAGAGGATGCAGGTTGGTCAGGTTTATCCATTTAGAGGATGCAGGTTGGTCAGGTTTATCCATTTAGAGGATGCAGGTTGGTCAGGTTTATCCATTTAGAGGATGCAGGTTGGTCAGGTTCATCCATTTAGAGAATGCATGTTGGTCAGGTTTATCCATTTAGAGGATCCAGGTTGGTCAGGTTTATCCATTTAGAGGATCCAGGTTGGTCAGGTTTATCCATTTAGAGGATGCAGGTTGGTCAGGTTTATCCATTTAGAGCAGGCCCGGGAAAAGGCTGGCCCGGGACCGTATGCACCCGCGACCTGATTCAATGCGGCCGGTGGAATCATGCTCAGATCACATAAAGAATTTGCGATAGTAAAGTTTTGAAAAAACTTATTTGCTATACAAATTAAAAGCCCAATGAATACTCGCCTTTGTGTAATGATTTAACTCCCACCGCTTGTGGGACATTTATTTTGAAGGCACATATAAATAACTGCACAAGGACAGACAGTGACTGACAGGCTGACTCACACGTCACAGTTACAAATAGTAGCTATAGTAGAAAAAACACGTTTTTCAAAGAAAAAAGTGGACAATGAATGTAGGGTGTTCCAGCAAGACTGGACATTGACATGTTTAATTATTGAGGTATCAGGGAAAGCTGTGTGCTTAGTGTGCAAAGAGAGCATCGCTGTCTTGAAAGACTACAACTTGTCCCGACACTTCCAGACGAAGCATGCAGAGAAATATAGGAATGTCTTCTGAGCAGAGGGCAAGTGCATCGAAAGAGTTGCTTTCTCAGTTGCAGCAAAGACTTTTCACAAAACTGCATTCAGCAAACAACGGAATTGCGAGAGCTAGCTAAGTACTGTCCCCAAAAATTGCTAAACATAGCAAGCAACTCGCTGAGAGCGAATTCATTAAAGAATGTTTAATGTTTGATTAGATTTGACTCTGGAGCATAACTTTGCCCCGACAAGAAGGAGCTGTTTGAAAATGTTTCCCCTGTCAAGAGGAACAGTGACACAGCGTATTGAGGACATTGCAGAGAATATAGAACAGCAGTTGAAAGACAAGGTAAAGGATTTCACCTATTTCTCCTTGGCCCTGGATGACAGCAGTGATGCACGTGACACGACGCAGTTGTTGATATTCTTACGAGGCATAACACCAGATGTTGAAATTACAGAGGAGCTTGTTTCAGTGCAGTCAATGAAGAGCACAACCACAGATACATATTTATTGGAAGAGGTTATTAATAGGTGTGTGGCAAAGCTGGGACTTAGTTTTGAAAAGTTATCCTGTGTGACCACTGATGGGTGCCCAAACTTGACAGGAAAAAACATTGGTCTTTTGAAAAGGATACAAGATCAAGTAGCTGAGCCTATCCCAGATCAGAAAATACTTTCCCTGCGTTACATTATTCATCAGGAGGTGCTCTGTAAATGTGTTCTGAAAATGAGCCATGTTGTGGACATAGTCACTAAAATGGTAAACTTCATAAGAGCAAAATCTTCAAACCACCTGCAGTTTGTCTCACTGTTGGAAGAGACAGAGTCGGGTCATGCATATCTCCCCTACCACACAAACGTGAGATGGTTGAGTTTGGGGAAGGTCCTTAAAAGGGTGTGGGACCTGAAGTCGGAGATTGCTGAGTTTTTGCAAATGAAAGGAAAATATGTGGATTTCCCTCAACTGCAAGATAAAGAATGGTTGACTGATTTTTGCCTTCACCGTGGACATCATGGCCCTCATGAATGAACTGAATTCCAACCTACAAGGGAAGGGTCTTTTTGCACATCAGATGTACAGCCTTGTCAAAGCCTTCAAGGGAAAATGACTCCTACTGATCCGCCAAGTAGAAGCCAACAATCTCATCCACCTTCCAACACTACTAGTCTGTTCCCTATCAGATGACCAGTGGGAGAAGTATACATCCACCTTCCTACTAGTCTGTTCCCTATCAGATGACCAGTGGGAGAAGTATACATCCACCTTCCAACACTACTAGTCTGTTCCCTATCAGATGACCAGTGGGAGAAGTATACATCCACCTTCCAACACTACTAGTCTGTTCCCTATCAGATGGCCAGTGGGAGAAGTATACATCCACCTTCCAACACTACTAGTCTGTTCCCTATCAGATGACCAGTGGGAGAAGTATACATCCACCTTCCAACACTACTAGTCTGTTCCCTATCAGATAACCAGTGGGAGAAGTATACATCCACCTTCCTACTAGTCTGTTCCCTATCAGATGACCAGTGGGAGAAGTATACATCCACCTTCCAACACTACTAGTCTGTTCCCTATCAGATGACCAGTGGGAGAAGTATACATCCACCTTCCAACACTACTAGTCTGTTCCCTATCAGATGACCAGTGGGAGAAGTATACATCCACCTTCCAACATTACTAGTCTGTTCCCTATGAGATGACCAGTGGGAGAAGTATACATCCACCTTTCTACTAGTCTGTTCCCTATCAGATGACCAGTGGGAGAAGTATACATCCACCTTTCTACTAGTCTGTTCCCTATCAGATGGCCAGTGGGAGAAGTATACATCCACCTTTCTACTAGTCTGTTCCCTATCAGATGACCAGTGGGAGAAGTATACATCCACCTTTCTACTAGTCTGTTCCCTATCAGATGGCCAGTGGGAGAAGTATACATCCACCTTTCTACTAGTCTGTTCCCTATCAGATGACCAGTGGGAGAAGTATACATCCACCTTCCAACACTACTAGTCTGTTCCCTATCAGATGACCAGTGGGAGAAGTATACATCCACCTTCCAACACTACTAGTCTGTTCCCTATCAGATGGCCAGTGGGAGAAGTATACATCCACCTTCCAACACTACTAGTCTGTTCCCTATCAGATGACCAGTGGGAGAAGTATACATCCACCTTCCTACTAGTCTGTTCCCTATCAGATGGCCAGTGGGAGAAGTATACATCCACCTTTCTACTAGTCTGTTCCCTATCAGATGACCAGTGGGAGAAGTATACATCCACCTTCCTACTAGTCTGTTCCCTATCAGATGGCCAGTGGGAGAAGTATACATCCACCTTTCTACTAGTCTGTTCCCTATCAGATGACCAGTGGGAGAAGTATACATCCACCTTCCTACTAGTCTGTTCCCTATCAGATGGCCAGTGGGAGAAGTATACATCCACCTTTCTACTAGTCTGTTCCCTATCAGATGACCAGTGGGAGAAGTATACATCCACCTTCCTACTAGTCTGTTCCCTATCAGATGTCCAGTGGGAGAAGTATACATCCACCTTTCTACTAGTCTGTTCCCTATCAGATGACCAGTGGGAGAAGTATACATCCACCTTCCTACTAGTCTGTTCCCTATCAGATGTCCAGTGGGAGAAGTATACAACGCTGCTGAATGCTTTGTACGGTGAGTTTTCTTGTCGTTTTGAGGATCCTAAAGTGTTGGAAAATGACATGCTGTTTGTTGGTTTCTTCTCCTTTCACCTTCAATGTGGATAACGCTCCCACTGACTTGTAACTTGAGCTTATCGATCTTCAGTCTGATGCAGTGATTGGCGAACTATTCAAAACAATGTCACTGACAAGGTTCTATGCATCTGGCAATGAACAAAACTTTTCAAAGATTAGGAGTCATGCTCAGAAGATGTTTGTACTGTTTGGGTCAACCTATGTATGTGAACAGACATGTTCAGTGATGAAATGTAACAAGTCAAGGCACACATCAGAACTATACCTGACTTCACTGCTCTAGTCAATGCCCATCAGAGACTTCACTCCTCACACTGATTGAGTAGTTTAAATGTAATTTTGAGCTCTCTCTCTTTCTTGTGTTTTTGTGCATACCTGTTATGTAGTTCATTGCATGTTTAATAATGAAATCTCCTTCCAAAAGCAGAACATGGATGTGGTTTATTTCTGTGCATGTAAAAAAAAAAGTAAAATAAGTAGCATATCTGGACGTGATTTACAGTAGATATATCTGTCAAACATTCATACACATGATGTATAATCCTGTAGTATGATTCTGGCCTCGCGATGGCAAAAATATATTCTAATGTGGCCCTCCATGGGAAATAATTGCCCAGGCCTGACTTAGAGGGTGCAGGTCCACCTTGATCTTCTCCTTGCTGCTCAGCATCCTCACGGTGGAGTAGAAACCACCTTCTCCCGGGGTTCACGGTGAAGAACAGCTGCCACACAACACATAGCCACACGGTGGCTACTTTTTAAATTCACATTTACATTTTAGTCAATCACAGGAGCATTGTAGACTACAGCTAATGCACCTTTTCAAGGCATTATTCTTGACGTTTGCGGAGAACGCTGCGGATGTCAGGTGAAGTGTAAATAACCTCTAAAAGTAACGTTCAATGAGATTGTCGACAGCACACCTTTAATTGAATCTCAGTGCATTCAACTAAGGTAGGTAAAACAACTACATCACAATCATTGAAGAACACTTGCATAACCACAAGGGGGAGCCCAAAGCCATTCCCTACACCTACTGTAGCTCCAGAACCATCTCACTGAGATCACATCACACATCAAATCATTACCCAAACACTCTAAAAGCACCTCTTTGTATGTACGCCTATTGAGTTTCTGGTCGTCGATGAATAATATATAAAAAAAATGTCAGAACAGCCAGTTTGTTAATATTGCCTTTCTCATGTAGCTATAACATTTCTAGTGACTCCAGTGTGTGTCTGTGTGTCTGGGGGCAAAATATCCTCATTGTGCTGCCTGTGTAAACGCAGCCGAAGTGAAAATTCTACGGAAGTTAAGATTCGGCCCAGACGGCTGACTCATCTCCCATTCAATCTCAATTCAGGCAAGTGTCACTATGTCCTCTTGTTCTACATCACATCTGTTGGTTTCAGGGAGGAAATGGTATGTCATTAATGGGAACAAGTGACATTGGAAACTCTTTTAACTTCCTCTATTGTAAACAAATCTCCATTCTGGAATAACAAAGATCTATTAATTTGAATTGAAAATGTGCACCGTCTCATTGACATTATTTTCACCAAGTATGTAGTCTTGTGGGAACATGATGCCACAGCCCATGATATCACCCTCGAAACAGCAAGGACCAAAGGGTTTCCCAACCCCACTAACATGGACGATATTCCCATCATCTGAGAGAGAGAGGGATGAGAGAGAGAGAGAGACAGACAGAGAGAGAGAGAAGGGATGAGAGACAGAGAGAGAGGATGAGGGAGAGAGAGACACAGACAGAGAGAGAGAAGGGATGAGAGACAGAGGATGAGGGAGAGAGAGACACAGACAGAGAGAGAGAGAAGGGATGAGAGACAGAGCGAGAGGATGAGAGAGAGAGAGACACAGACAGAGAGAGAGAAGGGATGAGAGACAGAGAGAGAGGATGAGGGAGAGAGGGACACAGACAGAGAGAGAGAGAAGGGATGAGAGACAGAGAGAAAGGATGAGAGAGAGAGAGACACAGACAGAGAGAGAGAAGGGATGAGAGACAGAGAGAGAGGATGAGGGAGAGGGAGAAAGAGAGAGAGAGAAGGAGAGGGGGAGAAAGAAGCTTTGTCAGTGAGGACTGTTGATAATAGATGTGATTTATGTTGATTGATTGATTGATTGATTATCCAACTGTATTATGCTCAAATGTTATTTAAGTTTCACTAAGAGGGCGCCATTGTCACCTTCTAATTGTTCTTCGCAAAAAAACATGTCACTAGAAACACCTGCAGTGGAATTTCACTTGAAACTATTTTTAGGATGTCCACAAGAAGGAAATGATTATCTAGGTAAACAGCTATGTTAACAGCTAGATAAATAGCTAGGTAAACAGCTAGGTAAACAGCTAGGTAAACAGCTAGGTAAACAGCTAGGTAAATATCTAGGTAAACAGCTAGGTAAATATCTAGGTAAACAGCTAGGTAAATGCTGCACTTGATGCTCTAATATTTCCAAACTCTGGGTTTAGTGCCTAGCTGTCCCATCTATTCAAAATGTTCCGGTCTATTTTGCACACTGTGTACAGCGATTAGCAAGGAGAAATGTTCTTGTAGCATCCCAATGTTATGGACATGATCACTGGGTCAAACAGGGTTCTACGACACGCATCTATACACGTACATAACATTACTTCAGGATTCATTAAGTAAAACAAATTCAATCTCTGGTGAAAAACAACAAAACAATAAAAAATAAAGCAAGAGGGAGACAACAATAAAATAAAAAAACATTGCTAAAGGTAGCCTGCAGTGTGTGTGGTTAGGTTGCTGCAGACATGATCCTTTCCGGTGTGTGCGGCTTGGTTGCTGGTAAATATTTTTGGAGTTGTCATGGGAGCCGTCTCCGGCTTAAGATACTGTTTAAACAATCTCTATCTGAGTGTGTGTGTGTGCGTGTGTGTGTGGGACAGGGAGAGAGATGGAGACACTGTATCATTAGTGCTCCCATGAGGGCCTCTGTCACAACACACACAACACACTCAGCAAACACTGGTGCCACTAAGGGAGAGGAGAGGGGGGGGGGGGGGGAGGAGAAGAGGGGGGGGGGTGGGGGGAGTGCGGCTAAAAATAGCAATGTAGAGTGTGGATAGAGAGAAGGCAAGGCTCTCTGGCACCTTAGACAACTGCTCGCCATGCCAGGAAACCTGACTGAAACCTGGCCGAGACCTGGCTGGAAGGCAGCTGAGGACCGGAGGGATGGAGAAACACAGAGGCGAGAACGAGAGAACAGGGCTAGTTGGCGTTCGTAGTAAGAAAGTATGTCTGAAAAACACAGGGGCTTCCCTCAATCCCTCCCTGGCCAGGCCCAGGGAACTTTGACTCAACTGATTCCTCAACAACAACATCACCAGCTAGAATATGTGTGTGGATCTTAACACCACAGCCACTGATCTAGAAGATACATACAGCAGGTCTTAATTCTTAAAATGTGACTATGGAGGTGGTAGGATAGGGTCTGTGCCACTTAGGCAAAGTAGTGTTGGTGGTAGGATAGGGCCTGTGCCTTTTAGGCAAGGCAGTGGTGGTGATAAGGTAGGGCCTGTACCTGGTGATGATGGTGGTAGGGCAGGGTGGGACCAGTGACAGCCAGGTTAGGTATTGGCGGTGGTGGTAGGGCAGGGTGGGACCAGTGACAGCCAGGTTAGGTATTGGCGGTGGTTGTAGGGCAGGGTGGGACCAGTGACAGCCAGGTTAGGTATTGGCGGTGGTTGTAGGGCAGGTTTGGACCAGTGACAGCCAGGTTAGGTATTGGCGGTGGTTGTAGGGCAGGGTGGGACCAGTGACAGCCAGGTTAGGTATTGGCGGTGGTTGTAGGGCAGGTTTGGACCAGTGACAGCCAGGTTAGGTAGTGCTAGTTGTTGTAGGGCGGGGCCTCATGCTGCTGGTGAGTCACTGATGAGGAGCTGGGATAGGGCCGTGCTCTGATAGCCCCGCGCCCGCCAAGCTGACAGAGTTAATGAGGCTTGGTTAGCCGCTGCCTCACTGGCTGCTCCCAACAGGACACTGCAACACAAACACACAGCACGCACGCACACACAAAGACACACAAACACTCACACCTAAACAGGGCGCTACGCCTCGGTCCGCTCTGAGCACAGAAGAGGGTCCATGGTCCATTGACACAGTCAGCACCATCACACTGTCGCAACACACGGAATGGAGGTCCTCACTGTCTGTGCCAATATCATAACCTAAACACTTGTGATTGATCTGAGTGATACGACACGCAGGCAGCTGGCAGCCACAGAACATAAAAACAGAGATGAGCTGATTCCCAAATGGCACCACTACTTTGAACCAGGGCCAATAGGGTGCTGTGGTTTAACAGATGACTGAGGTGGCAAACCAAACCAGGCAGAACCTCTTCACAGTGTTCTGTCTTCGCCCGTCACTGTTTTTGTGTCTGCAAATAAAAGCAAAACAGCAACAAACAGTTTCAAAATTCAGTAAGGCAAAATAACAGACACAATTTGAAAATCTGACTTTCCTATAGAGAGTCTGCTATGGCCTTGTGCACCATCGAGAACATCCTGACTGGTTGCATCACTGCCTGTTATGGCAACTGCTCGGCCTCCGACCGCAAGGCACTACAGAGTGTTGTGCGTACGGCCCAGTACATAACTGGGGCCAAGCTTCCTGCCATCCAGGACCTCTATATCAGACGGTGTCAGAGGAAGGCCCTAAAAATTGTCAAAGACTCCAGCCACCCAAGTCATAGACTGTTCTCTCTTCTACCGCACGGCAAGCGGTACCAGAGTGCCAAGTTGAGGTCCAAAAGGCTTCTTAACAGCTTCTACCCCCAAACCATAAGACTCCTGAACAGCTAATCAAATGGCTACCCAGACGATTTGCATTGTCCCCCCTCTTTTATGCTGCTGCTACTCTCAGTTTATAATCTATGCATAGTCACATTAACTCTACCTACCTGTACATATTACCTCAATTACCTCAACTAACCGATGCCCCCGCACATTGACTCTGTACCAGTTCCCCCTGTATATAGTCTCGTTTGTTATTTGACTGCTTCTGTTTAATTATTTGTTACTTTTATTTTCTATTTTCTATTTTTACTTAACTTATTTAAAAAAAAATCTTAACTTCTTAAAGCATTGTTGGTTAAGGGCTTGTAAGTAAGCATTTCACTGTTGTATTCAGCACGTGACAAATAACATTTGATTTGATTTGAGAATGCCAAGAGTGTGCACAGCTGTCATCAAGGCAAAGGGAGGGTACTTTGAAGAATCTAAAATCTAAAATATATTTTGATTTGTTTAACACTTTTTTGGTTACTACATGATCCCATCCATATGTGTTATTTCATAGTTTTGATGTCTTCACTATTATTCTACAACGTAGAAAATAGTAAAAATAAAGAAAAACCATTGAATTAGTTGGTGTTCTAAAACTTTTGACTGGTACTGTAGATACTTTGGGATATTTTGTCATGAGTGTGCATATTGTGAAGTCCTGAGTTATTGTGTTGCTGATTGTGTTAAAGGCTTGGATGGATGGATGGATGGATGGAGGAGAGGAGAGCACTAAGAGATTTTAGGAGGCCTGTTCATCCGGGGTGCGTCCTTTGGGCCATGGTCAAAAATAGTGCACTAGGTAGGGACTAGGGTGTCATTTGGGATGGACCCTAAGAAGTACTAGGAGTCCTGTTGATGTAAAGTGAAGGAGCTGGACAGGAGCCTGTATGTGAACCCAAGCATGGGAAAGCAAACCTCAGACGTAGAGTGGAAAACCACATACATCATTTTTAAGATTAATGGGGAGCTGTGCTGGGGCGTGCAGATTCTTGTGGCGTCTACCACCCGCCAGCCAAACCAGAGGGGGAGTCCACATACAGAACCCAGTCGGACTGACTGGCGTGGTAACGTTATCGTGGTGCCCCAATCCATCCCTCAGCTCTGCCTGGCTGTATCATCTCTAGCTTTACTAGTTGAATCTCAAATGGCACCCTATTCCCTTTACTGTGCACTACTTTGGACCAGGGCCCATTAGGGTTCTGGTCAAACGTAGTGCACTAGGAAATAGGGTCCCATTTAGGATGCAGATTAGGAGAGATTGTCAGATAGTGAGGAAAATAAGCAGTAAGGTTGCATGCTATAAAGTGTACTTGTAACGGCTGTCCTCCTCCTCTTCAGACGAAGAGGAGGAGTAGGGATTGGACCAAAGCGCAGCGTGATAATTGGACATAATGAAGTTTATTAAAGTAAACGACGAAACACGAAATAACACTTCAACAAACTACAAAATAACAAAACGACGTAGACAGACCTGAACATGGAACTTACATAAATACACGAAGAACTCACGAACAGGAACAGACTACATCAAACGAACGAACAAACCGAAACAGTCCCGTGTGGTGCAACATACACAGACACAGAAGACAATCACCCACAAACAAACAGTGTGAACAGCCTACCTTTATATGGTTCTCAATCAGAGGAAACGTCAAACACCTGTCCCTGATTGAGAATCATATAAGGCTAATTACACCTGACCTAAACATAGAAACACAAAACATAGAATGCCCACCCCAACTCACGCCCTGACCAACTAAACACATACAAAAATAACAGAAAACAGGTCAGGAACGTGACAGAACCCCCCCCTCAAGGTGCGAACTCCGGACGCACCACCAAAAGTCTAGGGGAGGGTCTGGGTGGGCATCTGTCCACGGTGGCGGCTCAGGCTCTGGGCGTGGTCCCCATCCCACCATAATAAATCCCCGCTTTTTTATCCCCCTCTCAATGACCACCCTCCAAATAACCCCACCTAAATTAAGGGGCATCACCGGGATAAGGCGCAGCACCGGGATAAGGGGCAGCTCCGGACTGAGGGACGGCAGCTCCGGACTGAGGGACGGCAGCTCCGGACTGAGGGACGGCAGCACCGGACTGAATGGCGGATCCTGGCTGGCTGGCTCTGGCGGATCCTGGCTGGATGACGGCTCTGGCTGGTCATGGCTGGATGACGGCTCTGGCTGGTCATGGCTGGATGACGGCTCTGGCTGGTCATGGCTGGATGACGGCTCTGGCTGGTCATGGCTGGATGACGGCTCTGGCTGGTCATGGCTGGATGACGGCTCTGGATGGTCATGGCTGGATGACGGCTCTGGCTGGTCATGGCTGGATGACGGCTCTGGCTGGTCATGGCTCGCTGACGGCTCTAGCGGCTCCTGTCTGGCGGAAGGCTCTAGCGGCTCCTGTCTGGTGGACGGCTCTGTAGGCTCATGGCAGACGGGCGGCTCTGTAGGCTCATGGCAGACGGGCGGCTTTGCAGGCTCATGGCAGACGGGCGGCTTTGAAGGCTCAGTACCGACGGGCAGTTCATGCGACGCTTGGCAGACGGACAGTTCAGACGGCGTTGGGCAGACGGGCAGTTCAGGCGCCGCTGGGCAGACGGGCAGTTCAGGCGCCGCTGGGCAGATGGCAGACTCTGGCCGGCTGAGACACACTGTAGGCCTGGTGCGTGGTACCGGAACTGGAGGTACCGGGCTAAGGACACGCACCTTCAGGCTAGTGCGGGGAACAACAACAGGGCACACTGGACTCTCAAGGCGTACTATAGGCCTGGTGCGTTGTACCGGCACTGGTGGTACCGGGCTGAGGGCACGCACATCAGGGCGAGTACGGGGAGAAGGAACAGTGCGTACAGGGCTCTGGAGACGCACAGGAGGCTTGATGCGTGGTGCCGGGACTGGAGGCACTGAGCTGGAGACACGCACCACAGGGAGAGTGCGTGGAGGAGGAACAGGGCTCTGGAGACGCACTGGAAGCCTGGTGCGTGGTGTAGGCACAGGTGGTACTGGGCTGGAGCGAGGAGGTGGCGCCGGAAATACCGGACCGTGCAGGCGTACTGGCTCCCTTGAGCACTGAGCCTGCCCAACCTTACCTGGTTGTATGCTCCCCGTCGCCCGACCAGTGCGGGGAGGTGGAATAACCCGCACCGGGCTATGTAGGCGAACCGGGGACACCATGCGTAAGGCTGGTGCCATGTAAGCCGGCCCGAGGAGACGCACTGGTGGCCAGATATGTAGAGCCGGCTTCATGGCACTTGGCTCAATGCTCAATCTGGCCCGGCCGATACGAGGAGCTGGTATGTACCGCACCGGGCTATACACACGTACAGGAGACACCATGCGCGCTACTGCGTAACACGGTGTCTGCCCGTACTCTCGCTCTCCACGGTAAGTACAGGGAGTGGGCGCAGGTCTCCTACCTGACTTCGCCACTCTCCCTCTTAGCCCCCCCCAATAAATTTTTGGGGTTTACTCACAGGCTTCCTACCGCGTCGTCGTGCTGCCTCCATTCGCCGGTATCCCTCGCACTGCGCCAGAGAATCCCAGGCGGGCTCCGGCACTCGCCCTGGGTTGATCGCCCACCTGTCGATCTCCTCCCACGTAGTGTAGCCCAGATCCTTCTCCTGCTTCCGAGCTAGCTCCTCGAAACGCCGCCTCTCTGCTTTCGCTGCCTCCAGCTCAGCTTTGGGGCGGCGATATTCTCCTGGTTGAGCCCAGGGTCCCTTTCCGTCCAATATTTCCTCCCAAGTCCACGAGTCCTGGTTTTTTGGCCGCTGTTGCTGGTTCCTATCACGCTGCTTGCTCCATGGTTGGTGGGTGATTCTGTAACGGCTGTCCTCCTCCTCTTCAGACGAAGAGGAGGAGTAGGGATTGGACCAAAGCGCAGCGTGATAATTGGACATAATGAAGTTTATTAAAGTAAACGACGAAACACGAAATAACACTTCAACAAACTACAAAATAACAAAACGACGTAGACAGACCTGAACATGGAACTTACATAAATACACGAAGAACTCACGAACAGGAACAGACTACATCAAACGAACGAACAAACCGAAACAGTCCCGTGTGGTGCAACATACACAGACACAGAAGACAATCACCCACAAACAAACAGTGTGAACAGCCTACCTTTATATGGTTCTCAATCAGAGGAAACGTCAAACACCTGTCCCTGATTGAGAATCATATAAGGCTAATTACACCTGACCTAAACATAGAAACACAAAACATAGAATGCCCACCCCAACTCACGCCCTGACCAACTAAACACATACAAAAATAACAGAAAACAGGTCAGGAACGTGACAGTACTACTTTTGACCAGAGCCCTAATGGCACCCTATTCCCTATTTAGTGGACTACTCTGGTCAAAAGTAGTGCACTAGACTGTATAGGGATTTGAGAATAGGATGCCACTTCAGACACACTTTTAACTAGAACACATGGCATGTGGCTGAGGCCCTGACAAGGATGGGTTTAACAATAAGGTCCGCCAGACTGGCCAATGTCTAGATAACTCTCATCATCCCCACAATACACTCCCCCTTGCTCTGATACAGTAGCAGACCTAGCAGTACTTGATGGCTAATCTATAGTGATAGCTATAGTGATAGATAGCAGTGGGATGCTGGAGGCTTTGGGATGGCAGATGCCTGGAGACAGAGAGATAGCAGTGGTTGGTAACAGGGCCTGTCTTCACAAAGGGCCACACTGAGAAGTTAACAAACCGTAGCAAGATAACTACAACGGATTCACCGATTGGCGAGAGCGAGAGAGATAGGCTAACTCCCTGAGGAATGAGATATTGTCCCCCTTTCTTCCTTAAGACGTTTTGTTGTTTTCTTCTTTATCAGCCTGTGTGATCCTACTCTATCTGCCTTGGCCACCTCCAGCTCTACCTCCTTCTCCAGCTCTACCTCCTTCTCCAGCTCTACCTCCTTCTCCAGCTCTTCTTCCTTCTCCAGCTCCAGCCGAGAGAGATGGTGCCCAGAGATGCTTGGTTTGAAACTGCCTGTTCAGAGAGATACACAGGAAACAGCTCTGATCCATCAGACATATCAAACCTCCCAACATGAGTTGGTTCAAAACCCACATACTCAGAGAATGAGCTAACCGTTAAGCCAGGCAGAAAACAAATGTTGATAAAGAGCACATAGAAATGTGGATGAAGAGACAGAGAGATAGCACTGTTGATGAAGAGCACATAGACATGTTGATGAAGAGCACATAGAACTGTTGATGAAGCGCACATAGAAATGTGGATGAAGAGCACATAGACATGTTGATGAAGAGCACATAGAACTGTTGATGAAGAGCATATAGACATGTTGATGACGAGCACATAGAACTGTTGATGAAGAGCACAAAGAACTGTTGATGAAGATCACATGGAACTGTTGATGAAGAGCACATAGAACTGTTGATGAAGAGCACATAGACATGTTGATGAAGAGCACACAGAACTGTTGATGAAGAGCACATAGACATGTTGATGAAGAGCACATAGAAATGTTGATAAAGAGCACATAGAACTGTTGATGAAGAGCACATAGACATGTTGATGAAGAGCACACAGAACTGTTGATAAAGAGCACATAGACATGTTGATGAAGAGCACATAGAACTGTTGATGAAGCGCACATAGAAATGTTGATGAAGAGCACATAGAAATGTGGATGAAGAGCACATAGAACTGTTGATGAAGAGCACATAGAACTGTTGATGAAGAGCACATAGAACTGTTGATGAAGAGCACATAGAAATGTTGATAAAGAGCACATAGAACTGTTGATGAAGAGCACATAGAAATGTGGATGAAGAGCACATAGAACTGTTGATGAAGAGCACATAGAAATGTGGATGAAGAGCACATAGAACTGTTGATGAAGAGCACATAGAACTGTTGATGAAGAGCACATAGAACTGTTGATGAAGAGCACATAGAACTGTTGATGAAGAGCACATAGAACTGTTGATGAAGAGCACATAGACATGTTGATGAAGAGCACATAGAACTGTTGATGAAGAGCACATAGACATGTTGATGACGAGCACATAGAACTGTTGATGAAGAGCACAAAGAACTGTTGATGAAGATCACATGGAACTGTTGATGAAGAGCACATAGAACTGTTGATGAAGAGCACATAGACATGTTGATGAAGAGCACACAGAACTGTTGATGAAGAGCACATAGACATGTTGATGAAGAGCACATAGAAATGTTGATAAAGAGCACATAGAACTGTTGATGAAGAGCACATAGACATGTTGATGAAGAGCACACAGAACTGTTGATAAAGAGCACATAGACATGTTGATGAAGAGCACATAGAACTGTTGATGAAGCGCACATAGAAATGTTGATGAAGAGCACATAGAAATGTGGATGAAGAGCACATAGAACTGTTGATGAAGAGCACATAGAACTGTTGATGAAGAGCACATAGAACTGTTGATGAAGAGCACATAGAAATGTTGATAAAGAGCACATAGAACTGTTGATGAAGAGCACATAGAAATGTGGATGAAGAGCACATAGAACTGTTGATGAAGAGCACATAGAAATGTGGATGAAGAGCACATAGAACTGTTGATGAAGAGCACATACAAATGTTGATGAAGAGCACATAGAACTGTTGATGAAGAGCACATAGAACTGTTGATGAAGAGCACATAGAACTGTTGATGAAGAGCACATAGAACTGTTGATGAAGAGCACATAGAAATGTTGATGAAGAGCACATAGAAATGTTGATGAAGAGCACATAGAAATGTTGATGAAGAGCACATAGAACTGTTGATGAAGAGCACATAGAACTGTTGATGAAGAGCACATAGAACTGTTGATGAAGAGCACATAGAACTGTTGATGAAGAGCACATAGAAATGTTGATGAAGAGCACATAGAAATGTTGATGAAGAGCACATAGAAATGTTGATGAAGAGCACATAGAACTGTTGATGAAGAGCACATAGAAATGTTGATGAAGCGCACATAGAACTGTTGATAAAGAGCACAGAAATGTTGATGAAGAGCACACAGAACTGTTGATGAAGAGCACATAGACATGTTGATGAAGAGCACATAGAAATGTTGATAAAGAGCACATAGAAATGTTGATGAAGAGCACATAGACATGTTGATGAAGAGCACACAGAACTGTTGATGAAGAGCACATAGACATGTTGATGAAGAGCACATAGAACTGTTGATGAAGCGCACATAGAAATGTGGATGAAGAGCACATAGACATGTTGATGAAGAGCACATAGAACTGTTGATTAAGAGCACATAGACATGTTGATGACGAGCACATAGAACTGTTGATGAAGAGCACAAAGAACTGTTGATGAAGATCACATGGAACTGTTGATGAAGAGCACATAGAACTGTTGATGAAGAGCACATAGAACTGTTGATGACGAGCACATAGAACTGTTGATGAAGAGCACATAGAACTGTTGATGAAGAGCATGCACTTACCTGCACAGTAGGCCACTGAGCCTCGGCTCCAGCCCGGGTGTCTGTTCTTGTGATAGTCCTAAAGACAGACAGATGCACAAGTTACTTTACAATCACAGCTCTCTACACACATTCAAGTCCACTCTTAAGATATCTTTTCCAAAAGGCCTACAAAAAACACTGTTGTCTTAGCTTTTATGTGTTCCCATATACTCTTTGTCCAGTGTACTACCGTAGTGTACTACCCTTGTGTTCTACCCTAATCTGTCATCATGTTTAGTGTACCCCTCTGGTTCGTCTTTATGCTTTGTGTACTTCTATATTCCTGTTGATTTGAAAGTGTAATTGTAATGCTTTGCTATTAATCTCGCTGATTTATTAATTGGTGTCTGATCCTTACGTTTTTTCTCCTGTTTGGATTTCTTCCCCTCAAGCAGACCATCGTTTGTTGCCACAGTGGTGCGCAGTACAGTACACACAGACAGGATACTTATTTTCTATACATGTATCTCCATGTCAACAGAAACAATACATGGACTCAGACTCAGAGAGAGTTAATCACCAGATGTTTTTTGTTCTCTTTGCTCTACTGCACCTCCACAAGTAGAGCCAACCAACCACAACCCAAAGAGGAGGAAGACAACTGCTTTTCATTCGTACTTGAGGAAACACATTTCTGCTGTTCCTCCTCTACGCAGCAAAACTGTCAATAAATGACTCCAAAGATGTAACAGGTCATTGTTGATTGTGGGAACGGTTCAGAAGTAGCCAATTCCGTAGCTACATACTGTATGAGAACACCGAGGTCTGGGGGAACTCAGTCGGGGTCTCAACTTACTGTTGAGAGTTAGAATAGTATAATACTTAAGGTGCAATTTCAAAACCGGTTGCAGCAGTTTTCCTCTTGTTATATGTCACTCAATTAGTCCATGTTAGTAAAAAAAACTTTGATTGGTAAATTAGTCTAGTTAGTCTAGCCAACTATCTAAACTTGTAGTCATCATGGCCGAATTATCAGCATGCCCAGGGGCCCTGACCTCCAGGGGGCCACCATTTATTTTGTTAGTCACTATCACTCAGATATCAGATTAACCTGGCATAAATCATGCCAAAATGTGTAGAATTACAGGTAATTTGCTGTAAAACTATACACAAAAAACCTATTCTGTTAAGCAAACGTATTTTTTTAACCTTTTGTTAATAAAATAAATGTTCTACTAACAGATCCCTCTGTTAGTAGATGCAGGTGCTTCTACACCTGCATTACTAGCTGTTTGGGGTTTTAGGCTGGGTTTCTGTACAGCACTTCGAGATATTAGCTGATGTACGAAGGGCTATATAAAATAAACTTGATTGATTGATTGATATTTATTAAATTCCACGTTTTAATCCTGGTGCTGAGTTTGTGTGTAGCGGCTAACTGTATAGCTAATATGAGAGGTGAATGAAGCTACAGCAACCATGTGATAAAGGCTGGTGTCAAATCCTCCCCGCCCTGTGCCGACCTCACTAAAGCTCGGACCCTGGTTACGGCCCTGGAAGCAGCTACAACCTTTACTCAAAATGACCAAATTTCAGTGACGTTCTCAGATTACCCATACTTGCGTTCTAAATAGTATGCATTTTGAGTATGCAAAAAAAATGATGGGACATTTTGAAAATGTAGTGTGCTGTTGCCCTTTTCTGCAGTCAAAGACCAAAATGGCCCTCTTTGGCCTCATGGGTGGAATGTTATTCATATTTTTCATAATTTAATAATTTATAAAAACATATATTTTTTTAACAACGAAATGTCCGTGTTTCTATGTCTAACAGTTTTGTTATATTTCAGTCTTATGTGACGTATCAAAAGTGTAATGTTGGGATGCAAACTCAAAATGCAATACAATACTTATTTTTTTGTAAGCCCATAACCATGTGTGTGAGGTGTGACCTTTGGTTTTTCAAATGAAGACTAGCAAGAATCACTCTGTGTGACCCTGATTTATCCCACAGGAGTAAAAGGTTAAATGCCAGGATGTCATACTCATTTCGGCTTTTCATCTAATAGAATTCGCTGCACACTATTGAGGAAGAGAATCATCTTTCGAGACTCACATGTGTTTGACAAGAGCTGATAATCAGCTGAGGGGACGCGCTGGACCAAAATGAACGAATGGCCGGAATCGACACAAATGCATTAGATCACACATTCTCAGTAGGATGAGCCTAGAATGCTGATATTTGCTGCTTACTGCATTAGTTTTTACTAAACAGTACATTCTAAATATAGTAGTATGTAGTATGATTAGTACACAGTATGCAGTTGAAGTAAGTAGTAGGCAAGCCAGATGTAGGCCAGTGTCTACCGATCTCTATACAGGTGGGAATGATATGCCTTCTGGAGAGGCCACAGACAGCTGCTCCATCAGTTCAGACGAGACAGAGAGAAAGGAAGCCAATGCTGGGGTTAGTCTGTCTGACAACCCAACTGGGGCTGTAGGAGAGGGGAAGGCGAGGGAGGAGAGCGAGGAAAGCGAGAGAGCAGAGGAGAGGAAGACACAGAGACAACGAGGAATGCAGCTCCTTCTCCAAGCCTTCAGCCATGTCTACTCTCTTTCTTTACCTTTTCTCAACCACAAGCCCTGGGATTTCTCTGGCTGGCCTCATCTCTGGGATGATGACGCTTAGCTAGGATTGTTTGGGGTTTTGTTTCAGCAGAATTATACAGTGTAATTTATGGACCCTGGTCAAAAGTAGTGCACCATACAGGGAATATGGTGCCATTTGGGACACAGCCAACAAGGCTCTGATCAATTCTTTGGTTGGGAACAGCAGAAAGCAGCATTTGGCTCATTTGATCTGTTCATCTAATATGGATTTTAAGTGATGGATTTACAGTGAAACCACAGACGTGTGTCTTAGTAGAGATGATGAGTGATGTCTTTAATACCCCCCAGTGTAACACCCCTGGATCTCTACCATCTACTGTGTTGTGTTGTTTTGTTTCTGACTGAGGGCTCTACATATTAGAGTATGCAGTTGAGCAATACTAAAATACCAGAAAGTGCCTACATTTTGACATGACAACTTCAAAACTTCGTTCAAAATGTACCATTTGTTCACAAAAATTATTATCATATGCATCACGTTTTGCATATCCCATTCAGGTCTACTACTCAAATGCAAAACAAATACCATCTGCAGAAACAGTCATCATCAACAACGGTCTGTATAAATACCATCTGCAGAAACAGTCATCATCAACAACGGTCTGTATAAATACCATCTGCACAAACAGTCATCATCAACAACGGTCTGTATAAATACCATCTGCACAAACAGTCATCATCAACAACGGTCTGTATAAATACCATCTGCACAAACAGTCATCATCAACAACGGTCTGTATAAATACCATCTGCACAAACAGTCATCATCAACAACGGTCTGTATAAATACCATCTGCACAAACAGTCATCATCAACAACGATCTGTATAAATACCATCTGCACAAACAGTCATCATCAACAACGGTCTGTATAAATACCATCTGCACAAACAGTCATCATCAACAACGATCTCACTCGGTCTGTATAAATACCATCTGCACAAACAGTCATCATCAACAACGGTCTGTATAAATACCATCTGCACAAACAGTCATCATCAACGATCTGTATGAATACCGTCTGCACAAACAGTCATCATCAACAACGGTCTTTATAAATACCATCTGCACAAACAGTCATCATCAACAACGATCTCACTCGGTCTGTATAAATACCATCTGCACAAACAGTCATCATCAACAACGGTCTGTATAAATACCATCTGCACAAACAGTCATCATCAACGATCTGTATGAATACCGTCTGCACAAACAGTCATCATCAACGATCTGTATGAATACCGTCTGCACAAACAGTCATCATCAACAACGGTCTGTATAAATACCATCTGCACAAACAGTCATCATCAACGATCTGTATGAATACCGTCTGCACAAACAGTCATCATCAACAACGGTCTGTATAAATACCATCTGCACAAACAGTCATCATCAACGATCTGTATGAATACCGTCTGCACAAACAGTCATCATCAACAACGGTCTGTATAAATACCATCTGCACAAACAGTCATCATCAACAACGATCTCACTCGGTCTGTATAAATCTGCCTAAAAGTTTATTCTGTTAACCCAGGAACCCCAGTCTACTACTTAAACATGAACTTTGGACCACATTGCTCTGCAGAAGCCATTAGTCTAAAACTAAGCTGCTTCCAAGAACAAAAAACAGTAGCGTTGTGTCTGTCCATAGCAGATCCCTATCTGATCCTGAGGGGCTTTATCAGTGTCATTGGAGCTAGCCTGCATTTCCACACTGTGACAGAGTCAACAAGCTGGGGCTGCAGAGATGCTGGCCTTCCCTGGGGGATTTGTGGAAGCAGATACCCATCTTTCTCCTGAGTCCTGGGCTATAAATATCACCACAGGGATTACTGCAGGAGAAGCCAGGTGAGCATGTGTGTGTGTGTGTGTGTGTGTGTGTGTGTGTGTGTGTGTGTGTGTGTGTGTGTGTGTGTGTGTGTGTGTGTGTGTGTGTGTGTGTGTGTGTGTGTGCCCACAACCCTCAGAGAGAGAGAGAGAGGGGAAGAGGGTAGTGGGGGTACAGGTTTGATTGTGTAAGCCCTTTTCATCGTGTAAAAACCACTGTTGTGAAATGCCAGGGCAGAGAGATGGATATCAGAGATACAGTACTTGATGGGAAAGAATAGAACAACAGCCTGTGTGTGTATCCTGTCAATTCTATTATTACTACAGTAAACCAGATAGGGAGAGAGAGGCCTCGGCTTGGCTTTCATTCTCAGCTCCTTTGTTCAGCCAGATAGAACCTGACCTTAGTAGAATCAACATGTTCATAGGCTCTGGTTCTGAAGTGCTGGATCAGGGAGCGTTCTCAGGCCAGTGAGGACACAGAGACACAGCTGCAGCCGCAGGAAACAGGGTTCACACACACACACAGTGGGAGGGGGGATGGAGGGGGCTGAAACTGAGCCCGTGGGGACAGAAGGAAGAGGGCAGAGGTAAGGGTCGACAGGGAACGGCTGGGAGTGGAAGGCCAGCCAGCGAGATAACAGCCTTCCACAATAGCTCATTCTCACACACGCACGCACGCACGCACGCACGCACGCACGCACGCACGCACGCACGCACGCACGCACGCACGCACGCACGCACGCACGCACGCACGCACGCACGCACGCACACACGCACACACACACACACACACACACACACACACACACACACACACACACACACACACCTCACCCCACTCAGGGCTGGATCTTTCTCTTTGTCCTGCACCTTAGCAACCAGTGTGTACTCCGGATGCAAGCTGAAGCTACCAAGCAGCACACATACATCTAAACTCTTATCTGCAGAGAGAGGAAGGAGAGCCAGAGTAGATGTAGCGCCAGGTCTGGGAAGGAGAGATCGTAGATTACATCTCCCCCAACACACACACACACATACAGACTTTGTGCTTCTGTGTTTGCCTCTACCCGGTCCCTAGATTCATATGGTTGCTGATCTTTAGACCTCGACAAGACGGAGCTGCTCTTCCTCCCGGGGAAGGCCTGCCCGCTCCAAGACCTATCCATCACGGTTGACAACTCCACAGCGTTACCCTCCCAGAGTTCAAAGAACCTTGGCATGACGCTGGACAACACCCTGTCATTCTCTTTAAACATCAAAGTAGTGACTCACTCCAACAGGTTCATGCTCTACAACATCCGCAGAGTACGACCTTTCCTCCAAGCGGCGCAGGTCCTAATCCATGCACTTGGCATCTCCCGTCTGGACTACTGCAACTCTCTGTTGGCTGGGCTCCCCGCTTGTGCAATCAAACCCATGCAATTTATCCAATATGACATTGCCTTCCGGTGTGCCCTTGAGCAAGGCACTTAAGCCCCCACAACAACTGCTCCACGGGTGCCCAGTGTGGCAGACCGCACTACAACCTCTCCAACCTGTATTTTCATTTTGTGTCTTTTGGAGGGGTTGGGATTAAGCAGAAAAACACATTTGCTTTTCGTGAACTAACACTCGCACACTCACACCAACACTCACACTAACACTAACACTAACACTAACACTCGCACTAACACTAACACTCGCACTAACACTCGCACTAACACTAACACTAACACTCGCACTAATATCTCGAAGTGCTGTACAGAAACCCAGCCTAAAACCCAAAACAGCAAGCAATGCAGGTGTAGAAGCACGGTGGCTAGGAAAAACTCCCTAGAAAGGCCAAAACCTAGGAAGAAACCTAGAGAGGAACCAGGCTATGAGGGGTGGCCAGTCCTCTTCTGGCTGTGCCGGGTGGAGATTATAACAGAACATGGCCAAGATGTTCAAATGTTCATAAATGACCAGCATGGTCAAATAATAATAATCACAGAAGTTATCGAGGGTGTAGCAAGTCAGCACCTCAGGAGTAAATGTCAGTTGGCTTTTCATAGCCGATCATTAAGAGTATCTCTACCGCTCCTGCGGTCTCTAGAGAGTTGAAAAACAGCAGGTCTGGGACAGGTAGCACGTCCGGTGGACAGGTCAGGGTTCCATAGCCGCAGGCAGAACAGTTGAAACTGGAACAGCAGCAAGGCCAGGTGGACTGGGGACAGCAAGGAGTCATCATGCCGGTAGTCCTGACACATGGTCCTAGGGCTCAGGTCCCCCGAGAGAGAAAGAAAGAGAGAAGGAGAGAATTAGAGAGAGCATATTTAAATTCACACAGGACACCGGATAAAACTGACCCTAGCCCCCCGACACATAAACTACTCCAGCATAAATACTGGAGGCTGAGACAGGAGGGGTCAGGAGACACTGTGGCCCCATCCGATGATACCCCCGGACAGGGCCAAACAGGAAGGATATAACCCCACCCACTTTGCCAAAGCACAGCCCCCGCACCACTAGAGGGATATCTTCAACCACCAACTTACAATCCTGAGACAAGGCCGAGTATTGCCCACAAAGATCTCCGCCACGGCACAAACCAAGGGGGGGGCTCCAACCCAGACAGGAAGATCACGTCAGTGACTCAACCCACTCAAGTGACGCACCCCTCCTAGGGACGGCATGAAAGAGCACCAGTAAGCCAGTGACTCAGCCCCTGTAATAGGGTTAGAGGCAGAGAATCCCAGTGGAGAGAGGGGAACCGGCCAGGCAGAGACAGCAAGGGCGGTTCGTTGCTCCAGAGCCTTTCCGTTCATCTTCACACTCCTGGGCCAGACTACACTCAATCATATGACCTACTGAAGAGATAAGTCTTCAGTAAAGACTTAAAGGTTGAGACCGAGTCTGCGTCTCTCACATGGGTAGGCAGACCATGCCATAAAAATGGAGATCTATAGGAGAAAGCCCTGCCTCCAGCTGTTTGATTAGAAATTCTAGGGACAATTAGGAGGCCTGCGTCTTGTGACCGTAGCGTACGTGTAGGTATGTACGGCAGGACCAACTCGGAAAGATAGGTAGGAGCAAGCCCATGTAACGCTTTGTAGGTTAACAGTAAAACCTTGAAATCAGCCCTTGCCTTAACAGGAAGCCAGTGTAGGGAAGCTAACACTGGAGTAATATGATCAAATTTTTTGGTTCTAGTCAGGATTCTAGCAGCCGTATTTAGCACTAACTGCAGTTTATTTAGTGCTTCATCCGGGTAGCCGGAAAGTAGAGCATTGCAGTAGTCTAACCTAGAAGTAACAAAAGCATGGATTAATTTTTCTTCATCAGTTTTGGACAGAAAATTTCAGATTTTTGCAATGTTACGTAGATGGAAAAAAGCTGTCCTTGAAACAGTCTTGATATGTTCGTCAAAAGAGAGATCAGGGTCCAGAGTAGTTTTATTTGAGACGACTTTACAACCATCAAGATTAATTGTCAGATTTAACAGAAGATCTCTTTGTTTCTTGGGACCTAGAACAAGCATTTCTGTTTTGTCCGAGTTTAAAAGTAGAACGTTTTCAGCCATCCACTTCCTTATGTCTGAAACACAGGCTTCTAGCGAGGGCAATTTTGGGGCTTCACCATGTTTCATTGAAATGTACAGCTGTGTGTCATCCGCATAGCAGTGAAAGTTAACATTATGTTTTCGAATGACATCCCCAAGAGGTAAAATATATAGTGAAAACAATAGTGTTCCTAAAACGGAACCTTGAGGAACACCGAAATGTACAGTTGATTTGTCAGAGGACAAACCATTCACAGAGACAAACTGATATCTTTCCGACAGATAAGATCTAAACCAGGCCAGAACTTGTCCGTGTAGACCAATTTGGGTTTCCAATCTCTCCAAAAGAATGTGGTGATCGATGATATCAAAGGCAGCACTAAGGTCTAGTAGCACGAGGACAGATGCAGAGCCTCGGTCTGACGCCATTAAAAGGTCATTTACCACCTTCACAAGTGCAGTCTCAGTGCTATGATGGGGTCTAAAACCAGACTGAAGCATTTCGTATACATTGTTTGTCTTCAGGAAGGCAGTGAGTTGCTGCACAACAGCTTTTTCTAACATTTTTGAGAGGAATGGAAGATTTGATATAGGCCGATAGTTTTTTATATTTTCTGCGTCAAGGTTTGGCTTTTTCAAGAGAGGCTTTATTACTGCCACTTTTAGTGAGTTTGGTACACATCCGGTGGATAGAGAGCCGTTTATTATGTTCAACATAGGAGGGCCAAGCACAGGAAGCAGCTCTTTCAGTAGTTTAGTTGGAATAGGGTCCAGTATGCAGCTTGAAGGTTTAGAGGCCATGATTATTTTCATCATTGTGTCAAGAGATATAGTACTAAAACACCTAAGTGTCTCTCTTGATCCTAGGTCCTGGCAGAGTTGTGCAGACTCAGGACAGCTGAGCTTTGGAGGAATACGCAGATTTAAAGAGGAGTCCGTAATTTGCTTTCTAATGATCATGATCTTTTCCTCAAAGAAGTTCATGAATTTATTACTGCTGAAGTGAAAGCCATCCTCACTTGGGGAATGCTGCTTTTTAGTTAGCTTTGCGACAGTATCAAAAATACATTTTGGATTGTTCTTATTTTCCTCAATTAAGTTGGAAAAGTAGGATGATCGAGCAGCAGTGAGGGCTCTTCGATACTGCACGGTACTGTCTTTCCAAGCTAGTCGGAAGACTTCCAGTTTGGTGTGGCGCCATTTCCGTTCCAATTTTCACATTCACACTCACTCTAACACTAACACTAACACTCACACTAACACTTGTATTAACACTAACACTCGTATTAACACTAACACTCGTATTAACACTAACACTCGTATTAACACTAACACTCGTATTAACACTCACACTGACACTCGCACTGACACTCACATTGACACTCACACTCGCACTCAAACTAACACTCGTATTAACACTCACACTGACACTCGCACTCGCACTCACACTCAAACTAACACTCACACTTACACTAACACTAACACTCACACTAACACTCATATTAACACTAACACTCGTATTAACACTAACACTCGTATTAACACTAATACTCGTATTAACACTAACACTCACACTAACACTAACACTAACATTCATATTAACACTAACACTCCCACTAACACTAACGTTCATATTAACACTAACACTCACACTAACACTCGTATTAACACTAACACTCACACTGACACTCGCACTCACACTAACACTAACACTAACACTAACACTCGTATTAACACTAACACTCGTATTAACACTAACACTCGTATTAACACTAACACTAACACTAACACTAACTTTCATATTAACACTAACACTCACACTGACACTCGCACTCGCACTCGCACTCACACTAACACTCACACTCACACTCGTATTAACACTAACACTCGTATTAACACTAACACTCGTATTAACACTAACTATTGTATTAACACTAACTATTGTATTAACACTAACACTCACACTGACACTCGCACTCGCACTCGCACTCACACTCACACTCACACTAACACTCGTATTAACACTAACACTCATATTAACACTAACTATTGTATTAACACTAACACTCACACTCACACTAACACTAACACTAACACTCGTATTAACACTAACACTCGTATTAACACTAACTATTGTATTAACACTAACACTCACACTCACACTAACACTAACACTTGTATTAACACTAACACTCGTATTAACACTAACACTTACACTAACTTTCATATTAACACTAACACTCACACTGACACTCGCACTCGCACTCACACTAACACTCACACTCACACTCGTATTAACACTAACACTCGTATTAACACTAACACTCGTACTAACACTAACACTCGTACTAACACTAACACTTGTATTAACACTAACACTCGTATTAACACTAACACTCGTATTAACACTAACACTCACACTGACACTCGCACTCGCACTCACACTAACACTCACACTAACACTCGTACTAACACTAACACTTGTATTAACACTAACACTCGTATTAACACTAACACTCGTATTAACACTAACACTCGTATTAACACTCACACTCATATTAACACTAACACTCGCACTTGACTTTTTCCTACTGGCACAGACTTTGCTGTTAGCTACAGTACTTTATGAGGAAAACTGTTCTTACTATATGACTGAGATATGTGGTTGTCCCACGTAGCAATCTTTAGATGAATGCTCTAAATATAAGTCACTCTGGATAAAAGTGTCTGCTAAAGGCCTAAATGTAAATGTAAAATGTATTTCGCTTTAGATTTAATGATAAAATACATCCCCAACCTCTCATCTGCCTATTTGGCTGTACAGTAACTGTACGGTGGAAACATCGGTCAGGTAACCTGACCGTCCGCTCTAAGGCATCTGGCAGGATTATACGTTAAGGGGTGTGTGTGCTTGTGTGTGTGTTGGGCGTCCACTCTGAGACATCAGGCAGGATGCTGTCTGTGTGAAGCAGCTGAGCCCAACAACATGTAACATCGTGGTGAGTAAACAGTGATTAACCAGCCCTTCAATTATCTGCTTTATCGCCTCTGTTGGCCTTTGGAGGAGGAGGGAGGTCATAATGTCTCGGTAATGACACACAGATGCAGAGAGACTGAGGGGGACTGAGTCTGATGAGGTGGAAAGGTTAGAGGGTTCATTGTCACCAACAAAACGTCCTCCTTTTTCGGGAGCGGGAGCGAGGGGTAGCAGTCGGTCTGGTCGGCAGACCTGGGTTCAAATACTATTTGAAATAAGCTATTATTAATTGAGCTTGCCTGTTGCAATGGAACCAATAGAAAAGTACCAAAACTACAAACCCTGCTCACCAGGCAGGCTAAAACATTCAAAGTATTTGAATTTTAAAAAAACATTTTATTGAACTCAGTTGATTGGACACAGTGGCCTTGGTCTTGTTCAACCCTTCCCTTCCCAAGACAAGCTGAGTTTCAGTCTGCGGTCGCCGGCCGGTGAGTTCAGGACCTGAGAGTACATTTTAGTCATTTAGCAGACGCTCTTATTAGTTCAGGACCTGAGAGTAATTAGTCTCTGTTTGCAGTGAGCCATGCCCATAGCCACAGAGAAATCAGAAAGAGCATGACATGACAGGGCAACTCCACACAGACCAGGCCTTGGGTTGTGGCTGTGGCTGGCGTTCATTACACCTCATGACTGATGTTCCTAGGTCAGACCTACACAGTAAATCCCAGCCCATTTCATCCTCTACAGGCAGGCAGTATGTGCAAATTAGTGATATACTTGTCAATACTTCCATTGATACTGCACCTATGTATATTATGGATACTTCCCAAATGGCACACTATTCCCTATATAGTGAACTACTTTTAGCCGTAGTGGCAACCTGTATATTTTTTGCTTTGTTCCAGTCCACATTACTGTAAGACCAGGCTGTTGCTCCTTGTTTTGATCAGTTCCCATACAGCAGTTATTTGTGTTGGGCTTCAAGGCTCACAGGTTATTATGGGAAGTCTAGCAGCTCCTGTCCTGTGCTAACATTAGATTGGAACCGCATGTGCATTCTTTGGAAAAAGAAATGAGGGGTTCGAATTAGACGTACTAAAATTTCTTTAATTGTTTTTTCCTCTTCATCAAGCACAATGTGTCCCACACCCACAACAAAGGTTTTGAATAATGAAGGAAGTACAGATGCCATATCTTAATTTGATCATCCTGTTGTTGCAGGAATTTTCCTGCAAAGCAGGAAATGCACATTTGTAGTGTTTTCAAGGTTTAAAAACACGTCTGAAGTTTGTAATTTCCACTTTAAAATGTCAGACTTGATTTGCCCTAACAAAAAATGTATCAACCTTTACAAAAAAATGTACATTAATTATAATTCACATTGCCTGCCTGTTGCTGCAGGATTATTTTCCTGCTGTGAGAATCTCACTAAATGAAGGGAACCTATACTTCTCTGTAGTGCTGATGGGCAAAACAGTGGACAGAGTTATGAGGGCAATGGCCAGACCGAGATTTTGTGTCTGAAAATTACAGATTGAGCCAAAGATTTCAGTGGGAGTCATCCGTTGACTGATGATGGACAACAGAGTCAAGAAATTGTCTGTCTTTTTACGCATGCAACTCGTCCGAAAATAACTGACTTGAGTTTCACTTTTCACAGACTAAAACAGACAATTGATGAATGCATATGTTATTTAATCCGTGTTCATACGTCTCTGTGTGGCCGTAGCTTTGCTGATATGCAATTGTGCTGCGTACAATATTTGTTAAGTGCTACCCTTCTGGCCAGGCCCAGGGCGATGTAGCACTTCTCTCCACCATACACTATCTCCAGTGCTGAGAGGCTGACAGGCCTAAGCCAGACCCACGTCCAGGATGCTCATCCCCTTCCCCCTTCCTCACGTACTCCAGGAGCTGCGGAGATGGTCGGAGGGGAGAGAGTGAGATAGAGAGAGATAGAGGAGAGAAGAGATGACAGATAGAAGACAGATGAGAGATAGAGGAGAGAGAGATAGAGACAGAAGAGAGAGGAGAGAGAGAGAGGAGAGGAGAGAGGAGAGAGAGTGATAGGAAAGATAGAGGAGAGAGAGAGAGAGAGAGAGAGAGAGAGAAGAGAGGAGAGGAGAGGAGAGATATAAAAGAGAAGAGAGAGGAGAGAAGAGAGGAGAGAAATAGAGAGGAGAGGGAGAGAGAGAAGCGAGTAGAAAGATAAAGAGGAGAGAGCGATGGAGGAGAGAGGAGAGAAGAGAGAGAGAAGAGAAGAGAAGAGGAGAGAGATAGATGAGAAATCGAGGAGAGAAGAAAAGAGAGAGAGAAGAGAGGAGAGAGAGAGGAGAGATAGAAGAGAGAAGAGAGAGAGAGAGAGGAGAGAGAGAGGAGAGAGAGAGAAGAGAGAGATAGAGAAAGAAAGGAGAGAGAGTGATAGGAAAGATAGAGGAGAGAGAGAGAGGGAGGAGGAGAGAGAGAGAGAAGAGAGAGAGGGAGGAGGAGAGAGAAGAGGAGAGAGATAGAGAAAGAGAGGAAAGATAGTGATAGGAAAGATAGAGGAGAGAGAGAGAGAGAGGGGAGAGAGAGAAAGGAGAAAGGAGAGAAGAGATATAGGAGAAGAGAGAGGAGAGAAGAGAGGAGAGAAACAGAGGAGAGAGAGAGAAGAGAAGAGAGGAGAAAGAGAGAGGAGAGAGAGAGAGAAGAGAGAGAGATAGAGAGGAGAGAGAGAGGGAAGAGAAGAGAGATAGAGGAGAGAGAGAGAAGAGAGGAGAGAGGAGAGAGAGAGAGAAGAGAGAGAGAGAAGAGAGAGAGATAGAGAGGAGAGAGAGAGGGAAGAGAAGAGAGATAGAGGAGAGAGGGAGAAGAGAGGAGAGAGGAGAGAGAGAGAGAAGAGAGCGAGATAGAGAGGAGAGAGAGAGAGAGAGAAGAGAAGAGAGATAGAGGAGAGAAGAGAGAAGAGGGGAGAGAGGAGAGAGAGGAGAGAGAGATAGGGAGAGAGAGGAGAGAGAGTGATAGGAAAGATAGAGGAGCGAGAGAGAGGAGAGAGATGGAGGAGAGAGGAGACAGAGAGGAGAGAGAGAGATATAGAGGAGAGAGAGAGAGAGAGAGAGAGAAGAGAGAAAGAGGAGAGATAGAGGAGAGATAGGAGAGAGAAGAGAGGAGAGAGAGGAGAGAGAGAGAGAAGAGAGAGATAGAGAGGAGAGAGAGTGATATGAAAGATAGAGGAGAGAGAGAGAGGGGGAGGAGGAGAGAGAAGAGGAGAAAGATAGAGAAAGAGAGGAGAGAAAGAGAAGAGAGAGGAGAGAAGAGAGGAGAGAAATAGAGAGGAGAGAGAGAGAAGAGAAGAGAGATAGAGGAAAGAGAGAGAGAGAGGAGAGAGAGAAGAGAAGAGAGATAGAGGAGAGATAGAGGAGAGAAGAGGAGAGAGAGAGAGAAGAGAGAGAGAGAGAGAGAGGGAGGAGGAGAGAGAAGAGGAGAGAGATAGAGAAAGAGAGGAGAGAGAGTGATAGGAACGATAGAGGAGAGACAGAGAGAGGAGAGAGAGAAGAGAAAGGAGAGAAGAGATATAGAAGAGAAGAGAGAGGAGAAAAGAGAGGAGAGAAATAGAGAGGAGAGAGAGAGAAGAGAAGCGAGGAGAAAGAGAGAGGAGAGAGATGGAGACAGAGAGAGAAGAGAGAGCGATAGAGAGGAGAGAGAGAAGAGAGAAGAGAGGAGAGAGAGAGGGGAGAGGAGAGAGAGAGAGAGAAGAGAGCGAGAGAGAGAGAAGAGAGCGAGATAGAGAGGAGAGCGAGATAGAGAGGAGAGAGAGAAGAGAAGAGAGATAGAGGAGAGAGAGAAGAGGGGAGAGAGGAGAGAGGAGCTAGAGAAAAGAGAGATAGGGAGAGAGAGGAGAGAGAGTGATAGGAAAGATAGAGGAGAGAGAGAGAGAGAGAGAGCGAGCGAGAGAGATAGAAGAGAGAGATAGAAGAGAGAGATAGAGGAGAGGAGAGAGGGGAGAGATAGAGAGGAGCTTCTACACCTGCATTGCTTGCTTTCTGGGGTTTTAGGCTGGGTTTCTGTACAACACTTTGAGATATCAGCTGGTGTACGAAGGGCTATATAAATACATTTGATTTGATTTTGATTTGAGAGGGGAGAGAGGAGAGGAGAGGAGAGAGAGGGGAAGAGAGAGAGAGAGAAGAGAAGAGAAAGGATAAAAGAGAGGTGAGATATAGAAGAGAAAAGAGAGAAGAGAGGAGAGAGATAGGGAGGAGAGAGGAGAGGGAGAGAGAGAGAGCGAGAGAGAGAGAGAGAGAGAGGGAGGAGGAGAGAGAAGGGGAGAGAGAGAGATAGAGAGGAGAGAGAGAGAGAAGAGAGATAGAGGAGAGATAGGGGAGAGAGAAGAGAGAGATAGAGAAAGAGAGGAGAGAGAGAGAGAGAGAGAGAGAGAGGGAGGGAGAGAGAGAGAGAGGAGAGGAGAGAGAGAGAAGAGAAGAGAAAGGAGAAAAGAGAGGATATATATAGAAGAGAAGAGAGAGGAGAGAAATAGAGGAGAGAGAGAGAGAGGGAGGAGAGAGAGAGAGAAGATAAGATGAGAGAGATAAAGGAGAGATAAAGGAGAGAAGAGAGGAGAGAGAGGAGAGAGAGAAAGGAGAGAAGAGGAGAGAGATAGAGAAAGAGAGGAGAGAGAGGAGAGAGTGAGAGGAAAGATAGAGGAGAGAGAGAGGGAGAGGGGGTCAGTATGCATTGGATACAACATGCTATCCTTTCAAAAACATGCCTGGTATATTCAAGAGACAGACACACCTAAGGAGGAAGTCATCAAGTACAGACTAGGAAATGCGATGTTCTCAGTCCTCAGAGGGGGCCCTGGTCAAAAGTAGTGCACTAAATAGCCTCATTTTGGGACACAGTCATGCAGTCAAACTCCCACTGTAACAAGCCCACCCCTGTTGATCATGTCTAAATAGTCTTGCTAAATAGTCTACTGATTGAACATTATAATAACTTCTCCACTGAGGGCTTAACCAGATCCTATAGGAAAAACACATATGCCTCAGAAGAATAGGTTACTATGGGATGGGCGAGTAGGTGGGTAGCTAGGCAACCAAGTGCCGCTCCTCTTTTTCCCTTGCGTGTCATAGAGAATAGAGAGAGAGAACATCTCCAGTTTGAATTGAAAGAGAAAAGATGACAGACATTGTGGGGGGGGGACTCCGTTAATACGCTTCTGACAACCCCTGGGCCCGTTAAGCTAATAGGCCTTTGGCTGACAGATGTGATTGGAAGACGTTGAGGCTATTTGAGTTCTACTGCAAAGGAATGGCTTTCTTCAATTAGGCTAAATGATGATGACGATTTCCATTTTTCCTTTCATATTACACAGTATTGCCTGGTTTTCCATCCTGTGGAAATAAATAACTTCCCAATTAAGTCTCAGTCAAGAAAATATAGTTTTCATTAAATTATTCAGAAGCAAGTTGAAGGACCAATCCAGGTACAGTATTCTTTACAGTACACAGGCATATTAACTCATGCCAAAATACATCCTCCTTACATCAGCAATAAGTCAGAACGAAGAAACAGAAGTCAGGACCAACTTTGTAAAACTCCACTCACAACATCAACAGTAGAGACAGTGGTGCTTGAGCAGTGGAAACAGTTGTTACAGTAGATACACAGGTGTTGTTGTTTACCCAGGAGCAGGGCCCTGTTTTGTTGACCTGCTGCCCGGGCAACAGGTGAAACACGCTGAGAACTCCGTCTTCCCTGTTTCCTGTCACGCCAGGGGGCATTTGGAAGAAACCGTAGGAAAGCGTAGGAGATGAGGGAGCCTCTCCCTACCAGCCAACCCGCTTGGGCTTGGTACCTGTCTGGCTGCCACTGGGTGCTGCCACTGTCTGGCTGCCACTGGGTGCTGCCACTGTCTGGCTGCCACTGGGTGCTGCCACTGTCTGGCTGCCACTGGGTGCTGCCACTGTCTGGCTGCCACTGGGTGCTGCCACTGTCTGGCTGCCACTGGGTGCTGCCACTGTCTGGCTGCCACTGTCTGGCTGCCACTGGGTGTTGCCACTGGGTGCTGCCACTGGGTGCTGCCACTGTCTGGCTGCCACTGGGTGTTGCCACTGGGTGCTGCCACTGGGTGCTGCCACTGGGTGCTGCCACTGGGTGTTGCCACTGGGTGTTGCCACTGGGTGCTGCCACTGGGTGCTGCCACTGGGTGCTGCCACTGGGTGTTGCCACTGGGTGTTGCCACTGGGTGCTGCCACTGGGTGTTGCCACTGGGTGCTGCCACTGGGTGCTGCCACTGGGTGTTGCCACTGGGTGTTGCCACTGGGTGCTGCCACTGGGTGCTGCCTGTATAGTCTGCACCCCAGATGGCACCCTATTCCTTATTTAGTGCACTTCTTTGGGTCCTGGTCAAAAGTAATAGCTACACTAAATATGGAATAGGGTGCCATTTGGGACTAAGCTAGTTACTCACCAATTGCCAAATGACCTATCCAGAGAGAGAGAGAGAGAGAGAGAGAGAGAGAGAGAGAGAGAGAGAGAGAGAGAGAGTGTGTGTGTAAGAGAGAAAGAAAGAAAGTAAGAAAGAAAGAGAGAGAGAGAGATTATTTTTCTACTGCACCCAATTCAATCCGTCACTCACTCAGGACAATGACTTCAAGTCTGTTTACATGGACTGTGTGTCCGGTTGACTGTAAATCTACATGGCAGGTAGTGTGGAACATAGAAATAGAATGAAAAAGGGCCTAGAATGGACACTGGTCCACCCTTCACAGAACGTTGACTTGACTGGTAATGACCATTCCTTCCATGTCTGTAGTATGTGAAGATACTGAAGTGGTGGGGACAGTAGACTCGGCCTACATAAAAGCAAAACCTGCAAGAAGACATGGATCAAGCCTTTTTTTACCACAATATAGAAAACAACACTAGCTTCCTAGTCTAGAGTGTGGTCTGTTCCATCCTTCACTCTCCTGTGTATCTCAACTGCCGCCGTCTAACTCCCTTTGGAAGTTCTATCTTGTCTGAAAATGTTGTAGTTAGGGATGGAAATTTCAGGGGTTTTGGTGGTCTTCCTAAGCCAAGAGTCAGACACGACTAGGACATCCGGGTTGGCAGAGTGTGCTAAAGCAGTGAATTAAAAAAACTTAGTGAGGAGGCTTCTAATGTTAACATGCATGAAACCAAGGCTTTTACGGTTACAGAAGTCAACAAATGAGAGCACCTGGGGATTGGGAGTGATGCTGGGGGCTGCAGGGCCTGGGTTAACCTCTACATAACCAGAGGAACAAAGGAGGAGTAGGATAAGAGTACGGCTAAAGGCTAAAAGAACTGGTTGTCTAGTACGTTCGGAACAGAGAGTAAAAGGAGCAGGTTTCGGTGCGCGGTAGAATAGATTCAATACATAATGTACAGACAAAGGTATGGTAGGATGTGAGTACAGTGGAAGTAAACCTAGGCATTGTCTCTAGAGACATCAATTAAACCAGGTGAGGTCACCACATGTGTGGGAGGTGGGACAAGAGGGTTAGCTGAGGCATATTGAGCAGGGCTGGAGGCTTTACAGTGAAATAAGACAATAATCACTAACCAAAACAGCAATGGACAAGGCATATTGACATTATGAGAGGCATGCGTAGCCGAGTGATCATAGGGTCCAGTGAGTAGCTGGGCGGGCTGGAGACACGGCGATTCAAACAGCTAGCGGGCCGGGGCTAGCAGAAGGGCCTTAGAGGGATGTCGCGACGGAAGAAATATGTTGTAGCCCCCTCGTGCGGTTACGTCGGCAGACCAGTCGTGATGGATCAGCAGGGCTCCGTGTAGTAAAAGGGTCCAGGCCAATTGGCAAAATAGGTATAGTAGCCCAAAAACTTGGCTGATAGACTTCTTCAGCTAACAATCCGGTATGCTCTTGACAGCTAGTGGGCTAGCAGATGGGCATTCAGGGGACGTCACGACGGATGGGCCTGTTGAAAAAAACCCTTGGGCGGATTACGTCGGTAGTCCAGTCATGATGGATCAACGGGGCTCCGTATCAGCAATAAAAGGGGTCCAGGCCAATTGGCAAAATAGGCATTGTAGCCCAAGGAGTGGCTGATGGACCTTTTCAGCTAACCGGGGGATGGGCCTAGCATAGGCTCGCTCCAGGCTAATTGGTGCTTGCTTCGGGACAGAGACGTTAGCCAGGAGAAGCCAATCGGATAGCAGCTAGGTAGCTGCGATGATCCAGGTTCAGAGCTTGCGGTAGGAATCTGGGGATATGGAGAAAAAGAAGTCCGATAAGCTCTGGGTTGAATCGCGCTGTGCAGACTGGCAGGAGTTGTCCGGGCTAAAGGTTAGCTGATGACCGCTAGCAGTGGCTAGCTGACTACTAGCTAGTAGCAGGTTAGCTGGCTAGCTTCTGTTGGGGGTGCCGGTTCTAAAGTAAAGATTATAGCAGATCCATACCACATTGGGTGAGGTGGGTTGCAGCAGAGTATGTTGAAGTTGGGGTTAAGAAAAATATAAAAAATATATGCGAAGAAAAAAGATATAAAACGATATATATACGGGACACGACGAAGACAAAAGACGCCTGACTGCTACGCCATCTTGGATTGATCAAAGCAGCACAGTCCCATTTTAATCATCCAGCTCCCCCATGTTTTCATTTGAAAACAAGGAGAACCACTAGAGCATTGCCTTTGACACTTAACCTCCACATGCCCTGAGAGTGATGTTCACCACCTTTTGATAGAGATGAGTTTATGATCACTATTATGGCTGTAGGGAGGATGTTGCCTAACCAGACTCAGCACTCCCAGGCCAACGCACCGCCACCACTGATTTCTTTGGAGTTTTCACAAAGTCACAAAGTGAGGTTGAGACTGAAATGGTTGTCGATGTTGGAGGAGCACTGACATTATTACGGAAACACCTCAGAACGTAGTGGAGCGTAGATTGAATCCATGAACACATTCTACATGGCAGCAGTTACCATGTATTAATAACCACTTGTTATTTTGACTGGCCAAAGACAGGCCCACAGAGGAACGCTTTTAATTAGACAAGTTCATGTAGTGTCTCTGTAGTTTGATGTGGTCTCCTTAGTTTGATGTAGTCTCTCCTTAGTTTGATGTAGTCTCTACTTAGTTTTATGTAGTCTCTCCATAGTTTCATGTAGTCTCTCCATAGTTTCATGTAGTCTCTCCATAGTTTCATGTAGTCTCTCCTTAGTTTCATGTAGTCTCTCCATAGTTTCATGTAGTGCCTCCTTAGTTTCATGTAGTCTCTCCTTAGTTTCATGTAGTCTCTCCATAGTTTCATGTAGTCTCCATAGTTTCATGTAGTCTCTCCATAGTTTCATGTAGTCTCTCCATAGTTTCATGTAGTCTCTCCAAAGTTTCATGTAGTCTCTCCTTAGTTTCATGTAGTCTCTCCATAGTTTCATGTAGTCTCTCCATAGTTTCATGTAGTGCCTCCTTAGTTTCATGTAGTCTCTCCTTAGTTTCATGTAGTCTCTCCATATTTTCATGTAGTCTCCATAGTTTCATGTAGTCTCTCCATAGTTTCATGTAGTCTCTCCATAGTCTCTCCAAAGTTTCATGTAGTCTCTCCTTAGTTTCATGTAGTCTCTCCATAGTTTCATGTAGTCTCTCCATAGTTTCATGTAGTCTCTCCATAGTTTTATGTAGTCTCTCCATAGTTTCATGTTGTCTCCTTAGTTTCATGTAGTGCCTCCTTAGTTTCATGTATTCTCCTTAGTTTCATGTAGACTCCTTCGTTTCATGCTTAGTTTCATGTAGACTCCTTCGTTTCATGTAGACTCCTTCGTTTCATGTAGTCTCCTTAGTTTCATGTAGTGTCTCCTTAGTTTCATATAGTGCCTCCTTAGTTTCATGTAGTGCCTCCTTAGTTTCATGTAGTGCCTCCTTAGTTTCATGTTGTCTCCTTAGTTTCATGTAGTGCCTCCTTAGTTTCATGTAGTCTCTTCGTAGTTTCATGTAGTGCCTCCTTAGTTTCATGTAGTCTCCTTAGTTTCATGTAGTGCCTCCTTAGTTTCATGTAGTCTCCTTAGTTTCATGTAGACTCCTTCGTTTCATGTAGACTCCTTAGTTTCATGTAGTGCCTCCTTAGTTTCATGTAGTCTCCTTAGTTTCATGTAGTGCCTCCTTAGTTTCATGTAGTGCCTCCTTAGTTTCATGTAGTGCCTCCTTAGTTTCATGTAGTCTCCTTAGTTTCATGTAGTGCCTCCTTAGTTTCATGTAGTCTCCTTAGTTTCATGTAGTGCCTCCTTAGTTTCATGTAGTGCCTCCTTAGTTTCATGTAGTGCCTCCTTAGTTTCATGTAGTGCTTCCTTAGTTTCATGTAGTCTCCTTAGTTTCATGTAGTGCCTCCTTAGTTTCATGTAGTGCCTCCTTAGTTTCATGTAGTGTATTCATAGTTTCATGTAGTCTCCTTAGTTTCATGTCGTTTCAAGGCAGGCTGACACGCAGGACACAGTCATGGCCTCACTGCAGATGAAGTGGAAGAGAAAACCTTCTTTTGGGCTTTGCTCTGTCATTCCCTTCCATCCCATTCAGGCAGACTCCTGCATGGTTTCCCCTTTGCACCATAAAGTCTCTTCCACTTCTTAGTGGAAGTTTAATTGAATCGTTTTATTTCAAAAGAAAAGCAGCTCTTACCTTAAAGGTGTTCAGAAGTTAATTATTATACCTTGTGACATAATAGTCACATACAAGTGTGTCAGTATACTGCCTAGTGGTTCTCAACAAGGGAATTACACAGTTTATGGGAAACTGATAATACAGATCAAACCTTAACATGATGGGACGCATTACAACTCCAAGGAAGGAACCAGGCAACCTTAGAAGGGTGTACATGGAAATAACATGACTGGTGGTTCAGATAGAACTCAACAGAGAGGTGCATGTCTTGGCAGGAGATCAGCACATCTGATAATATAGTCTATGTGCTGGACACGTTTAGGTGGAGGATAGTGGATGGGGCAAGAGGAAATTATTATTCAATCTTTATAGGGTAATTACCACACCAAGAAGAATAATTTGGGATTTACTTGTAGAACTGTCAGCCAATTCAGAACTTCAGAGGGAGGGTGTGTGTGTGTGTGTGTGTGTGTGTGTGTGTGTGAAAAGAGGTAATACAATAATACAAATGTGTGTATCAATGTGCGACACATCAGGATGAGAGCGATGATTCAGTGCCCCGTTTTCTGTCTGAGTCACTCCAATGGAATCACCCACCGGCTTCCTTTCCTGGACAGTTTGTCTGGAGCTTTCTTTACAACAACTACAGTCTATGATATAAGAGGACAGAAAACCAACACTGTCATGCCATATTCAAAATCTAATCAAACGTTTATTGGTCACGTACACAGTTTTGCAGATGTTATTGCAGGTGCAGCGAAATGCTTTTAATTATAAACACACTGATCTCTTTATCAACTAATAAAAATTAAAAAAACAGTCTGTGTATGAACTGGCCCCATATTCCCTTCAGAGCCTCTGGTCAGTTGTAGTGCACTATTGGGGAATGTCCTGTTGAGAGTATTCAACCCAGACCCTACAGAGACGGACAATCAGCAGCCATCCAGTAACTTGCGCCCTTTTGACCTGTTGGATGTGTTGAAGTGGCTACAGACAGACAAAGCCAGACAGGTGTGTGCGCATGTGCGTTAGTGATGCGTGGGTCAGCTGTTCACCCGCACCCACTCGCAATTGCTAATAACCCATCCACAACCATTTGACTATAAAGTGAAAATCTGAGGTCCGCACTCTGACCCCAACCCGCAAATATAGAACAAGTCTTCAACATTTCTTCATTTATTTATTGAACATTTAGGCCTATTGAACTGTAGCATAATGTTCTGTTGAAACAAAACATTTCGAACAATAGCCTAAATTGACAGGTCGCGCATGCTTTTATGAAAAAGGCTTACGCACTAATACCAGCTAAAACATAATTAAAGAAAAACCTCAATGTGGCCTATAGATATGAATTGCACAATAATTATAACATTTATAGATCAATCCTATTTTTTAAAATATTTGTTTTGCATTTTTTTGCGATCTTGTCTCATCACTGCAACTTGCCAACGAGCTCGGGAGAGGCAACGGTGGAGTCATGCGTCCTCCAAAACATGACCTGCCTTAACACCCGTCAGCTTAACCCGGAAGTCAGCTGCATCAATGTGTCAAAGGAAACACTGTTCAACTGGCAACCGGTGTCAGCCTGCAGGCACCCAGCCCGCCACAAGGAGTCGCTAGAGCGCAATGAGCCTTGTAAAGCCCCACCGGCCAAACCCTCCCCTAACCCGGATGACGCTGGGACAATTGTGCACCGTCCAATGGGACTCCCGGCCACTGCCGGTTGTGGCACAGCCTGGGAAGTAACCGGATCTGTAGTAATACCTCTAGCACTGCGATAGAGTGCCTCAGACCGCTGCGCCACTCGGGAAGCCCTAATTTTTGAATTGAAGGTATTGTTTTGTCTTTATTCATCCTGCCGACCAACCACCCGCCCTTCATCCACACAATATTTAATTACCCTAAATCCGCCCGCGGATATAACCGTGTGGACTGCGGGTTATGAGTCAACTAACGCATTACTAGCATGTGTGCGTTTTTGGTGTCTGTGTGTGTCTGTGTCTGTGCACGTGCGGCCGTGCAAAAGTGTGTGTAACAGACCTGGGTTCAAATACATGTGTAGAGTGCATTTGGAAAGTATTCAGACTTCTTCCCTTTTTCCACATATTGTTATGTTACAGCCTTATTCTAAAATGTATTAAATTTAAAAAAAATGTCCTCAATCTACACACAATACCCCATAACAACAAAGAAAAAACAGTTTTAGACATTATTGTAAATGTATAAAAACACCAAAACAGAAATACCTTATTGACATAAGTATTCAGACCCTTTGCTATGAGACTCGAAATTGAGCTCATGTGCATCCTGTTAATATTGAGCACCCAAGAGATATTTCTACAACTTGATTGGAGTCCACCTGTGTTAAATTAATTGGACATGATTTGGAAAGTCACACACCTGTCTATATAAGGTCCCACAGTTGACAGTGCATGTCAGAGCAAAAACCAAGGAATTGTCCATAGAGCTCCGAAACAGGATTGTGTCAAAGCACAGATCTGGGGAAAGGTATCAAAACATTTTTGCAGCATTAAAGGTCCCCAAGAACACAGTGGCCTCCACCATTCTTAAATGGAAGAAGTTTGCAACCACCAAAACTCCTAGAGCTGGCCTCCCGGCCAAACTGAGCAATCGGGGGAGAAGTCCTTGGTCAGGGAGGTGACCAAGAACCCAATGGGTCACTCTGACAGAGCTCCAGCGTTCCTCTGTGGAGATGAGAGAACCTTCCAGAAGGACAACCATCTCTGCAGCACTCCACCAATCAGGCTATTATGGTAGAGTGGCCAGATGGAAGCCACTCCTCAGTTAAAGGCACATGACAGCCTGCTTGGAGTTTACCAAAAGGCACCTAAAGGACTGTCAGACCATGAGAAACAATATTCTCTGGTCTGATGAAACCAAGGTTCAACTCTTCGGCCTGAATGCCAAGCGTCACGTCTGGAGGAAACCAGGCACCATCCCTACGGTGAAGCATGGTAGTGGCAGCATCATGCTGTGGGGATGTTTTTCAGGAGCAGGGACTGGGACACTAGTCATAATCGAGGGAAAGATGAATGGCGCAAAGTACAGAGAGATCCTTGATGAAAACCTGGTCCAGAACACTCAGGCCATCAGACTGGGGCAAAGATTCACCTTCCAACAGGACAACGACCCTAAGCACACAGCCAAGACAACGCAGGAGTGGCTTCGGGACAAGTCTCTGAATGTTCTTGAGTGGCCCAGCCAGAGCCCGGATTTGAACCTGATCGAACATCTCAAGAGAGACCTGAAAATAGCTGTGCAGTGACGCTCCCCGGCCAACCTGACAGAGCTTGAGAGGATCTGTAGAGAAGAATGTGAGAAACTCCCCAAATACAGCCAAGCTTGCAGTGTCATACCCAAGAAGACAGTAATCGGTGTCAAATAAAATAGATTATCATCAGCATTTTCTAAAAAACAGTATTTGCTTTGTCATTACGGGGTATTGTGTGTAGATTGATGAGAATTTTTTATCAATTTTAGAATAAGGCTGTAACGTAACAAATTGTCGAAAAAGTCAAGGGGTCTGAATACTTTCCCAATGCACTGTATTTGAGTGCAATTATATTTTAAAGACTTGTTTCCAAATATAAATTCAGCAAAAAAAATGTCCCTTTTCAGGACCCTGTCTTTCAAAGATAATTCGTAAAAATCCAAGTAACTTCAGATCTTCATTGTAAAGGGTTAAAACACTGTTGCCCATGCTTGTTCAATGAACCATAAACAATTATTGAACATCCACCTGTGGAACAGTCGTTAAGATACTAACAGCTAACAGACGGTAGGCAATTAAGGTCACAGTTATGACAACTTAGGACACTAAAGAGGCCTTTCTACTGACTCAGAAAAACACCAAAAGAAAGATACCCAGGTTCCCTGCTCATCTGTGTGAACGTGCCTTAGGCATGCTGCAAGGAGGCATGAGGACTGCAGATGTGGCCAGGGCAATAAATTGCAATGTCCGTACTGTGAGACGCCTAAGACAGCGCTACAGGGAGACAGGACGGACAGCTGATCGTCCTCGCAGTGGCAGACCACGTGTAACAACACCTGTACAGGATTGGTACATCCAAACATCACACCTGCAGGACAGGCACAGGATGGCAACAACTGCCCGAGTTACACCAGGAACGCACAATCCCTCAAATCAGTGCTCAGACTGTCCGCAATAGGCTGAGAGAGGCTGGACTGAGGGCTTGTAGGCCTGTTGTAAGGCAGGTCCTCACCAGACATCACCGGCAACAACGTCACCTATGGGCACAAACTCACCGTCGCTGGACCAGACAGGACTGGCAAAAAGTGCTCTTCACTGATGAGTTGCGGTTTTGTCTCACCAGGGGTGATGGTCGGATGGAGCGGGATCGATTTGGAGGTGGGGGGTCCGTCATGGTCTGGGGCGGTGTGTCACAGCATCATAGGACTGAGCTTGTTGTCATTGCAGGCAATCTCAACGCTGTGCATTACAGGGAAGGCATCCTCCTCCCTCATGTGGTACCCTTCCTGCAGGCTCATCCTGACATGACCCTCCAGCATGACAACGTCACCAGCCATACTGCTCATTCTGTGCGTGATTTCCTGCAAGACAGGAATGTCAGTGTTCTGCCATGGCCAGCGAAGAGCATGGATCTCAATCCCATTGAGCATGTCTGGGAACTTGCAGGTACCTTGGTGCAAGAGTGGGGTAACATCTCACAGCAAGAACTGGCAAATCTGGTGCAGTCCATGAGGAGGAGATGCACTGCAGTACTTAATGCAGCTGGTGGCCACACCAGATACTGACTGTTACTTTTGATTTTGACCCCCCCTTTGTTCAGGGACACATTCAATTTCTGTTAGTTACATGTCTGTGGAACTTTTTCAGTTTGTCTCAGTTGTTTAAGCTTGTTATGTTCATACAAATATCTACACATGTTAAGTTTGCTGAAAATAAACGCAGCTGACAGTGAGAGGACGTTTCTTTTTTTGCGGAGTTTACTATTTCAAATATCCCTAGTACCAAACAGAATTAGGTTTTACATTTAAATAAAAAACACTTGTCTGTGTAGTTGACTATTTTCAAATACATGCCTATACTTTCCCAGGGTATTTCCAAATATACATGTCAATATTCAACTACTTATATTTTCAAATAAAAAAATATCCAAGTACTTACTTAGAAACGCCTTTGAAAGAAATTGAAATACCCTAAACAGTATTTGAACCCAGGTCTGGCGTGGCATGTAAGCGCATGCGTACGTGTCTGAGGGAGCGCTCAGTCATTCCAGCATCAGACCCAGGTGCTGTCCAGCCCTCAGCAGCACTGTGCTGGGGGGGATTAGCTTGGTGAGCACAGTCGCTGCTGTGACAACAGGTAGAGAGGGATTGGCGGCTTGCGTTCGCATCGAGCGGCACGTACACAGCACAGCCAGCCAAATGCCTTCTGACAAGACAAACAATCAGGAGCGGGAGTATCAGTATATATCAGGACAATACAACCTATAACATTACTCAGTCTTATCGGAGTTGGGACTTTTAGTCTATTAGTCAAAACAGATTTATATACAGCAGATTACAAAACACTTGTTGTCTGTTTTGTGTACCTTCCATTAAAAACCATGACAAAAGCAGTTCAGTAAAGGTCTAATATTATGACAATTAGGGACTTGAGCAATCCAACAAAACAAGGGAGGTCACCTTTTAAAAAATATTATTCCTTTTTCTATTATATTAATTCTATCATGGCGACAACAAGATATGATTTACACCATAGTAGCCATGTACATCTGAAGATGGTGGATAATATTATAGAGAGAAAGATTTGAGGGTTGGATTCAGGGTTTTGCTAAAAACGCCTGCTGACAGTTGGCATAGAGATGGGACCTGATACCCACTTATCTAAACAGGAGCGCAGTCCCGCCGACTGCAATGTCAACAGTGTACAAAGACAAGGACTCCATGGCAGGCAAGTCAGTGGCATCCCCACTGTGGCTTTGTACTTCTCAATTCAAAACCCATAAAAAGCATACTAGTCAGAAAAGTTATTTATCTTGCGGCGTCATGATTATATATATTTTTACCATCTGTTAGGGCAGTTATTGTTCAGAATCAGAACAGTTATTATAGAGTTTTGAATAACACAGAAAAGTACAGTATTATATTGTGTGGCAAAGTTTACAAGTGGTGCCGCTGACTCAAAGCAAACAACGGCAGGCAAGAATACGGTAAAATTACGTAGGCCTAGGTGGTAAAAAATGATATGACACCCACCCACGATTCAAACTGTATAGCTATGTCATCGGAAACTTTCACTGGAAAGCACTGTTGCATAGTTACAGTGAAAGAGGTGTAATATTTGCATTTATTTTAATTAACTACACATCAGATTAATACTCTCCATCAACGGAGAGACGACATGACATGAGGGGGAGGGAAACACACACACAAACACTGTTTAGAAGACTATGGGCCTAGACATATTTATTTTGGAGAGAGGTTTGGTTCTCACCAAAAAAGACAAAACAAGGTTGAAGTATTGGTTTTCATTTGCTGAATGTTGAAACCAAAACCCACTGAGAGATCCACCCAGGGCCATTAAAATGCAACTCTATCGCCCTGATACTCCTAGTAGGTTATTTGGAGAGCCAGATGGGTGGGATTTGCACTTTTGGGACTACTTCATTAGTCCCATTGTGCCAGACAAGCTAGCTTTGTCAAGTGCAGCTTGAAGTATTTGAAAGGAAACAAATAATATTTGAACCCTGGTCTGTTCAGATTCAGAATCAGCTCTACTGTACTAGTCGCCCTGTGAAGAGAATGACTGTACTGTCCTCTTAAGAAAACCTAAGAGGTCTCGGTCTCAGATCCCCATTCTAAAGTCCTTGAGTCAAATCTCACTCTTATCTGTTTCCAGCATCATCAGCCTCACCCTCATCATCCTCTCCTCACCATGCTGGTGACGATTACTCTACGCCTTCACTCCTCCCCTCTACTCCACTCCTCTCCTACTCCACCCTACTCTACTCTACTCACCATGTTGGCGACGGTTACTCTACACTACTTCACTCCTACTCCACCCTACTCTACTCTACTCACCATGTTGGCGACGGTTACTCTACACTACTTCACTCCTACTCTACTCACCATGCTGGTGACGGCTACTCTACTCTACTCTACTCACCATGCTGGTGACGGCTACTCTACTCTACTCACCATGCTGGTGACGGCTACTCTACTCTACTCATCATGCTGGTGACGGTTACTCTACACTACTCCACTCCTACTCTACTCATCATGCTGGTGACGCCTACTCTACTCTACTCACCATGCTGGTGACGGCTACTCTACTCTACTCACCATGCTGGTGACGGCTACTCTACTCTACTCACCATGCTGGTGACGGCTACTCTACTCTACTCACCATGCTGGTGACGGCTTCTCTACTCTACTCTACTCTACTCACCATGCTGGTGACGGCTTCTCTACTCTACTCTACTCTACTCACCATGCTGGTGACGGCTTCTCTACTCTACTCTACTCTACTCACCATGCTGGTGACGGTTACTCTACACTACTCCACTCCTACTCTACTCACCATGCTGGTGACGGCTACTCTACTCTACTCACCATGCTGGTGACGGCTACTCTACACTACTCCACTCCTACTCTACTCACCATGCTGGTGACGGCTACTCTACTCTACTCACCATGCTGGTGACGGCTACTCTACTCTACTCACCATGCTGGTGACGGCTACTCTACTCGACTCTACTCTACTCTATTCACCATGCTGGTGACGGCTACTCTACTCTACTCACCATGCTGGTGACGGCTACTCTACTCTACTCTACTCACCATGCTGGTGACTGCTACTCTACTCTACTCTACTCACCATGCTGGTGACGGCTACTCTACTCTACTCACCATGCTGGTGACGACTACTCTACTCTACTCTACTCACCATGCTGATGACGGCTACTCTACTCTACTCTACTCACCATGCTGGTGACTGCTACTCTACTCTACTCTACTCTACTCTACTCTACTCTACTCATCATGCTGGTGACGGCTACTCTACTCTACTCATCATGCTGGTGATGGCTACTCTACTCTACTCACCATGCTGGTGACGGCTACTCTACTCTACTCTACTCTACTCTACTCTACTCTACTCATCATGCTGGTGACGGCTACTCTACTCTACTCACCATGCTGGTGACGGCTACTCTACTCTACTCTACTCACCATGCTGGTGACTGCTACTCTACTCTACTCACCATGCTGGTGACGGCTACTCTACTCTACTCTACTCTACTCTACTCTACTCTACTCTACTCACCATGCTGGTGACTGCTACTCTACTCTACTCTACTCACCATGCTGGTGACTGCTACTCTACTCTACTCTACTCACCATGCTGGTGACGGCTACTCTACTCTACTCTACTCTACTCTACTCTACTCTACTCACCATGCTGGTGACTGCTACTCTACTCTACTCTACTCACCATGCTGGTGACGGCTACTCTACTCTACTCTACTCTACTCTACTCTACTCTACTCTACTCTACTCTACTCTACTCACCATGGTGGTGACTGCTACTCTACTCAGTTGCTCCTGAAGTGTGAAAAAAAAGAACTAAACAAACTGGCCGCCTGCAGGACCCACACACAAACAATGCCGAGCACCCCAGCTGTGAAAACCTCCGGCTACATGAGACGGAGTAAAAGATTCCTTGGAGTCCCATTACTCCCCTTATTGTATTTTTACAACCTGGTGAGCTGCCAGGCCTTGGCTGGCACCATCCTTCCGTGCCCCTGCCAGCTTTCAGTCCAGGAAAGCAGAGCCCAGAGATAATTTGTCTTTAACCAGCAACGCTCTTTTATGACCTCAGTCTACCTTCACTACTGACTGATGGTGGTGTCAGTTTCAATCGTCTCGACTGGAGACGTCATGATATGTGATTGAACACATCACCGTCACGCAATGTGTGTGTGTGTAATTATTAATAGTAAACAAACATTTTGTTAGTCCCGACAAGTTCAAATGATATTTCTAGGGGGTTTAGGGTTAAGGTTGGAATTAGGTTTAGGGTTAGAAGCCAGGGTTAGGTTTCGGGGTCAGGCTTAAGGTTAGGGTTAGGGTACAGGTTAGGTTTAGGGGTTAGGGAAAATAGGATTTTGAATGGGACTGAATTGTGTGTCCTGACAAGGTTAGTTGTACAAGACTGTGTGTGTCTGTGTGTGCGTACGCATTCATCCGACCTCCGTGTGTGTGTTCCAGGTGGTCTCGGTAGTGGTCCCGGTGGTGGTCTCAGTAGTGGTCCCGTTGGTTATCTTGGTAGTGGTCTCAGTAGTGGTCCCGTTGGTTATCCCGGTAGAGGTCTCAGTAGTGGTCCTGGTGGTTATCTCGGTAGTGGTCTCAGTAGTGGTCCTGGTGGTTATCCCGGTAGAGGTCTCAGTAGTGGTCCTGTTGGTTATCTCGGTAGAGGTCTCAGTAGTGGTCCCGTTGGTTATCTCGGTAGTGGTCTCAGTAGTGGTCCTGGTGGTTATCCCGGTAGAGGTCTCAGTAGTGGTCCTGTTGGTTATCCCGGTAGAGGTCTCAGTAGTGGTCCCGTTGGTTATCTTGGTAGTGGTCTCAGTAGTGGTCCCGTTGGTTATCCCGGTAGAGGTCTCAGTAGTGGTCCTGGTGGTTATCCCGGTAGAGGTCTCAGTAGTGGTCCCGTTGATTATCCCGGTAGAGGTCTCAGTAGTGGTCCCGTTGGTTATCTCGGTAGTGGTCTCAGTAGTGGTCTCAGTAGTGGTCCGTTGGTTATCTCAGTAGTGGTCTCAGTAGTGGTCCGTTGGTTATCCCGGTAGTGGTCTCAGTGGTGGTCATCTCGGTAGTGGTCTCAGTAGTGGTCCTGGTGGTTATCCTGGTAGTGGTCTCAGTAGTGGTCCTGGTGGTTATCCCGGTAGAGGTCTCAGTAGTGGTCCCGGTAGAGGTCTCAGTAGTGGTCCCGTTGGTTATCCCGGTAGAGGTCTCAGTAGTGATCCCTTTGGTTATCTCGGTAGTGGTCTCAGTAGTGTTCCTGGTGGTTATCCTGGTAGTGGTCTCGGTAGTGGTCCTGGTGGTTATCCCGGTAGAGGTCTCAGTAGTGGTCCAGGTGGTTATCCCGGTAGAGGTCTCAGTAGTGGTCCAGGTGGTTATCTCGGTAGTGGTCTCAGTAGTGGTCCTGGTGGTTATCCTGGTAGTGGTCTCGGTAGTGGTCCTGGTGGTTATCCCGGTAGTGGTCTCAGTAGTGGTCTCAGTAGTGGTCCAGGTGGTTATCCTGGTAGTGGTCTCAGTAGTGGTCCTGGTGGTTATCCCGGTAGTGGTCTCAGTAGTGGTCCTGGTGGTTATCTTGGTAGAGGTCTCAGTAGTGGTCTCAGTAGTGGTCCTGGTGGTTATCTCGGTAGTGGTCTCAGTAGTGGTCCTGGTGGTTATACCGGTAGTGGTCTCAGTAGTGGTCCCGGTGGTTATCCCGGTAGTGGTCTCAGTAGTGGTCCCGTTGGTTATCTCGGTAGTGGTCTCAGTAGTGGTCCTGGTGGTTATCCCGGTAGTGGTCCCGTTGGTTATCTCTGTAGTGGTCTCAGTAATGGTCATCTCGGTAGTGGTCTCAGTAGTGGTCCTGGTGGTTATCCCGGTAGAGGTCCCGTTGGTTATCTCGGTAGTGGTCTCAGTAATGGTCCTGGTGGTTATCTCGGTAGTGGTCTCAGTAGTGGTCCTGGTGGTTATCCCGGTAGAGGTCTCAGTAGTGGTCCTGGTGGTTATCCCGGTAGAGGTCTCAGTAGTGGTCTCAGTAGTGGTCCTGGTGGTTATCCCGGTAGAGGTCTCAGTAGTGGTCTCAGTAGTGGTCCTGGTGGTTATCCGGTAGAGGTCTCAGTAGTGGTCCCGTTGGTTATCCCGGTAAAGGTCTCAGTAGTGGTCCCGTTGGTTATCCCGGTAAAGGTCTCAGTAGTAGTCCTGGTGGTTATCCCGGTAGAGGTCTCAGTAGTGGTCTCAGTAGTGGTCCAGGTGGTTATCCGGTAGAGGTCTCAGTAGTGGTCCTGGTGGTTATCCCGGTAAAGGTCTCAGTAGTGGTCCCGTTGGTTCGCCCGGTAAAGGTCTCAGTAGTGGTCCTGGTGGTTATCCCGGTAGAGGTCTCAGTAGTGGTCCTGGTGGTTATCCCGGTAAAGGTCTCAGTAGTGGTCTCAGTAGTGGTCCTGGTGGTTATCCCGGTAAAGGTCTCAGTAGTGGTCCTGGTGGTTATCCCGGTAGAGGTCTCAGTAGTGGTCCTGGTGGTTATCCCGGTAAAGGTCTCAGTAGTGGTCTCAGTAGTGGTCCTGGTGGTTATCCCGGTAAAGGTCTCAGTAGTGGTCCTGGTGGTTATCCCGGTAAAGGTCTCAGTAGTGGTCTCAGTAGTGGTCCTGGTGGTTATCCCGGTAGAGGTCTCAGTAGTGGTCCTGGTGGTTATCCCGGTAAAGGTCTCAGTAGTGGTCTCAGTAGTGGTCCTGGTGGTTATCCCGGTAAAGATCTCAGTAGTGGTCTCAGTAGTGGTCCTGGTGGTTATCCCGGTAAAGGTCTCAGTAGTGGTCCCGTTGGTTATCTCGGTGGTGGACCCGGTAGCGTCGGAAGGCATCTTCACAGCCATCAAGATGCACTCCCTGGGGGAGGAGGTGAGACTGGACCTCCAGGCAAAGTGGGACATGGAGGAAGTGAGACTGGACCTCCAGGCAAAGTGGGACATGGAGGAAGTGAGACTGGACCTCCAGGCAGAGTGAGACATAGAGGAAGTGAGACAGGCAAAGTGGGACATGGAGGAAGTGAGACTGGACCTCCAGGCAAAGTGGGACATGGAGGAAGTGAGACTGGACCTCCAGGCAAAGTGGGACATGGAGGAAGTGAGACTGGACCTCCAGGCAAAGTGGGACATGGAGGAAGTGAGACTGGACCTCCAGGCTGAGTGGGACATGGAGGAGGACGACAGGATGGATGGACAGCCACGAGGCACGGTAAAGTCCCCGACACGGTAAAGACAAATACAGAACAGTGTCCTCTGTCATTCCCTCACTTCCTTTTTATAAATGGGTTGTGGAAAAGCATACATAGCCAACAGAGGACTGACATATGAAAAACATAACCAGCACTCAAAAATTAAATATAGGGAAGTGTTTACAGGGATGGGGATTTGGGAAGAGGGTCTGTTACTGGAAATGGTTACAGGGATGGGGATTTGGGAAGAGGGTCTGTTACTGGAAATGGTTACAGGGATGGGGATTTGGGAAGAGGGTGTGTTACTGGAAATGGTTACAGGGATGGGGATTTGGGAAGAGGGTCTGTTACTACAAATGGTTACAGGGATGGGGATTTGGGAAGAGGGTCTGTTACTGGAAGTGGTTACAGGGATGGGGATTTGGGAAGAGGGTCTGTTACTGGAAGTGGTTACAGGGATGGGGATTTGGGAAGAGGGTCTGTTACTGGAAGTGGTTACAGGGAGGAGGATTTCGGAAGAACGTCGGTTACTGGAAGTAGTTACAGGGATGGGGATTTCGTAAGAAGGTCGGTTACTGGAAGTGGTTACAGGGATGGGGATTTGGGAAGAGGGTCTGTTACTGGAAGTGGTTACAGGGATGGGGATTTGGGAAGAGGGTCTGTTACTGGAAGTGGTTACAGGGATGGGGATTTCGGAAGAAGTTCGGTTACTGGAAGTGGTTACAGGGATGGGGATTTGGGAAGAGGGTCTGTTACTGGAAGTGGTTACAGGGATGGGGATTTGGGAAGAGGGTCTGTTACTGGAAGTGGTTACAGGGATGGGGATTTCGGAAGAACGTTGGTTACTGGAAGTGGTTACAGGGATGGGGATTTCGGAAGAAGGTCGGTTACTGGAAGTGGTTACAGGGATGGGGATTTCGGAAGAACGTCGATTACTGGAAGTGGTGACAGGGATGGGGATTTGGGAAGAGGGTCTGTTACTGGAAGTGGTTACAGGGATGGGGATTTGGGAAGAGGGTCTGTTACTGGAAGTGGTTACAGGGATGGGGATTTGGGAAGAGGGTCTGTTACTGGAAGTGGTTACAGGGATGGGGATTTGGGAAGAGGGTCTGTTACTGGAAGTGGTTACAGGGACGGGGATTTGGGAAGAGGGTCTGCTACTGGAAGTGGTTACAGGGATGGGGATTTGGGAAGAAGGTCGGTTACTGGAAGTGGTAACAGGGATGGGGATTTGGGAAGAGGTTTCGCCATGATTATGACTCCCCCTCCTTGCCCTAGCTTCTTGACTCCAGAAGACCTTGTTGGTTTACCATAAAACTGTGTCAATTAGTGATGTTGTTAGCTGGAATTTTTCTGCATGCATGTGTGCGTTTGTGTGCCAAGGTGAAAGAGTAGCAGGGGTCAGGATGGATGTTTCCTGTTGTCTCTGTGTGTTTTCCCAGCAGTGTTTAGGAAAGTTAAAAGTAACATCCTGGGCTGTGTTTGGTTTTGGGTACGGAGATCAGACCACCGTCATCTATAATACAGAGAGATTCAAATAATCCAGGTTACAGATGTTGATACTAGAGACTGAGACGCGCACACACACACACACACACACACACACACACACACACACACACACACACACACACACACACACACACACACACACACACACACACACACACACACACACACACACACACACACACACACACACACACACACACAAATGTATCACTTATCTGAAGTTAAGCCCACTTTTATTGATTTGTGGAATGTGGCCAAAAGCAAGGAGCAACTCTCCTCTTAGTGAAAAAGACTGGTCAACGCTGCCTCGGTGGTATCACAGTACACTGGGTAACAATGTTTTGTACACTCAGTGTATATTCCACAGCCAATCCTGTCACCACGGTTGCATTTGGGTCCAAATTGCTGGCCCACAGGGTTTCCATTGTACAACCTATAGATAGGGAAGACGGCATCATCACAGTGGACGATACTGTCAGACATCAAAATCATATCAAATAAAATTGTATTGGTTGCATACAGATATTTATGCTATTGCGGGTGTAGCGAAATGCTGTGTTCCTAGCTCCAACAGTGCAGTAATATCTAACAAAACACAACAATAACCACAAATCTAAAAGTAAAATAATGGAATTAAGAAATATCAATATTAGGACGAGTAATGTTGGAGTCCTGAGTACATACAGCGCATTCAAACTCCTTGACTTCTTCAACATTTTGTTACGTTACAGCCTTATTCTAAAACGGATAAAAATCATCCTCATCAATCTAAACACAGTACCCCATAATGACAAAGCAAAAACAAGTTCAGATTTCTTTGCAAATGTATTAAAAATAAAACACAGAAATATTACATTTACATAAGTATTCAGACCCTATACTCGGTAATTACTAGGTTGGATGGGGAGCGTCGCTGCACAGCTATTTTCAGGTCTCTCCAGTGATGTCTGATCGGGTTCAAGTCCGGGCTCTGGTTGGGCCACTCAAGGACATTCAGAGACTTGACCCGAAGACACTCCTGTGTTGTCTTGGCTGTAAAATGGTCAAGGGGTCAGAATATTTTCAGAATGCACTGTATATATTATATAAATGAGATGTTCGACGAGCAGGTACACACACACACACACACACACACACACAGTAGCAGTAGCAGTAGCAGTCAGAAGTTTGGACACACCTACTCATCCCAGGGTTTCTTTATTTTTACTATTTTCTACATTGTAGAATAATAGTGAAGACATCAAAACTATCAAATAACACATATGGAATAATGTGTTTTTTTTAAATACCCTTTGCCTTGATGACAGCTTTGCACACTCTTCTCATTCTCTCAACCAGCTTCATGAGGTAGTCACCTGGAATGCATTTCAATTAGCAGGTGTGCCATGTCAAAGTTAATTTGTGGAATTTCTTTCCTTCTTAATGCGTTTGAGCCAATCAGTTGTGTTGTGAAATGGTAGGGGTGGTAAACAGAAGACAGCTCTATTTGGTAAAAGACCAAGTCCATATTATGGCAAGAACAGCTCAAATAAGCAAAGAGAAACGACAGTCCATCATTACTTTAAGGCAAGAAAGGCCGGTCAATCCGAAACATTCCAAGAACTTTGAGAGTTTCTTCAAGTGCTGTCGCAAAAACCATCAAGTGCTATGATGAAACTGTTTCTCACAAGGAAAGGAAGACAAAGAGTTACCTGTGCTGCAGAGGATAAGTTCACTAGAGTTACCAGCCTCAGAAATTGCAGCCCAAATAAATGCTTCATGGAGTTCAGGTAACAGACATCTCAACATCAACTGTTCAGGAGGAGACTGAAACACGAGCAATGGACATTAGACCGGTGGAAATCTGTCCTTTGGTCTGATGAGTCCAAGTTTGTGATTTTTGGTTGCCTTGTCTTTGTGAGACACAGAGTAGGTGAACGGATGATCTCTGCATGTGTGGTTCCTATAGTGAAGAATGGAGGAGGTGTGATGATGTGGGGGTACGTTGCTGGTGACACTGTCAGTGATCTATTTAGAGTTCAAAGCACACTTAACAAGCATGGATACCAGAGCATTCTGCAGCAATACGCCATCCCATCTGGTTTGCGCTTAGTGGGACAATCATTTGTTTTCAACAGGACAATCACCCAAAACACACCTCCAGGCTGTGTAAGAGCTATTTGACCAAGGAGGAGAGTGATGGAGTGCTGCATCAGATGACCTGGCCTCCACAATCCCCTGACCTCAACCCAATTGAGATGGTTTTGGATGAGTTGGACCACAGAGTGAAGGAAAAGCTGCCAACAAGTGCTCAGCATATGTGGGACCTCCTTCAAGACTGTTGGAAAAGCATTCCTCATGAGGAAGGTTGAAAGAATGCCAAGATTGTGCAAAGCTGTCAAGGCAAAGCGTGGCTACTTTGAAGAATCTCAAATATATTTTGATTTGTTTAACACTTTTTTGGTTACTAGATGATTCCATATGTGTTATTTCATAGTTTTGGAGTGGCAGGTAGCCTAGTGGTTAGAGTGTTGGATTAGTAACCGAAAGGTTGCAAGATCAAATCCCCTAGTTGACAATGTGAAAATGCTTTGTTCTGCCCCTGAACAAGGCAGTTCACATGCTGTCATTGAAAATAAGAATTTGTTCTTAACTGACTTGCCTAGTTAAAATATTAAAATAAAGAAAAACCCTTGAATGAGTATGTTTGTCCTAACTTTTGACTGGTACTTACTATATATATATATATATATATATATATATATATATATATATATACACACACACACATATGTGGACACCTGCTTGTCGAACATCCCATTCCAAAATTATGGGCATTAACATGGAGTTGGTCCCACCTTTGCTGCTATAACAACCTCCACTCTTCTGGGAAGGCTTTCAACTAGGTGTTGGAACATTGCTGCGGGGACTTGCTTAAATTCAGCCACAAGAGCATTAGTGAGGTTGGGCACTGATGTTGGGCGATTAGGCCTGGCTCGCAGTCAACATTCCAATTCATCACAAATGTGTTCGATGGGGTTGAGGTCAGGGCTATGTGCAGGCCAGTCATGTTCTTCCACACCGATCTCGACAAACATTTTCTGTATGTACCTTACTTGGTGCATTGTCATGTTGAAACAGGAAAGGGCCTTCCCGATTCTGTGGAAGCACAGAATCTAGAATGTCATTGTATATTGTAGTGGTAAGATGGTGATCTTAGGCTTGTGTGCGGCTGCTCGGCCACGGAAACCCATTTCATGAATTTCATGAAGCTCCCCACGAACAGTTATTGTGCTGACAATGTTTCCAGAGGCAGTTTGGAACTCGGGAGTGACTGTTGCAACCGAGGACAGACGATTTTTACGCGCTACACGCTTCAGCACTCAATGGTCCCGTTCTGTGAGCTTGTGTGGCCTACCACTTCGCGGCTGAGCTGTTGTTGCTCCTAGATGTTTCCACTTCAGGATAACAGCCCTCATAGTTGACTGGGGCAGCAATTTGACGAACTGACTTGCTGGAAAGGTGGCATCCTATGACGGTGCCATTTTGAAAGTCACTGAACTCTTCAGTACGGGCCATTCTACTGCCAATGTTTATCTATGGAGATAGCATCGCTGTGTGCTCAACTTTATACACCTGTCATCAACGGGTGTGGCGAAATAGTCGAATCCACTAATTTGAATGGGTGTCCACATACAGTGTGTGTGTGTATATATATATATACACACACACACACACACACACACACACACACACACACACACACACAAAATAGTATATGTGACGGGATGTATATACATTATGGACAGTATGTGTATAGAATATGTAGTATATCTGAAGAACACGTAGATAGTATATGTACAGCAATAGTTGAATAGCATGGCCTTGACTGGAATAGGGTATTTACATATGATATGGGTAAAACAGTATGTAAAGTGACCAGTGTTCCATTATTAAAATGACCAGTGTTCCATGTCAATGTACATAGGGCAGCAGCCTCTAAGGTGCAGGGTTGAGTAACCGGGCGGTAGCCGGCTAGTGACGGTGACTAAGTTCAGGACATGATACTGATGGGAGGCCGGCTAGAAATGGCTATTTAACAGTTTGATGGACCTGAGATAGAAGCTGTTTTTCAGTCTCTCGTCACAACTGTGATACACCTGTACTGACCTGAATAGGCCGTGGCTCGGGTGGCTGTCATCCTTGATGATTTTCTTGGACTTTTTGTGACACCGAGTGCTGTAGATGTCCTGGAGGGCTGGCAGTGGGTCCCCGGTGATGCGTTGGGCAGACCGCACCACGCTCTGGAGAGCTCTGCTGTTGCGGACGGTGCAGTTGCCGTACTAGGCGGTGATACAGCCTTGACAGGATGCTCTCAATTGTGCATCTGTAAAAGTTTGTGAGGGTCTTAGGGGCCAAGCCAAATTTCTTCAGCCTCCTGTGGTTGAAGAGGAGCTGTTCCACCTTCTTCACCACACTGTGTGTAGATGGAACACTTCAGATTGTCAGTGGTATGTACTCTGAAGAACTTGAAGCTTTTCTCCTTCTCCACTGTGGCAGTGCGTCTAGGGTGTCGGGTAAGGTGGAGGTGATATGATCCTTAACTAGCCTCTCAAAGCACTTCATGATGACAGAAGTGAGTGCTACGGGGCGATAGTAATTTCGTTCAGTTACCAACGCCTTCTTGGGGACAGGAACAATGGTGGACATCTTGAAGAAAGTGGGGACAGACTGTAGAGATTGAATATGTCCATAAAAACGCCAGCTAGCTGGTCTGAGCATGCTCTGAGGATGCGGGTTGGGATGCCGTCTGGACCGGCAGCCTTGAGAGGGTTAACACGCTTAAATGTCTTACTCACATTGGCCACGGAGAACGAGAGCTCACAGTCCTCGGGAGCGGCCCAGGTGTGTGCCACAATGCTGATGTTTCACAATTAGATTGTGAAGCAATGAGATGTACAGGCCTAACAGAAAATCAAACAGTCAACAGTTACTGTGAGAGTTTCACTGAGTCACAATCTTAAATGGAAAACTACTGTCAGGAGCTGCTATTAAATCATTGACTTTCCAACCCCAGCCTCTCTCTCTCTCTCTCTCACACACACACACACACACACACACACACACACACACACACACACACACACACACACACCCCCTGGCTGGCCCTACCTAGCTGTCTACAGCTGGACAGCCCGACCGCCTCCCCAGCGTCCCCACTGCCCTGGGTAACCACCCCACTCTGCCCTCTCAGCCAGCCAGCCAGCCAGCCAGCCAGCCAGCCAGCCAGCCAGGGAGAGCCAGAACCACAGCTAGAGTTAGAGCCAGTGGCCGGCAGGACAAAGCCAAGCAGAATTAGGTGAAAGGTGATCCAGCCCATACAGGAGGGGGTAGTCCTCCTGTGTCTCTGGCTGCTAACCTGTGCAACTATTTCCCTCTCTTAGGCACACATACAGTAACACCTCTTCCACACAGACCTACCTGGGTTCAAATAATGCTTCAGCTGTGATGGATTGAGCTTGCATCCCACAATGGAACCAACATGATAGTCCCAAAAGTGCAAATCCCGCACTTTAGGCAAGCTCAAACACATGTTTAAAACAATTACTATTTAAACCCAGAATCTGGCCTGGATCCCGCATGAGTATTCACAGTTTGAAACTGAACACCTTCGGTTATTCACAGTCTGAAACTGAACACCTTAGGTTATTCACAGTTTGAAACTGAACACCTTCGGTTTCCCTGAGTGAAAGTCCAGGGCTCATTCTCCTTCTTTCCTATGTACTCCCAGTTCAGTTCAATCTGTAGGGTTTTACTGTACTGGCTGTACTGCACTTGACAGGTTCTACTGACTACATTAGTAGAAGGTACTTTAAAAGGTTATACATGTCTGAATGAAAGATTCACAGATGCATCTGGGCTTAGATAGGCTGATGAAATAGGAATGGAGTTTGAATCGATTGGAATGTAATTCAAATAAATCTGTTGAAAGAAGTGGAATGCCACAGATCAAAGATGTTCTTCTGCTAGAATCGCAGAGGACAGATAAGCCTAGATTTGAGTACACAGGGGCAGTGTCTGACGGAGGTGAAATGAATCACTTGTGAAAGCGTAATGAGGAAACATGAAGATTCCAGTGACGCATATTCTGACAGGAACATGACCTTTATGGGGAAAGAAAGCTCCCATACTGTCCAGATCTGGGGGAATTTTACAGGATGTGCGTCATGACGACGGAGAATTGATAACGGCATCACAAAGTATGGATGTGGAGTTCTTTAATGGTCACTCTAAACTTCTAATGTCAAACTAATTTAATCTTACCTGCAGATAGCTATCAGACTGCAACTGTGAATTGCGTGTGAGAATTATTGTGTTACCCTTTTCTTTGATGAAGGGGGTTCAAGTTCTGAGAAACTTGCTTGGAAAATGGCCTCCATCTCGCACAAGTACACATTGGTCAGGAATATGAGGAACATCACCGTCAACAAACTGTCAGCCCTGACGTTACTGATAAAGGCTTTATGCATAAATTGTGCATATAATTACAGTACACTGCACTGTTAATATTCTCATATTAGGTTAAGTTTGCAACATAAGTTGCAAATCAGTTGTGAATAGTTGCAGGCGTTGCAAATCCTTGCAGGAGGCTATAGGACTATTATGGTAACACTTTACATACTTAAAAGGATTTATAAAGAGGTTATATGTAGGCCTAACATATAAACTATCCATAATTATCAACTACGTATAAAACCTTTATCCTTAAAGTATACCTAATTTTAAGTGTTACCACAAGTTTGAGCTGCTGTGTTGCTCTTTTCCACGAAACCGGAATGAAAAGAAACCAGTGTCTACCCATTCCTTGAGATCTTGGTAGAGGTTTGTGTGCACAGCCTAGGGCCAGGCAGGATAGCTGGATAATGTTTAGTTTCCAACTCTAAAACCCAGGAGAGGAAGTCCATCAAGCTTGCCCAACTTGCCACTAGAAGAATACATGCCACTACTCCTCCTGCCTGCCTCACTTTCGCTTCCACATTCAGTCTCATAAATTACCGTGCTACAACCCTTCTCCCATCCTCTAATTTACGACAGAATGCTAGCAGGCTTTCCTGTGCTAAATCACCAGAACACTTTTTGCAAACTGGATTGTACGACAGAGAGGAGGGAGCTGTTGGTCAGGCTAGGTTATAGCCCTAGCCTACATATGAGCACATCAGCTGAATAAATGCACAGCAATATTCTCTGACTCAGTTGAATAACAACAACTGCATCTCAAGCAGCAGAGACCTTCAGCAAGCGATGCCCGCCACTAACCCTCCCTCCCTCACACATACACACACACACACACACATTTTTGAGGTAGTGGCTTCACATTGATGAACAGAGACAGCAGGGGGCTCTGAGGGAATTTAATATGACGTTTAGAAAATTGTCAGCAATAAGATTCCAGGAGGATAAGATTACTGAGGATGGATGGAAAAGCAATCTTGGGCACGACCATGAATGATGGTATGTAGAGAGAACCCTCTCTCATATTGTGTGCAATCCCCAACATTTCAAAATGAATGATCGGGAGAACCAAAATATTTACTGTTTAAATGCACATAATATTGAAATTCCCTTTAAATGTGAAAAAGATCTGGTTGAGTGGTCGTTGGCTAAATCTTTGGATGCACGAATGGCACATCATGGAAAAATACAAAATATGTTTTATTTTACACATACTCCAGGTAGACCATACAACAATAGATTATTTAATTTTCAAAAATGCAGCAAGGCAGACACACACATAAAGTTAAGATGATGCCTTTCACTTGTCAGTCTAGTACACACATGATGCTGCCAGTCTAGTACACACATGATGACCTTCACTCACCAGTCTAGTACACACATGATGCTGCCAGTCTAGTACACACATGATGACCTTCACTCACCAGTCTAGTACACACATGATGCTGCCAGTCTAGTACACACATGATGCTGCCAGTCAAGTACACACATGATGACCTTCACTCACCAGTCTAGTACACACATGATGCTGCCAGTCTAGTACACACATGATGCTGCCAGTCTAGTACACACATGATGCTGCCAGTCTAGTACACACATGATGCTGCCAGTCTAGTACACACATGATGACCTTCACTCACCAGTCTAGTACACACATGATGACCTTCACTCACCAGTCTAGTACACACATGATGCTGCCAGTCTAGTACACACATGATGCTGCCAGTCTAGTACACACATGATGCTGCCAGTCTAGTACACACATGATGCTGCCAGTCTAGTACACACATGATGACCTTCACTCACCAGTCTAGTACACACATGATGCTGCCAGTCTAGTACACACATGATGACCTTCACTCACCAGTCTAGTACACACATGATGCTGCCAGTCTAGTACACACATGATGCTGCCAGTCTAGTACACACATGATGCTGCCAGTCTAGTACACACATGATGACCTTCACTCACCAGTCTAGTACACACATGATGCTGCCAGTCTAGTACACACATGATGCTGCCAGTCTAGTACACACATGATGACCTTCACTCACCAGTCTAGTACACACATGATGCTGCCAGTCTAGTACACACATGATGCTGCCAGTCTAGTACACACATGATGCTGCCAGTCTAGTACACACATGATGACCTTCACTCACCAGTCTAGTACACACATGATGCTGCCAGTCTAGTACACACATGATGCTGCCAGTCAAGTACACACACACACACACACACGATGCCAGTCTAGTACACACACGATGCCAGTCAAGTACACACACACACGATGCCAGTCAAGTACACACACACACACATGATGCCAGTCTAGTACACACACACACACACACACACATGATGCCAGTCTAGTACACACACACACACACACACATGATGCCAGTCTAGTACACACACGATGCCCTTCACTCACCAGTCTAGTACAGTCTACCTCCCTGTCATAAGACAGTTTAAGACATAGGCCCTAAACTATGTCCCAAATGGAACCCCATTCCCTTCTTTATTGAGCAAAATGTACTTACTACGATCGTGAAATAAGGTTGTCTCATCTAGCTATGGTAAGATGAATGCAGTAACTTCGGGGTGGCAGGTAGCCTAGTGGTTAGAGCGTTGGGCCAGTAACCAAAAAGGTTGCTAGATCGAATCCCTGAGCTGACAACATAAAAATCTGTCATTCTGCCCCTGAACAAGGCAGTTAACTTACTGTTCCCCGGTAGGCCGTCATTGTAAGTAAGAATTTGTTCTTTACTGACTTGCTTAGTTAAAATAAATATATATTTAAGTCGCTCTGGGTAAGAGCTTCTGCTAAATGACTAAAATGTGTATAGAAAAATAGGGTGCCATTTGGGTCGCAGAAGCCCATCCAGCTTGGGGAGAAACCCTGTTTTTGCTGAGACGGTATATTGATGCATTAGCCTAACCCTTTTTAAAAAAATGGTGGTCCCAGCTCTGTAATGCTCTTGCCAATTATGTTGCTGTCATTTGACAGGCCAAACATGTTTGGAATGGCAGCGTCAGCCAATCAGCACCTTTGTTGTTCTACGCGATGTGCCATTCCAAAATGGCTGCAGTGGCAACCACTACTTAGTATGAGGACAAAAAGGGAAGTTTTCTAGGGGGAAAAAAATGGAGCAGTGTGGATAACCGCAAAATTTGAAGTACAGTGGCATATCCCATCCCTGCATTGAGGGATGTAACCATGATTGCGTTCTGACCCCAGTGCAGCTCAGTGTGAACAAGCGTAACGGTAGGGCGGGTATCTTCTGGCAAGCTAGCTGCTCACATCAGACACACAGATTCACTAGCTACTAGCCACCTTGCTGTGTAGGCACTGCGCTAGCATTCCACTATTCTTGTGAAATGCTTACCTTTTGTCCAGTATCTCATTAATTCATTTAGAAAATACACTTGTGTTCATTAGGTAAGACTCCAAAAAGCTACAGTAGAAAAACTTTGCAGAAGTATAGCGCTTCCTAGTGATGTACAACAGAAGTCAGGAAGCAGGTGCAGAAAGTGAGTTTAAAAATGAATAAATGCAGAACAAGAAAAGCGTACAGAACGTGAAACAAAACAATACTACCTACTGAACGATGGCTACTGAGGGCTAAATAAAGGGAGAGAAATCAAGGAAATAATCATGTCCAGGTGTGCGTAATGATGGTTGCCAGGGCCGGTGGTTAGTTGACCGGCGACGTTGAGCACTACAGTGAGTCAATCAAAGCAAGCCATGAGAGAGACTGACAATCTGTTAAACCAATTCCATATCAAAAATATAAAATGTGATTTATCATGAAATAGAATAGGTCTGTCTGTCTGTCAGTCTATGTACAGAGACCTGTTTCCAGAGGAAAAATTAGTAATCCAGGGAGTGTGGAAAAAGAGAGCCCCCATTGGTCTGGCGTGTCTCTTGGATTCTCCTGACAAAACATGTGGAAACAGACTAGCTAGGGCTGTAGCTGTTGTAGCTCACTGATGGGAACATAAGACTGCAGATGATTTCTGCTCTTAGTGCCAAGATCAATCATCCCTAATAAGAACACCAGGCGGCTGACGACTAAACAGGTTTTCACCAAGTGGGGTTCCGGAACTATTGACATCTTTCTAAATCCTGTTTTATGCTCTCTGAAATGATGTCATAATGTTCATGTTGCCTCGTGACAACAGTATATAAACACAGAATTGTGTCCTTACAGGAGTCTCCACCATGGCAGTGGTGGAAAAGTACTCAATTATCATAAAGGTAAAGATACCTTCATTGAAAATGACTCAAGTAAAAGTGAAAGTAACCTAGTAAAATACTACTTGAGTAAAAGTCTAAAAGTATTTGGTTTTAAATGTACTTAAGTACAGTGGTAGAAAAAGTACTCAATTGTCATAGTTAAGTAAAAGCACAAAATAAAAGTAAATGCTATACATCAAATTCCTGATATTAAGCAAACCAGACAGCGCAATATAACTTTTTATATAATTTAGAAACACAGTATTTGTGTTTAGTGAGTCCAACAGATAAGAGGCAGTAGGGATGACAACACATTACATTGACAGGTGTGTGCTTCTACACCTGCATTGCTTGCTGTTTGGGGTTTTAGGCTGGGTTTCTGTACAGCACTTCGAGATATTAGCTGATGTACGAAGGGCTATATAAAATAAACTTGATTTGATTTGATTTGATTTGGACCATATTGCGGTTCTGCCTGAGAATTCGAAATGTAATGAGTACTTTTGGGTGTCAGGGAAAATGCATGGGAGTAAAAGTACATATTTTATTTAGAAATGTAGTGGATATTTTCTTTCGAAATGTGTGGAGTAAAAATAAAAGTTGTCAAAAATATAAATAGTAAAGTACAAATACCCCCCCAAAACTACTTAAGTAGTAATTTAAAGTATTTTTTACTTAAGTGCTTTGGGCTACACCATGGTAGTAACCTCAGACAAACTACAGCACCCAACACTATGAATAATATGCTCTATAGGTAAGAGTGGATTTCTAACCTATGGAGCTCTAACCCATATAAATAGATGAGTCAATCTAATTCTATGGTACATTAGAGTTATTCTAATTCTATTGAATCATTCTAATTATATGGGTACATTAGAGTCATTCTAATTCTATTGAATTATTCTAATTATATGGGTACATTAGAGTCATTCTAATTCTATTGAATAATTCTAATTCTATGGGTTCGTTAGAGATTCTAATTCTATTGAATCATTCTAATTCTATGATCCTCCAGCAAAGGCTGGTTTATGCATTATATTGTTGTTTGATGTATTTGGACAAGACAAATAAAATGTACTGTCATATGCATTATAGCCCCATCTCTTTTGCTGTTCTATGCCTACTATGATCACAATTATGGAAGTATGGAATTCAGATTCTTCAGCCATGGCTGAATTCTGGAACAATGGAATGGAACTGTAAGTGGTATGAAATATGAAGAGTTGTGAGTCTCAGGATGGGTGAGAGTGATCTCTTGAAGATGGCGCCCGTGAAGCAAATGTTGAACGGTTGAATGGATGGATTGCATTATTAGCTGCTGCCTGCCTCAGCCCTTTCTCTATTACGGTCAGTATGTACACTACCATTCAAACGTTTGGGTTCACTTAGAAATGTCCTTGTTTTTGAAAGAAAAGCACATTTTTGTCGATTAAAATAACATCAAATTGATCAGAAATACAGTGTTGACATTGTTAATGTTGACTATTGTAGCTGGAAACGGCTGATTGTTTATGGACAATCTACGTAGGTGTACAGAAGCCCATTATCAGCAACCATCACTCCTGTGTTCCAATGGGATGTTGTGTTAGCTAATCCAAGTTTATCATTTTAAAAGGCTAATTTTTCATTAGAAAACCTTTTTTCAATTATGTTAGCACAGCTGAAAACTGTTGTGGTGATTAAAGAAGCAATAAAACTGGCCTTCTTTAGACTAGTTGAGTATCTGGAGCATCAGCATTTGTGGGTTCGATTACAGGCTCAAAATGGCCAGAAACAAAGCACTTCCTTCTGAAACTCGTCAGTCTATTCTTGTTCTGAGAAATGAAAGCTATTCCATGCAAGAAATTGCCAAGAAACTGAAGATCTTGTACAACTCTGCGTACTACTCCCTTCACAGAACAGCGCAAACTGTCTCTAACCAGAATAGAAAGAGGAGTGGGAGGCCCCGGTGCACAACTGAGCAAGAGGACAAGTGCATTAGAGTGTCTAGTTTGAGTAACAGATGTCTCAAGTCCTCAACTGGCAGCTTCATTAAATAGTACCCACAAAACACCAGTTTCAACGTCAACAATGAAGAGGCGACTAAGGGATGCTGGCCTTCTAGGCAGAGTTCCTCTGTCCAGTGTCTGTGTTCTTGCCCATCTTAATCTTTTCTTTTTATTGGCCAGTCTGAGATATGGATTTTTCTTTGCAACCAATATTCTGGTTAGAGCCAACTTTGTTGTGAGACAAAACTACACATTTTGGAGTTTCCTTTTATTGTCCCCAGCACAAGGTGCACTTGTGTAACGATCATGCTGTTTAATCAGCTTCTTGATATGCCACACCTGTCAGGTGGATGGATTATCTTGGTAAAGGATAAATGCTCACTAGCAGGGATGTAAACACATTTGTGCACAACATTTGAGAGAAATATGTTTTTTGTGCATATGGAACATTTCTGGGATCTTTTATTTCAGCTCATGGAACATGGGACCAACACTTTACATATTGTGTTTATATGGTCAGTATATTTGAATTGACTGATTTGCTTATATGAACTGTAACTCAGTTAAATCTTTAAAATTGTTGCATGTTACGTTTATATTTTTGTTCAGTGTATAATGTGTTAAATACCCAGTCCGGCCATCATCAAGCCCTGTCATCCCTGGTCTCAACGATCACGTTCACTATAGTTTGTCAGGAGGTGGGATAGTCCCCCTGTTGGAGCGATACCAATCCATTCAGCATTGTTTGATCTGGAAAAAGTTGAGCAAACCAATGGGTTATAGTTATGCACATGCATTACACAAGGTAAGAACAAGATACACCAGCTGCTGAAACATGTTTTTCATGGCAATCCACTTTCAGTTTATATTAAAACACTTCTACTTCTGGGAACCTTTCTTGACTAACATTTGGCACACATCTAGGTAGATCATTATTACATTGTACTGATAAAATAAGCTATTTGTTTGGTTATTTTAACTTTCTCCTGTACACGGACAGTTCATTATTCTCTCTGCAATTCGATCAACTTTTGTCGTTTTAATTTATCAAAGTTATCTTTTTATTTAGTGCCTCTTTTGCAAGATCCAATCAGTATTCTGTATTCTTCTCTGGTCGGGGTTGACAGAGCATTAGAACAAGTCTTATAGGGCTAAACATTGCAGTCCGTATAGTTGAATGCAATGCAATAGCTTTGTTTAATTGCTACCATGGCAAATATGACCAGAATGGTCTTACAATTTCTCCCCATTATACTTGGTTGTATGTTGTATAATGTATACTGTTTAATGGGGGGGGGGGGGGGGGGGGGGGGGGGGGGTTGAAAGGAAGAGGTGGGGGAGATTTTGATAATGTCCAAAAGGAAAATAATCCACCCCCACCTCTTCCTCTACTCCCTCTCTGCCTTCCTCTCCCTCTCTCTCTCTCTGAGTCCCAGCCCCTGAAGGTGTCATAACTGTGTTCTCTCTCTCCCTCTCTATCACCGCCTTTCAGATCTTTAAAAGCTGCTGCTTTGCTGTGTCTCGATCTCCGTTTGTCTCCTCTAGCACTGCAGAGGACTCCTGGCTGTCTTGAGATTAAACCGGCTAAGCATCAAGCAAAGCTGAAGAGACGGAAAGAAGACGGAAAAACAGGAGAGAAGAAATAGCATTAGCCACATTTGACTGAGAGAGGGAGGGAGAAAGAGAGAGTGTGGAGCTGAACCTGAGACCTGGACAGAAAATGCCTCTCCTATCTAACTTAACGACTATTATCTTGTTGTTGATTGCTCACTGCGGATCTTCGACTCTAGCTAACCGTTTGGGACCCTACAAGGGTTGTCTGTCGTGTAAAGAACCAGGTCGGGCCCCCCGCGACCATATTGGGCAGGCAGGCAGTACATCAATGTTGGCCCAGGGAGAGCCCTGTGGTGTGTACACCATGAGCTGTGCCAAGGGGCTGCGCTGCGTGCCTCTTCCTCAGGAACACAGCCCTCTCCAGGCTCTGTTGCAGGGCAGGGGCTTCTGCACCAAGCACAGCAGGACCAGTCCCACGGAGAGGCCCCACCCCACAGGTAAGACTGAGACACACACCACCAGCACCTATAATAGTATTCAATTCAGCTCTGTGTTGTGTGTGTTAGGGCAATTATACTACAGATTAGTTTATTAAGGGGGTAGCTGTAGTAGCACGTAGTAGGACACACAATCTCTCATCATCAGTGTGAATATTGTATGTGACGTTGGCGTGCACCAAATAGAAATGCTAGTACTGTATTATCATATGAGTATGACATTTAATGTTAGATGCATGACAAGCACTAAACATGGATTTGAAAGGGCTGCATGGTCTTGATTTCTATGCTGCAGTGCCTCTGGAGTCATGTGACTAGGGTTGCACAATTCCGGGAACTTTCCATAAATTCCCTGGTTTTCCAGAATCCTGGTTGGAGGTTTCCTAATTTCCAACCGGGATTTCAGGAAACCAGGGAATTTATTGAAAGTTTTCAGAATTTTGCAATCCTACTTGTGACCAAAATCTAATTTGAGGGACTTTGGAACTAGAAGTCTCAAACATTGCCTTGAGCAGCATATCATCAGTCATGGAATAAATGGAATTTAGGCTACACTATGATGAACAGACATTTGTGAGGCTGTTTAGGCATATTAGTACGTAGTAGCTTGTGTAAGTATGTGTGTGTGTCTGTAAGTATGTGTGTTTGTGTGTGTGTGTAGGTATGCCTCATGATACATGTGATGTGTATGGTTATGGTACTGTACAGGCATTTCAAAGAGAGGTTGTGATCTGTGCGTGTGCATTTTCTTGACAGCACAGATGAGTGTCACGCTGTCACCCACATTCAGATTATGCTGCTTTTCATTGCAAGCTCTCCACCTACTGTTCAGACTAAGCCACTGCGATCCCTTAGTAAGGACATGCTACAGGAACTATACTCATGGGAAATATACACCGGTATCCAGTATATGCTTGATGATTCATGTCTTGCAACAGCTTGAAATAAAATACTTCTAACTTATATAATGATATTAGAGATGGGTTAAGGTTCCTAATAATGCCCTGATTTAATATATTCTTGTTAATATGCTGCTCTCTCCTATAGGTCCACATCCTTCGCATAGTGGTGAAATAGAAAAGGTATGTTTTATCCAAGTATGAAGATAATAATGATTTCTATGTACACTTACCCACACCTGCTTAAATGTGAGAAAATATGTAGAGCTGATTACATAATGTGTTCATATTCATACAGATAGATACTGTATGATGGAAGGAGCCTGGGAGAGTTAGTTATTACTGAAGCTACTGTGCTATCTGGGTGATACAGTGACAGCATTCTGCAGCCATTCTGAAGCCATATGGGGCATGATGTGTATGCAGCTACGTGGCAGAACCAATAGGCCATGATGTGAATCAGTCAAGTTTAGACTCGACTGTGGTGGCCTTGGATTTTTCACTTTACAAGATGACGTTGACCTGCGATAAAACACAAACACAACACACAATTTGTTTCTACAATTTAACAAATATAGTGCATTCGGAAAGTATTCAGACACCCTAATTTTTTCCACATTGTGTTACGTTACAGCCTTATTCTAAAATGTATTAAATTGTTTTTTCCCTCACCAGTCTACACACAATACCCCATAATGACAAAGCAAAAACAAGTTTTTAGAAATGTTATGAATACTTTCCCGAATGCACTGTACTGTATATATAGTCACAGCCGCTGTCTCAGTGACCTGAAAAGGCACAGCCTTTGTCTAACAATATCATTATATAATGACATGATAGTATGTGACATATAATATGTTAAGCTTCTGGCTTCATGCTCCATCACTGACATACATGTACTATGATATCCACACATGTTGTAGCTACTTCAATAGGCTACTTAAGGGTTCTCTGCATTTTCTGTCATTTAATAAGCATTTCTGCTTGTGTAGTTACTGTATTTATCAATGTGTAGGTACTGTATTGACCAATGTGTAGTTACTGTGTCCATCAATGTAGTTACTGTATTTATCAATGTGCAGTTATCGTATTTATCAAGGTGTAGTTACTGTATATATCCATGTATAGTTACTGTATGCATCAATGTGTAGTTACTGTATTTATCAAGGTGTAGTTACTGTATTTATCAATGTATAGTTACTGTATGCATCAATGTGTAGTTACTGTATTTATCAATGTATAGTTACTGTATGCATCAATGTGTAGTTACTGTATTTATCAAGGTGTAGTTACTGTGTTTATCAATGTATCCTTGTTCTGTTTAGGCACCCTGCCGTAAGCTGCTCAATAGTGTTCTGCGTGGTGTTGAGCTCACTATCTTCCTGTCTGATCGTGACATCTATATCCCCAATTGTGATACTCAGGGCTTCTACAGGAAAAAGCAGGTAGATACAGAGCAACATGTTTGCTGACGTGAATATTTGCCTGTGTATGTATATTTGCCTGTGTGTGTGTTTATGCGATCCAGAGAGTTGCATGCTATCCCTCTATTTAATTGCATGCTATCTCTCTATTTAGTAGCATGCTATCTCTCTATTTAGTAGCATGCTATCTCTCTATTCAGTTCAGCCCAAAAATGTCTCCACAGCCAGAGGCTCTGAATAAAGAAGACTTTTCTTTCAGGTCCTCTGGGCTGTGGGCATGCAGACAATAGTTCTGTGGTATGATGACATATCATTCTCTCTCCTGTCACACAACACAGTGTCGTTCCTCCAAGGGTATACAGCGTGGCCTCTGTTGGTGTGTGGACGAGCTGGGTACTGCCTTGCACTCACGTGCCAGCGAAGACGGCACTTTACCATGCGATGGAGATTGAGGGAGGTTTCTGTCCCACAACTTTGAGCCTAGAGGAGGGGAATAGGAGGAGGAGGAGGAGGAGGAGCAGGACATGGAGAGGGGGTGGCTTTAGCTTGTGCTAGACACTGCCTCGACAGGAGAAACCAGGGATTAACCACTTCCTATGGAAATTACCCAAAATTAGGTTACAGTCCTCTAGTCAAGAAACATCTCAACAAAGACACATACCTACAGTACTACAGTAGCAATATCCAGCTTAATGTTCAACAGTTTGCAGCTACAATACCAGTCCTCTGAATCATTCAGTGTAACAATGTGCTATAGCTTACCTAGCTCACATTACCACTTTGTTACTCACTGCCTCAACTAACTGATATCTCAGCTGTATTTCTCCATAATTAATTCCCTGGCTCTTGTCCTGGCTTCGTCCGTTCGTTGTAGATGTTCTGTTTTATAGGATAGCTGACGCTGCCTGTGTTTGTTATTGACTCAGTAGGCTGAAATACTGTTACGCTGGTGTTGGTGTGACACAATGTTTGAAAACATGTCTACGTCACCATCCTCTCTCCCTCTCTCCAAAGATACACTGACATTATGATATTTAATTAATACAATATAAGAATATTCCTTTTCTATTTAATTTATTTTGGAATATGTAGTACTGCTTGAATTTGACACTTATCCTATAATCGCGTCAGAAAAACAGTGATGTGAAACAGTCCATTGTTGTTGAAATGACGTTCCGACTGCTCTGATAGCTGATTGTTTGTACATATTTGGGATTTTTGTGGTTGACAGTGTGTTCTGAAGTGGTAGACAAAAAACGCTTATGGCTGTTACGCTTTTCAAGAAGTTGTTAAGCATATTTTTATATACATCAATATAATATTTTATATATAAATTGTTGGTTAATTTAATGAACTACAATGCCATGTATTTTTATATTGTCAGCAGTTTAAAAAAAAAATTTAAACAGAGGTTATTTTATTTCATTGCTAGGGACAACATTGTGCTTTGGCGGCAGTAGCACCCTCATGGCAAAATTCACCACACACATCTGAGCAATTCAACTGTTATGATTTTTACTTCAAGATTTCTATTTTATTTATACTTTGACCATTTAATATTGGAATGTATCATGGTAATGTTTTGCTTTTGGCACATCCTATTAAAATGCTCATTTTCGTAAATGAAGTTTAAATATGTTACAGTTACTTAATTGTCTTTCCCAAGTCCTCATAAAAAACGTTAAATTGTGTGATAAACTGTGTGATTAGATGGTGTCTATTTCTCACCAATCTTGTTGTGCCAATCTCTTTCCTGTGATGCTAGGTCCATGCACAGTAAGAGCTCAAATAAAATCTAATGATATCAAACTGGATAACAATAAATAAATACATATATTAATATAATAAAGAGCATTACGGTGTGTTTTATTTGTGAGCTCCACCAGTGCAGTAGCTGTAGTGGGATTGGATCGCATTCATTTTACAAAGGTGCTTAGTCATAGTCACAGTCTGAAGCACCACACATGTGTAGCAGCTAAATGTAGCACAGCATAGCTACTCGGCTAGCCACTTTGTTCTCTTATGTCAGAGTTGATTTAAAATCATCGCCCTGATTTCAAGTATTTGTTTTCTGTTCAAATTAAGATCTAATAACTGTCTCTCCAAAAATATATAATAACTGTACCTCCAGATCAAGTTACAAATTAATCAACAGGTTAGGAATTAATAGAATGAATAGGCATCAGTATGATGCAGGTTTTCTACCATGTCTAGGGGATACAAAGGACCATTTGCTCTGGCACTTACAGTACACAATGACACATGCCTGTTTCCAAGGAAACAGCATAGAATATCCAATTTGTCCATGCATAATAATTTGAAATGCAGGTCTCGCAGAAGATGATGCAGGAAAGTAAGCAGCGTCCTTTGTTAAATCACACCACATGTCCTGCTTCTGTATCTAGGGTGGTTACATTTGCTATTCGTAGGAGAGTGAATATAGGAGACATCCTATAGCTACTTTCTCTGTGCACAGAATCAACCATTTAAAATGTGCTCAGATGGAAGACGTATCAAAATGCTTATCCATTAACATTGCTTGTGGTATATCCTCTATTACAAACCGGGTTGTTCAAGCCCTGAATGCTGATTGGCTGAAAGTTGTAGTATATCAGATCATATATACCACGGGTATGACAAAAAAAATATTTTTACTGTTATAATTACATTGGTAATCAGTTTATAATAGCAATAAGACACCTTGGGGGTTTGTGGTATATGGCTAATATACCTAGGCTAACGGCTGTATCCAGTCACTCCGCGTTGTGCATAAGAACAGCTCTTAGCCGGATGCACACATCTCCCCACTGGGCACATAGTGGTAGAATCAATGTTGTTTCCATGTCATTTCAACCCCCAAAAATCTCTTCAATCTAATTTAGCCATAGGTGGTGGCAGTGGCGACCCATCATTAGGGACAGTGATTTAATAAAGCCTCCATACCAACATGGTCTCTTTTTTGCATTCTTGAGTAAGGCAGCTCCAAAATGCAGGTGTTTCAACCTAGCTCAGGAGCATAGGGGTTGGTAATGTTCTCTAGTTGCGGCGTGATTGGCTCAGTGTTCTGTCACTCATGGGGACTCTACATCACTGCCAAATCTAAGGGTAGAGCTCGAAAATTCAAGCCCCTTGGATGCTGCCATTGAGTTACATTAGAAGTGCCCATCCAAGAAGGCTCAAGCTCATTGGCCACAGATAAAATGACATCAAATCACGTTATATCTACAGTAGCTTTGATTGGACTGATCATGTCAACATCATACTTTCAAAATCTTAGCTAGCAGTCATCATCATGAATCAAGTAGACAATCTACTGACAATCCTTTTTAATCCTTGTCATATTAAGAGAAATAATGAAGAGAAATTATAGATAAAATGTATCGGTGCTCATCGACCATTGGACATAAACATTACACAACAAGTTGGAAATCGCAAATTCAACAATGAGTGGTTTGGAAGGAATCAGTGGCTAACTGCAAGCATTGCAAAGCAATCACTAGCCTGATATACAGTGGAGTGGGTGTGTGGTCCCAATTCTCAGTTTAAGGTTCTCTTTTGCAAGCTTAAAATTGTAAACATTCATAATTGGCCATGCTGTCAATCCAGCATGATTTCTGCCGTGCTCAAAACAAATATTAACTCAGAACTGTGAAATCTGTCTTCAGTGAGTTCAAGACAACTGGGAACTCAGGAAAAAACAGGCTCTGACTGGGAAAATATGTTTTGAATGGTCTTCCAACTCGGAGTTGTAAGTCAGGAACTCAGGCCTCTTTCTAGAGTCACGAGCTGAAGATCACTGATGTCATTATGATTTGACCTTGTGTAACGGATGTGAAATGGCTAGCTAGTTAGCGGTGGTCCGCGCTAATAGCGTTTCAATCTGTTACACTTGTTCATGATTCGACCTTGAGTTCCCATTTGTCTTGAAAGCACCATAAATCCAGAGAATGCCAGACTTTGATGACAACGCTTGATGACAAAATGTGCCCACGAAGGACCACCGTGCCACCTTCCTGTTCAAGTTAGCACAGTACAACAAGGTGAGTCCAAAAATGTATTGTATGCTGCTGCATAAATTATGTAATATGCCAGGGAGCTATGTATACTGTAGCTAAGAAAGTAATACTAAGTGTATGTTGTGTAGTAAGCTGTTAGTAGCTCATGTGCCTCGCCCTAATAATCAGATATTTTTTCCCCTCTTAATGTTGCCTACTGTTCTGACTTGGCGGTGCACATGTAGCCTATAATCTGTTTCAGAAATGTAATCATCGAATATTGTAAAAGCTTTCATTGTCTGCTTATATGCCCCCTTTATTTATCCTACAGTTCTGACTTGGTATACAGGGAGAACACTGTAAGAACAGCCCATGTTCTGAATTCTTTCGCTGTACATTTCAAAAGTGCTGAACAAATAGTTATATTGACTACATCCATCCTAGCTCGCTCATTAATGTCTTAATCGGAATTATGGATGGCCTCTTATCCGCTTGTCGTCCCCTTATGCCATAGTTTGTACATCTCAATTGTCAGTAGAAACCACATTTGTTTAAGCAAGTCAGCCATATCAGCTATGCTTTTTTTAAAGGCAGGAATTGAGGCTGAATGAACTGTTTCGCTGCCAGACAAGGCTCCACTGACAGCCAGGTGTAGCAGTGGTAAGGTGTTGGGACTGCTGTTGGGACAGCTTTGTGTAGGCCCTAACAGTTTATGGGCACTGTTTTTCACCGTTATAGTGCAATTAATGTATTGGTTAGTGTTGTGTTGTGTAGTGGTTTTGCTGGCATGCAACGCCCACATTTTGTCAGGGTTTGCCCCACCAAGATTTACATGCGAAAATCACCACTGAGTGGTGGCCTATATGGGTTGGCAGAAAGTTCTGCACAAAGCACTGCTTTGAGAGAGAGCGCATGAGGGCTGCAATTCCTCTATGATCAATTAATCAAAAAGTAAAATTTTGGCTAGAATGGAATATATTAGATACATGACTTAGCTGACTTACTTTCATAGTCTGCTTTTATTCTCTGCATTGCTACAGTAATAGCATTATATTATTTGTAACACATATATTTGGTTTATCACACCTGAACATTTGGACCAACAGGGGACTGACTGCATGTCAGTTCCCCATAATTGTTCGAGAATAGCTGGACTGGAATATGTATTGAGTAGACAGACTAATTTGAAATCCAAAATTAGTGTTAGAACAAGCGCAAATGTAGGCTAAAACTACTAACCTAAATTTAGAAGGATCTGCGCGCGGCACGGTTAACCTTTGATTTGCATTATGCGGTGACGAGGAAGTCAGTTTGCAAAAGATCAGAATCGGGAGAAGAAAAAATAAAGTTTGAGTTTGCGGAAGATCAGAATCAGGAGTATTTTAAAAAAAGTTCCCAAGCAAGGCAAGCTTCGCGATGGCCTCTGTCGGTAACGCTGTTTCCAGTCCAATGGTGATATTGGCCCCAAAAACCAAAACCAAAAAGAAACATTTTGTGCAGCAGAAGGTGAAGGTATTTCGTGCCAGTGACCCAGTCTTGAGCGTTTTTATGTGGGGTGTAAACCATTCGGTGAGTATAACACGTTATGTTGTCATTGTCCGTTTTGATAACGTTAGCTTAGCCTATTAGCTAGCTAACGTTAACTAACTTAGCTAATTTTGACATTCCGTTAGCTAGTTACCAAGCTAACTTATCTAACCTAGCTAGCTAACGTTAATTGGCTATCAAAATGTAAATGCGCATTCAGTAAAAATGTAGCTAACGTTTACGTGAGCTAAACGAACTGTACCGAGAACAAGCTAGATAGCACTAGAAGGCTAAGTAACGTTAGTTAGGTTAACGTTAGCCAACTTGCTGCTGGCTAACTATTATTGACCGTTGACTGTCAAGTGTGTGTCACATCATCATGGGCTTTGCTCATTATATAAAAGTTAGTTAGTGTGGTCTCTAGAAAGCAATGACAGGGCCGTAGACTGCCATACACATGAGATATACTCAGTCCTCAGACTCATCTCCAGCTTGTTTGCTTTCTATCAACTGCATGTTTACACCTTCCATGTTTGTTATCCCCATGATGAAAGGGAACAGTCTAAACGGGGATCATTGAGACGTCCCAACTCTGACGTCACTCTATTGAAGTGGACATTTAAAACGGTTGAAGTGGAACTGACAGCGTTAACTACTTTGCAGATATTAAACAATCAGTAAATTATATCAGTTCAAAATATAACATTCCTAGTTTATGCTACACAACCAACTTTATAAGTGCTGTAATATGTGACTTTTTGGGTGACCCTTCAAAATTCACATGAATGTAGTAATAGATCTGACACCATAAGGCACAAGAGGGGATGGCTGCCGTTTTACGGGCTCCTAACCAACTGCTGTTTTGTTAGTTTTTTCCCAGATTGTTTGTAACTCATTTTGTACATAATGTTGCTGCTATCGTCTCTTATGACAGAACAGAGCTTCTGGACATCAGAACAGTGATTACTCACCTCAAACTGGACGAAGATTATTTCTTTAATGAGTCCGGTGCAAAGGATATTCTGCCTTGTCAAGAGAAGGCCCAAATCCCCGTCATCAGCATGAAGAAAAGACAGGAAAAAGGGGAGGATGGCGGGGTGCCTTGTAAGAATTTGCCGATGAGTAGGTAAACCACCACATCCCTCTGTATTATTGGCCAACGTGCAATCATTGGAAAACAAACTGGACAATCTACGATTAAGACTATCCTACCAACGGGACATTAAAAACTATAATATCTTATGTTACAACGAGACATGGCTGAACGACGACATGGATAATATAGAGCTGGCTGGCTTCTCCGTGCATCGGCAGGACAGAGCAGCTACGTCTGTTAAGACTAGGGGTGGGGGTGTGTGTCTTTGTCAATAACTGGTGGTGCACGATGTCTAATATTAAAGAAGTGTCGAGGTATTGCTCGCCTGAGGTAGAATACCTCATGATAAGCTATATACCACACTATCTACCAAGAGAATTATCTATATTATTCGTAGCTGTCTTTACAACCACAAACCAATGCTGTCTCTAAGACCGCACTCAACGAGCTGTTTAAGGCCATACGCAAACAAGAAAATGCTCATCCAGAAGTGGCGCTCCTAGTGGCCGGGGACTTTAATGCAGGCAAACTCAAATCTATTTTACCTCCTTTTCTACCAGCATGCCACATGTGCAACCAGAGATGCATACAAAGCTCTCCCTCGCCCTCCATTTGGTAAATCTGACCATAATTGTATCCTCCTGTTTTCTGCTTACAAGCAAAACTAATGTAGGAAGTACCAGTGACTCGCTCAATATGGAAGTGGTCAGATTACGCGGACGCTACAAGACTGTTTTGCTAGCACAGACTGGAATATGTTTCGGCATTCATTCAATGGCATTGAGGAGTATACCACCTCAGTCATCGGCTTCATCAATAAGTGCATCAACGACGTCGTCCCAATAGTGACCGTACGTATATTTCCCAACCATAAGCCATGGACTGTTAGGCAACATTCGCATCGAGCTAAAGGCTAGAGCTGCCGCTTTCAAGGAGCGGGACACTAATCCAGACGCTTATAAGAAATCCCGCTTTGCCCTCAGACGAACCATCAAACAGGCAAAGTGTCAATACAGGACTAAGATTGAATCCTACTACACTGGCTGACAGAGCTTGAAAAATATTACAGACTACAAAGGGAAACCCAGCCGCGAGCTGCCCAGTGACGCAAGCCTACCAGACAAGCTAAATGCCTTTTATGCTCGCTTCAAGGCAACCAACACTGAAGCATGCATGAGCGCACCAGCCGTTCCGGACGACTGTGTGATCACGCTCTATGTAGCCGATGTGAGCAAGACCTTTTAAACAGGTCAACATTCACAAAGCTGCGGGGCCAGACGGAGTACTCAAAGCATGCGCGGACCATCTGGCAAGTATCTTCACTGACATTTTCAACTTCTCCCTGACCGAGTCTGTAATACCTACATGTTTCAAACAGAACACCATAGTCCCTGTGCCCAAGAAAGCGAAGGTAACCTGTCTAAATGATTACCGCCCCGTAGCACTCATGTCGGTAGCCATGAAGTGATTTGAAAGGCTGGTAATGGCTCACATCAACACCATCATGCTGAAAACCCTAGAACCACTCCAATTTGCATACTGCACCAACAGATCCACAGATGACCCATCTCAATCGCACTCCACACTGCCCTTTCCCATCTGGACAAAAGAAACACCTATGTGAGGATGCTGTTCATTGACTACAGCTCAGTAGTCAACACCACTGTGCCCACAAATGTCATCACTAAGCTAAGGACCCTGGGACTAAACACCTCCCTCTGCAATTGGATCCTGGACTTCCTGACGGGCTACCCCTAGGTGGTAAGGGTAGGCAACAACACATATGCCATGCTGATCCTCAACACGGGGGCCCCCCTGTACTCCCTGTTCACACACGACTGCATGGCCAAGCACAACTCCAACACCATCATTAAGTTGGCTGACGACACAAGTGGTAGGCCTGATCGCCGACAACGATAAGACGGCCTATAGGGAGGAGGTCAGAGACTTGGCAGTGTGGTGCCAGGACAACAACCTCTCCCTCAATGCGAGTAAAACAAAGGAACTGATCGTGGACTATAGGAAAAGGAGGGCCAAACAGGACCTCATTAACATCAATGGGGCTGAAGTGGAGCGGGTCAAGGGTTTCAAGTTCCTTGGTGTCCACATCACCAATGAACTATCATGGTCCAAGCACACCAAGACAGTTGTGAAGAGGGCACGACAGCACCTTTTCCCTTCAGGAGACTGAAAAGATTTGGCATGGGTCCCCAGATCCTCAAAAGGTTCTAAAGCTCCACCATTAAGAGCATCCTGACCGGTTGCGTCACGGCCTGGCATGGTAACTGCTCGGCATCTGACCGCAAGGCGCTACAGAGGCTAGTGCATACTTACATACTTACTGACCCCATGGGGAAATTTTGTTGCAGTGTCATGTACACGTTTAAAGTGGCGTTTAAATACAAAACAAAATTGACAATACAACTTTCATAACAGTTACATACCAATACGGCCCAGTACATCACTGGGGCCAAGCTTCCTGACATCCAGGACCTATATACTAGGCGGTGTCAGAGGAAGGCCCAAAAAATTGTGAACGACTCCAGTCACACAAGTCATAAACTGTTCTCTCTGCTACCGCACGGCAAGCGGTACCAGAGCACTTGCCAAAAGGCTTCTTAACAGCTTCTACTCGCAAGCCATGACTGCTAACCAGCTAATTAAATGGCCACCTGGACTATTTGCATTGCCCCCCCCGCCCCCCTTTATGCTGCTGCTACTCGCTGTTTATTATCTATCCATAGTCACTTTACCCCTACCTACATGTACATATTACCTCGACTAACCTGTATCCCCGCACATTGACACGGTACCGGTACCCCGGAGTATAGCCTCGTTATTGTTGCTCTAATTTTTGACTTTAGTTTATTTAGTAAATATTTTTCTTAACTTAACTCTTATTTTTAAACTGCATTGTTGGTAAAGGAGTTGTAAGTCAGCATTTCCCAGTATGATCTACACCTGTTGAATTTAGCGCATGTGACGAATAAAAATGTATTTGATTTGAATTCTACACTGTGGTTACTTACCAAGAAGACAGTGAATGTTTCTGAGTAGCGGAGTTCCTGAGCCGCCTGCAGATGCAGGAAAGCCCTTGCTCCGGCCAAACGCTACGCTCACGGAGGTTAGTTTCTTCTCCGCAATATGAAGTATGTAGCGAACAACAGAGCAGCGAAATAATTTAGCTTGAGTCGTTAGGCTACTTATCACCCTCACGGCAATCAAGCAATGCATTCTGCCAAGAGTCATTCACGTGGCATCTTCATAGGATGCCACCTTTCCGATAAGTCAGTTCATCAACTTTCTACCCTGGTAGAGCTGCCCCGGTCAACTGTAAGTGCTGTTATTTTGAAGTGGAAACGTCTCAGAGCAACAATAGCTCAGCCGCGTAGTGTTAGGCCACACAAGTTCAAAGAACGGGACCGCCAAGTGCTGAAGCGCGGGGCCTGTCCTCGGTTGCAACACTCACTACCGAATTCCAAACTGCCTCTGGAATCAACGTTGGCACAATAACTGTTTTTCGGGAGCTTCATGAAATGGGTTTCTGGCCAAGCATCCGCACACAAGCCTAAATTCACCATGCACAATGCCAAGTGATGGCTGGAGTGGTGTAAAGCTCGCCGCCATTGGACTCTGGAGCAGTGGAAACGTGTTCTCTGGAGTGATGAATCACGCTTCACCATCTGGCAGTCCGACGAACGAATCTGGGTTTGGCGGATGCCAGGAGAACGCTACCTGCCCCAATGCATAGTGCCAACTGTAATGGTTGGAGGAGGAATACTGGTCTGGGGCTGTTTTTCATGGGTTGGGCTAGTTCCCTTAGTTCCAGTGAAGGGAAAGAACTTGACTGGCCTGTACAGAGCCCTGAACTCAACCCCATCGAACACCTTTGGGCCTAATCGCCCAACATCAGTGCCCGACCTCACTAATGCTCTTGTGGCTGAATGAAAGCAAGTCCCCGCAGCAATGTTCCAACATCTAGTTGAAAGCCTTCCCAGAAGAGTGGAGGCTGTTATAGCAGCAAAGGGGGGACCAACTCCATATTAATGCCCATGATTTTGGAATTGGATGTTCTACGAGCTTTTGGTCATGTAATGTACATTGTTTTAAAGCGCACGTTTACAAGTCTGTCACAAATGACAGTTCCAATAAGCCCCCTATGGTGAACGACATGTGAACCAGAAGCTCGTAGAATCATGACTATTAAGTTTTCAGTTCATCGTTCGTTGGTAGGGGGTCCTGCGTGCTCTGGGAATTACTGACTCAAATGAAAGAAATTAGTAGATTCGTTCTTTTGACTGAACGAGTCAAAGATTTTGTCAGTTAAAAGAGCTGAACTTCCCATCACTAGTTCAGAGTTAAAGATGGCAGCCCCGTGTGGCTAATGGCTTATTTGCATATAGGCCTGAGGTATCTCTGATTGGCTATGGTGTAGAGTCCGGTCCTGGACAAGACCAATGTTTTTATTAGGTTTTATTAACTGCAGTGTCTATTAATTGTCCTAATGCACGGCCAGCTTTCCCCCTGTATAATTTTCACATGACATACTCTATCTACGTCATTCCCAAACATTCTATGAATGTGTGAAAATGACGAAGTGCTCGCTTGTAAAAAAAAAAAAAAATTTTTTTAAAACGTAGTCTTCCTAGAGGTGTATATGAACTGATTTTAATATGATTTCATGTTGCTAAAACACTGTCAGTAACACTTTAAGGTAAGGGTTAGGTTTGTGGGTAGGGGTTTAGGGTAGGGACGTCCCAAGGGTCCCTGATGGCACTAACCATGATGAAAGTCTTCTAGCTAATGGGAGTACTTATTTCTGCAGATAAATGACCTAAACCAAGTGCCTGTTCCTGTCATGCTATTGCCTGATGACTTCAAAGCCAACACTAAGATCAAAGTCAACAACCACTTCTTCAACAAGTAATGTGTTCGCTCACTCTTGTTAATACTTACTCTAAATATACATAATACAATTGGCCTATCTACCAGTAGGTCTATGTCACTACTCTGTTTAAAATGCCAAAACGAATGAGGCTTGGACAGAAGTTTGGAGGGAGAGAGGGAGCGATAGAGAAGGAGAGGCTAGTAAACACTGCAAATGTGTGAATTCCACCCCTTTTCTTTCACAGAGAGAATCTACCAGGACATTTCAAGTTTAAAGAATACTGTCCTCAGGTGTTCCGGAATCTTAGGGAGCGCTTCGGAATTGAGGATCTCGACTACCAGGTACGAGTGTTGATGTACAGTGCCTTCAGAAAGTATTCAGACCCCTTGACTTTTTCCACATTTTGTCTTATTCTAAAAAATAAAATAAAAATAAAAAAATATTTAATTCCTCATCGATCTACACACAATACCCCATAATGACAATGCAAAAACAGATTTTTTGAAAATTTTCAAATTTATTAAATAAAAAACTGATCACATTTACAAAAGTATTCAGACCCTTTACTCAGTACTTTGTTGAATCACCTTTGGAGGCGATTACAGCCTCGAGTCTTCTTGGGTATGATGCTACAAACTTGGCACCCCTGTATTTGGGGAGTTTCTCCCATTGTTCTCTGCAGATCTTCTCAAGCTCTGTCAGGTTGGATGGGGAGCTTTGCTGCACAGCTATTTTCAGGTCTCTCCAGAGATATTCGATTGGGTTCCAGTCTGGGCTGTGGTTGGGCCACTCAAGGACATTCAGAGACTTGTCCCGAAGCCACTCCTGCGTTGTCTTGGCTGTGTGCTTAGGTTCGTTGTCCAGTTGGAAGGTGAAGTTTCGCCCCAGTCTGAGGTCCTGAGTGCTCTGGAGCAGGTTTTTGTTAAGGGTCTCCCTGTACTTTGCTCCATTCATCTTTGCCTCGATCCTGATTAGTCTCAGGCCGAAGAGTTGAATCTTAGTTTCATCAGACCAGAGAATCTTGTTTCTCATGGTTTGAGAGTAGGCGCCTTTTGGCAAACTCCAACCGGGCTGTCAGGTGCCTTTTACTGAGGAGTGGCTTTTATCTGGCCACTCTACCCTAAAGGCCTGATTGGTGCAGTGCTGTAGAGATAGTTTTCCTCCTGGAAGTTTCTCCCATCTCCACAGAGGAACTCTAGAGCTCTGTCAGAGTGAACATTGGGTTCTTGTTCACCTCCCTGACCAAGGCCCTTGTCCCCCAATTGCTCAGTTTGGCCGGGCGGCCAGCTCTAGGTGGTTCCAAACTTCTTCCATTTTAAGAATGATGGAGGCCACTGTGTTCTTGAGGGCCTTCAATGCTGCAGACATTTTTTGGTACCCTTCCCCAGATCTGTGCCTCGACACAATTCTGTCTCTGAGCTCTGTGGACAATTCCTTCAACCTCATGGCTTGGTTTTTGCTCTGACATGCACTATCAACGTTGGGATCTTATATAGACAGGTGTGCCTTTCCAAATCATATCCAATCAATTTAATTTACCAAAGGTGGACTCCAATCAAGTTGTAGAAACATCTCAAGGATGATCAATGGAAACAGGATGCACCTGAGCTCAATTTTGAATCCCATCGTAATAAGGTATTTCTGTTTAGAATTTTTTTATACATTTGAAAAATGTGTCGTTATGGTGTACTGTGTGTAGATTGCTGAGGGTTTTGTTTTATGTAATCCATTTTAGAATAAGGCTGTAACGTAACAACATTTTGAAAAAGTTTGAAGGCACTGAGCATATAAAACATTATTAAGAACACCTTCTCTTTTCATGACAGACTGACCAGATGAAAGCTATGATCTCTTATTGATGTCTCTTGTTAAATCCACTTCAATCAGTGTAGATGAAGGGGTGGAGACAAGTTAAATAACTATTTTAAAGCCTTGAGACCATTGAGACATGGATTGTGTATGTTTGCCATTCAGAGGGACAATGGGCAAGACAAAAGATTTAAGTGCCTTTGAGCTGGGTATGGTAGTATGTGCCAGGCGCATCGGTTTGTCGAGCTGCACCGCTGCTGAGTTTCATGTTCAATAGTTTCACATGTATCAAGAATGGTCCACCACTCAAAGGACATCCAGACAACTTGACACAACTTTGGAAAGCATTGTATTCAACATGGGCCAGCATCCCTGTGGAAAGCTTTCGACACCTTGTAGAGTCCATGTCCCGACGAATTGAGGCTGTTCTGATGGCGAAAGGGGGGTGCAACTAACTATTAGAAAGGTGTTCCTAATGTTTGGTTATACTAATTTTGTGTGTGTATAAATATATTTGATACATCTTGACACAGCGCATTATTCAAAAGGAGTATTCCTCTTCATCCACTCCCTATGTGCATGTATGGATGCCAGTAATCCATCCAGAGCCAAATGACTACTAAAGCAATAGGTTAAATATTAAGATAGTCATGTCATGATGTTGCCTGCTTGGGTACTTCAAACCCCATCCCCCTCTCTCTGCCTCTCCCTTTCCTACCACAACCCATGCGGTGATCACAGAGAGATGTCGTAAATTCCTGAGAATCTCCTCATGGCCAATAGTATTATAGACAGAGGGTAAACTTTCAGGACAAAGGAATTCTCTTCCACCTCACAGAACTTGAGGTACGAACATATTTCATGTTCCTGCCAAAGTAGGAAAGATCGGTGAAGATCCTAGCTATTAACATGTCCATTTGTCCCCATGTGGGAAACTCAGGAGAGACTGTGGGACCACATTACCATACCGCTGTTTATATAATAACCTCAGATATGAGGTTTACACCTGTTTGTTGTATAAAATGAATGAGTGAGTATGATACTGTTTGTATAATTGTGTAATATGATTTTGAACTGTTTAATGAAGGAAAATACAACTCCCTGTTGTATTTGAACTAAATCCAAGGACCGCCCTGAGCCAGTTGGGTCAGAGACCATGGGACCACCCCTCTCTGCTATCTGAATAAAAAGCCAACTCTAAGAAATTACCAGCAGACCATGCTTTTCTCCATTAGGAGGAGAACGAAGGTTAAAGTACCATTGGTGAATCTTTAACCATACCACGTGGTTAAACTCTTAAGACGAATGAGAACAAGTCTTTGATATTGACTACTAGTCTGCAGCTAGGAATTCGGTATCATTGAACGCGAAGAAAGACAACCACCGAAACATCCATTCTATAACGAATGTGACTCTGAACTCTCCACAATAACACCGAGACAGAAGGAACTCCAACAGAAACTAACTTCACTCCAACGATCAAGACACACACACACCGAGCGTAACTATATATATATTGATTGCAATTGTTCCCGAATGAGTGAGCGTTCATGTGTAAGGATTAGCATGTCAATTGTTATAATTATGGACTCTGTAGTGAATTCTTAGTCGAACGCCATTTTCCCCTTGTCTAACAGCCGCCATGCCGGTTCAGCCCACTAGGGCATATTGCTCCCATCATTTCATGTAACTATTTTAAGTTTGTTTGTTTATGCATTTCTGTGAATTAATTAGTTAGTAATAAATAAATGATTTAAGACAATTGATGTATGGATGACTCATAGTGAAGACTGGGTTCGTGCAGATAATCAACGATTTACGACGTTTGGAATGAGACTGACGTGAGGTAGAGTAAATAAATCATTAATTAGAATACTATTGATCAGATATGAAAATATCTGAAAGGTTATATTGGGAAATTATAACTTTGTAATCTAATAACTTTCCCTGGTGCCCTCGAATTCATAGTTAATTAATTACGTTATTACTCAAGTGATCGCGTAATCCCTAATTACAGGAATCTATGATAAAAACTATAAGTCTTCAATTTAACGATAGCAAAGACACGACAGTCATCATCAACAGAAGAAAACGGACTGATATGGGGAGGGACTTCCTGAACTTTTCCAATCAATCGGGTGTATTTATAAAGCCCTTTTTACATCAGCAGTTGTCACAAAGTGCTTATACAGAAACTGAATGTAAAACCCCAAAGAGCAAGCAATGCAGATGTAGAAGCACAAAAAAAGGTGTGAACTAATGAATACGACCCTGTTTTTTTTCTCATCCCTGTAGGTCTCTTTGACCCGTAGCCCTCCTGTAAGAGGTGGGGACGCCCAGGGGGAGGGGATCCTCCTGACCTCCTATGACCGCACGCTGGTCATCAAGCAGATCTCTAGTGAGGACGTGGCCGACATGCACGGCATCCTGTCTGAATACCACCAGGTAATGTAATAACCCCCGGGCTGTGGACAGCTCAATTAACTTCAGTTCAAAACTCAATTGATTCATCCCAAATGGCATATCTCCTTTATAGTGCACTCCTGTTGACCAGAGTCCTATGGGCCCTGGCCAAAATTTGCGCACTACATAGGGAATAGGGTGCAATTTGTAATACAACCCAAGGGAGGGTAAAGTTGCCCTTTTTATTATGGTCAAGTGTTGCAATGATCTCTAGTACTGCTGGGTGAAATGAACAGTGCATTTGATAAACAAAAACATTGATTGGTTGTATCAAAAGCATTAAAGCAACATGGGCTTCCTTGAATTGCAAATTAGCATCTTCTACTGAATCATATGGTCTGGTCTGTGTACTCTGGCGGAACTAGTGTTAGGTTATAGTAGTAGGGGGGTATATCATGTAGGACTGTTCATCCATGCCTCATGTTTTGCATAGCAAAACTAGGCGAGGAGAGAATCTTTTTTTTCCACCTCAATACAGTTTCTATCTTTGGAATGGAGAAATGTTAGTCAATTATACTTTTTCACAAATTTAAGTCTCATTGAACTTGGCGTTAATCAATTCGTGTTCATGAGAGGGAAAACATTTTGGCTACATTTTAATTTGAAAGCTTTACATTTACATTTTAGTCCTTCAGCGGACGCTCTTATCCAGAGCGACTTACAAGTAGTGCATTCATCTTAAGATATTTGGGGGAGACAACCACATATCAGTCATAACTATTTTGAGGGGTAGTGTACTTGCTATCAGCGAAGTCAGTTATTTATTTATTTGTTGAGGTTTGCCATTAACTAAAAATGATACAACGACAAGGTTCCAGTTTAACAACGTTTACTTCCCCGTATTTCCACAGTACATAGTCACCTTCACACTCCAGCCAGGTCCATCTCCAGTGAGACTACGGCACAGGCGTACTAATAACAGAGTGATAGCACCGTAATAACAGAAATATAGGGATACTTAAAACATGAACTTACCAATCTCCCACTTTTCTTTAAAGACAAATAAAACATCAACAAAATAATTAAATGTCCCAAGTATTATTTAAGTTCCCCATTACAAATGGGTTGTGTAACAGTTTTTATTTTTATTTCTCAAGCTGCCACTTTCCCTTACTGGGTGCCTTTAGGAGCACAAGACCGGATGCTCCCTTTTTAGTCAGACAGTCAGACAGCTGCTCCTTTGTGGCCAACCTGGAAAACAGCTTTGAGGTGTGGAATCACAGTTGTAGCAAAGGTCTGTGAGCCCCCCAGATGAAGTCATCAACATGACTGGCAAGTACTCCAGTCACATTGCAGTCTTGATCAAGCCAGTAGAAGACTGCAGGATCCACTTGTGCCATTTTCCCACCTGTACTCAGCATTGTTGCCTTGACTTTGTTGTACCAGTAGAGTGATGCATCTGCCAGGCCATACACTTTTCTTTTTAGTTTCCACAGTGACCAGACCGGACACGTCGCATGCGCAAGCGTTGCAAAATAAATGTACACGTTATTCAATCATTGCACCCACACTGCTCGCAAGCGTCTGCGTGTCCAGGCGCTAAAATAGAAATATGTTCTATTTGTGACACTCAATGCGCTGCAAGTCCGGCCTCTCCCATCTCATTTGTTTTAGGAGCATATACCCACGTGCCATCTCCTCATTGGTTTTTCTGAGCATATACCCATGTGGGTGATTGAAAGATGAACTTAGGTCCACACTCATGTCTGTTGCGCTAATGCACCTAAAGTTTTTGCCAAACGCCATATAATGTCCAAAATAAGAAGAAGAAGAAGCCTGAAGGAAGGAGGAGAGATGACCTAGAGGACCTTGTGTATTTCAGGTAAAATAACAACCCAATGTTTATATCCCAGGACAAATGAGCTAGCAACAGCAAACTAGCTAGCTAAATTGCTATAAATGTTTAATGTTTTTTGACCTGTCCCCAAATTAATATAATTGGTTCTGAGTTTTTGATATTTCAACCTGCGTGTCCTGATCGCGTCTGGTGTGGGGTGGACAAAATCAATGTGCACACGATGGCGCACGCGTGCGGTCTGGTCAGCATGTTAGCTTCATGCGGAGGTCGGATGTGAATGCAATTTCATTGTCACTGTACAATTTCTGGGGCAGGCCATGCACACTTATCCAGGAATGAATGAAGTGCTTTTCTTTATATTCACAATGCTTCCAGCGCTGAAGCGTGTGAAGTGGTGGGTTATGTGAAGGTACCACACACTTGGTCCCAGCTCATGTAGATCTACAGCCACTGTTTCATTGTACTTGGAAGCCAGTGGCAAACTAACAGCTGGTCTGGGCTTACCTTTGCTGTATTTCTGGCATGTGTCACAACTGTTCACTATCTGCCGTAGAATGGAAATACTCTTTTCATTATTCCCAGAACTGCTGAGTCATTTCTGAAGTCTATCAACAATACTTTGTGTTTTTCCTATGTGGTCATGTGCTCTGTGTTGGTCAGAATCTCCATGTTCTCTGTGTCCATCAGAATCTCATTTTTACTTGAACTCTGTGTGTTCTCTTTGTCTAAAATGTTTAAACAATAGTGGCCTGAGGTAGTAAGTTCAAGGGTCACTGGTTGTTTAAACATCACTGCCTTGTAATTTTTTATGTCTAGTACAGCCCCTGCCTTCTTGAGGGAAGCTTTGCTTAAAACTTCTTATGGCTTGGGGGCAGTATTTCGACGTCTGGATGAGAAGCGTGCCCAAAGTAAACTGCCTGGTCTCAGGCCCAGAAGCTAGGATATGTATATAATTGGTAGATTTCAATAGAAAACACTCTAAAGTTTCCAAAACTGTTAAAAATAATGCATGTGTGTATAACTGAACTGATATGGCAGGGGAAAACCAGGGGAAAATCCATCCAGGAAGTGGGATTGTTTTGATGTGGGTATTTTCAATTGAACGCTTATAGAGTATCTAATGGGTTAGATTGCAGTTCCTATGGCTTCCACTAGATGTCAACAGTCTTTAGACATTGTTTCAGGCTTGTTTTCTGAAAAATGAAGAAGAATGAGACCTTTCTGTCAGTGGACTGTAGAATCATGCAGTGCTGGTTTGCGTGCATGACCGATTGCGCGCCCTTTGTTGTTTTTCCTTTCTATTGAATACGCTATTATCCGGTTTAAATATTATCGACTATTTAGACAATTGACAACCTGAGGATTAATTATAAACATCGTTTGACATGTTTTGTCGAACTTTACCGGTACTATTAGGATGTATTCATCTGCATGTTTTGACCGCCTTTGAGCCAGTGGATTACTGAACAAAACGCACCAACAAAACAGAGTTTTTGGGATATAAAGAGGGACTTTATCGAACAAAACAAACATTTATTGTGTAGCTGGGACTCTTGTGACTGCAACCATATGAAGTTCTTCAAAGGTAAGTGATTAATTTTATCGCTATTTCTGACTTTTTAAATTCCTTTACTTGGTTGTAAAATGTTTGTATGCTTTTGTAAGCGGGGCGCTGTCCTCAGATAATCGCATGGTATGCTTTCGCCGTAAAGCCTTTTTGAAATCTGACAAAGCGGCTGCATTAACAAGAAGTTAATCTTTAAATTGATGCGTAACACTTGTATTTTTTATGAATGTTTATTATGACTATTTCTGTAATTTGAATTTGGCGCTCTGCAATTTCACCGGATGTTGTCGAGGTGGGTCGCTAGCGGAACGCCTGTGCCAGAAAGGTTAATAGTAAGGAGATATCTGCAGGGACCACCTCTGTTTCAATTTGACACTTAGTCTGACATTTTTGGTCAGACTAAGTGGGGACATATTTGTAACTTGGATAGAGAGAAAGAGCAAGACAAAGAGAAAAAGTAAGAGCAAACAATTTGGTTCCAGTGTAGAAAAAAGTTTCATTTTCATATTCAACCAGAGGTGAAAGGAGTCATGTGAATGTATAGTACTGGTGTGTTCCAGATGGCATCCTATTCCACAGAACCATTTCCCTGCCGCTTTATGAGAAGTTGTGAGCGCAGTTTGGAATCAAAAAGCTCTGTTTACCTAGCAGTGGATACGATCACGTGCAACTTCAAATGCAGCTCATTCAAGTTAACAAACATGTAATCAGATACATCACAGATTTCATCAGAGGATTGATTACCTACTGTAGCAAGCCAGCCAGGCAAGGTAAAATATCACAAATAGAGATGGGTAAAGCCAGAAGAATAATATACTTGTTGAACAGAGCTATAGCCGTAAGTCTTGCATGTTTTTATTGTCATCACTCACTCACTATTTGTCAAGGTCCCGACTTAAGCGTTAAATATCCTGCTACAGAGCTTTTTGGTGCGGGATGTGTGTGCATCCCTCAAACGTGACGTTTGTTTGTAAACAACAAACAAACAAAAAAATTGCTCTATATAATGCATTACTTTTGACCAGGGCCCTTGGAGTCATTTCAGACACAATCACAGTCTATTCGCCATTAATTTGTCCCCCTCTTCTCCCTGGCTGCAGCACATAGTGAAGTGTCACGGCAGCACTCTGCTGCCCCAGTTCCTGGGGATGTACCGTGTGGGTGTAGAGAATGAGGAGACCTACCTGATCGTCATGAGGAACATGTTTAGCCACAGACTGGTGGTGCACAGGAAGTACGACCTTAAGGTGAGACTGAGCCAAACACACACACACACACACACACACACACACACACAGTACAACATCCAGATGAGAGAGAGACACACCTAGGGTTGCAAAATTCTGGTAACTTACTGAAAATTCCCAGGTTTTCCAGGAATCCTGATTGGAGGATTTATTTCTTAAAAACCTGGGCATTTTGGGAAAGTTACTGGAATTTTGCAACTCTAGTCACCTGTTGTATAATGCTTGTACACCGGTAGTGTTCTGTAATGCTTGCTCCTTACGCTACTTCATGATTTACACTCGTATAATCCCTGACCTTGCCTATTAAACTCTAATCTTATTGATACTCAGGGCTCTCTGGTGTCTCGTGAAGCAAGTGACAAAGAGCGGGTAAGCCAACTAAGAATGTCTATCTCACCCAACCAACCATACATGTGAAAATTGCCTTAAGGACTAGCTCTGTTAGGCACCCACAGTAGTGTTGCAGGTATACCGAAAGTTCAGAACTTTTTAAATCCTATAACATTTAAAAAACATTTTGGTACTAGAATTTGTTACTTTCGGTACTTCTATCATACACATTTCACGTCGTCTACTGACTGAGAAAGGATCAAGTCTGTAGACAATATCGCCTTATGGCACGAGAGCACCGTGCCTGCTCCAGTTATCCATTGCTAGATCTAGCCTGTATTGAGGAACCACTGAACTCACTGGGAGTCTGGGGTGCATCATGTTAGCTCCCCTCTCATGCTGTACAGAAGCAAACAGTTGAATAATGTTGCAACTGTTAATTACTGTTCGCAAAGCAATGTCCTTTACAGGCTAGAACACTTTACAATGCAAGAACAGAACATACCGGAAGCTTCCAACTTTTTTTGCTCTCTTACAGATGACGCTAACATCAATTCACTACCATAGTACTTTGTTTGTGGTACCATAATGCAAAATGTGCTGATTGTCACAAAAAAAACATAATCATTAACCAGGTTTCCATCCAACCTTTTTATGTCGACAAAACAAAATACGCTAGACAAGGTGGGATCTTTTTGGGTTTGTATTGATATAATAACCATCATATTGAAGTAAACTTAGTCACGTGATAACATGTTCTGTGGTCCTCCCTCTACGACTCATCGGGAAAGCATGCAGTTTATTAGGCTACAGATTAACTAAATTATGATGAATTTAACAGGGTGGTGAAAGTGCAAGGTGATGAGCTTGATGCCCCTTTCCAATAAATATCAAGGGTCTTATTTTGGTGACATGATAATCGATGCTTGGCCGTCATTTGACAAATACAAATCTTACTATTTTGTCCATAATATAATCTCGCTATATAAAACAATTTTTTTGTGAGAAACATCAGTAGAGTTGAAAATGCGATGGAAACCCATTTAACGATGAGACAGCCTATAGGGAGGAGGTCAGAGACCTTACCGTGTGGTGCAAGGACAACAACCTCTCCCTCAACGTGATCAAGACAAAGGAGATGATTGTGGACTACAGGAAAAGGAGGACGAAGCACGCCCCCATTCTCTTCGACGGGGCTGTAGTGGAGAAGGTTGAGAGCTTCAAGTTCCTTGGTGTCCACATCACCAACAAACTAACATGGTCCAAGCACACCAAGACAGTCGTGAAGACGGCAGTCGTGAACTTGTTATCAGTATAAAAGACACCTGTCCACAACCTCAAACAGTCACACTCCAAACTCCACTATGGCCAAGACCAAAGAGCTGTCAAAGGACACCAGAAACAAAATTGTAGACCTGCACCAGGCTGGGAAGACTGAATCTGCAATAGGTAAGCAGCTTGGTTTGAAGAAATCAACTGTGGGAGCAATTATTAGGTAATGGAAGACATACAAGACCACTGATAATCTCCCTCGATCTGGGGCTCCACGCAAGATCTCACCCCGTGGGGTCAAAATGATCACAAGAACGGTGAGCAAAAATCCCAGAACCACACGGGGGGACCTAGTGAATGACCTGCAGAGAGCTGGGACCAAAGTAACAAAGCCTACCATCAGTAACACACTACGCCGCCAGGGACTCAAATCCTGCAGTGCCAGACGTGTCCCCCTGCTTAAGCCAGTACATGTCCAGGCCCGTCTGAAGTTTGCTAGAGAGCATTTGGATGATCCAGAAGAAGATTGGGAGAATGTCATATGGTCAGATGAAACCAAAATAGAACTTTTTGGTAAAAACTCAACTCGTCGTGTTTGGAGGACAAAGAATGCTGAGTTGCATCCAAAGAACACCATACCTACTGTGAAGCATGGGGGTGGAAACATCATGCTTTGGGGCTGTTTTTCTGCAAAGGGACCAGGACGACTGATCCGTGTAAAGGAAAGAATGAATGGGGCCATGTATCGTGAGATTTTGAGTGAAAACCTCCTTCCATCAGCAAGGGCATTGAAGATGAAACGTGGCTGGGTCTTTCAGCATGACAATGATCCCAAACACACCGCCCAGGCAACGAAGGAGTGGCTTCGTAAGAAGCATTTCAAGGTCCTGGAGTGGCCTAGCCAGTCTCCAGATCTCAACCCCATAGAAAATCTTTGGAGGGAGTTGAAAGTCTGTGTTGCCCAGCAACAGCCCCAAAACATCACTGCTCTAGAGGAGATCTGCATGGAGGAATGGGCCAAAATACCAGCAACAGTGTGTGAAAACCTTGTGAAGACTTACAGAAAACGTTTGACCTCTGTCATTGCCAACAAAGGGTATATAACAAAGTATTGAGAAACTTTTGTTATTGACCAAATACTTATTTTCCACCATAATTTGCAAATAAATTCATTAAAAATCCTACAATGTGATTTTCTGGATTTTCTTTTTCTCATTTTGTCTGTCATAGTTGAAGTGTACCTATGATGAAAATTGCAGGCCTCTCATCTTTTTAAGTGGGAGAACTTGCACAATTGGTGGCTGAATAAATACTTTTTTGCCCCACTGTACCTGGTTTATCAATAGATATAGCATTCAAATAAATGATTACCATTATGTTATGGAGCTACATTGGTAAAAATGAAGTCAAATTGATTGTATGATGCAATTAATTCATTAATACAGCGTTTCCCAAACTCTGTCCTCGGGAAACCAAGGGGTGCATGTTTATTTTTTCCCCCTAAGACTACACAGCTGATTCAAATGATCAAAGCTTGATGATTAGTTGACTATGTAGTGCTAGAGCAAAAACCAAAATGTGCACCCCTTGGGGTCCCGAGGACCGAGTTTTGGATTCTGCATTAATGCATACATGGCTGTCTCTGAAAAATGTCAAATGTAATGAGTTTGAGCTCAAAAGATTTGTCTGGATCAAGTGCCATTCTGTGATTTTGGCTAATACACCTTCTTTTGCCATGGTATCGAGCATCGTGATACTAAATCTGCTATTGGAATTGAAGTCAAAATGCTGGTATCGTGACACTAACCCACAGTACATGTGACCCACCACCTTGATTCGGTCTTATGTAGCAAAATGTTTTTTTTTTTTTACGTTGGATAAAAGTAAAGACTCAGCGACTATAAAATTGTATATCATACACTGCAGTTGAGGAACAATGGGGAAAGTAATTCTGCATTGAAAGTTGTATATACTGTATCCTACACTATTGCATCTTAGCCACTCTGTCACTGCTCATCCATATATTTTATTCTTATATATTCCCATTCCTTTACTAGATTGTGTGTATTAGGTTTTGTTGTGGAATTTGTTAGATATTAGGTTTTGTGGAATTGTTAGATATTACCTGTTAGATACTGCTGCACTGTCAGATCTAGAAGCATACACATTTTGCTAAACTCGCAATAACATATGCTAACCATGTGTATGTGACCAATAAGATTTGATTTGAATAGTAAGTTAGTTGTTTTTTTCCTCATGAGGTTGTGGCAATCTACTGGTGGAGACTAGAAACAATTGCATAATATTACAAATTGATGATCCTTGAAAAATAAAAATAAATGCAGTGGAATGGGCTTCGAGGTCCAGAGTTTAGTTTTAGGGGCCACTTGACATGCTTGGGAAAGTTCTCATGCGTTTGTTTCATAACGGTCCCTCAGGTGAAAGAGCTGCCCACCTACAAGGACATGGACTTCAGAAACAACATGCAGAAGGTGTATGTGAACGAGGAGCAGAAGGAGAAGGTCATGGAGAAACTCAACAGAGATGTGGAGGTAATGTGACCTCCACAGATTTAGAACTAGAATTCAGTCTATTTCTACATTGACCTCTCAAGTTCTAGAAACTGTCGTCCTATTCTATTGAGTCTAACACAAGGTGGCAGTAGAAACATTCTAGCTGTTTGTTGCCATTATACCACCATCTCCATTCATAGTCATCATCTGGTGTGTGTGTCCTGTTCTATAGTTTCTTGTCAAGCTAAAGATCATGGACTATAGCCTGCTCCTGGGTATCCATGACTTGGGGCGGGCTGAGCGGGAAGAGGAGGAGGGAGAGGAGCCCTCTATTGAGGAGGGTGGGGAGACTGAGAATGGCCTGATGCAGGTCCCTAACGCGTGCTCCTACGGCACGTCTCCTGAGGGCATCGCTGGCTACATGGCCTCCTGCAAGCCCCTGGGGCCCGGGGAGTTTGACCCCTATGTGGATGTGTATGCCATAAGGAGTGCCCCTGGTAAGTTTTAGGGAAGTTGGGAAATTACAGGGTTTGGATCAAGTCAGTAATTTTAAGCAATTGGATTCTCAATTTCCCTAATGAATTAAATGATTTTTAAATGGAATTGACTCTATTCCTGGATTCGAAGTTACACTGCAAGTTGGGTCATTTGGGTTTTTAAGCAGTGACTTTATTCAGCATCTGGTCTGTTTTCCCCCCTCAGGAGCCCCTCAGAAGGAGGTGTACTTCATGGGTCTGATAGACGTTCTAACACAGTACGACACCAAGAAGAAAGCCGCTCACGCAGCCAAAACTGTCAAGCATGGGGTGAGTGAAAAGGGCGAAGGGATGAGATACTCAGTGCATACTGTAATGTTAACCTTTATTTAGCTAGGCAAGTCAGTTAAGAACAAATTCTTATTTACAATGACGGCCTGCACCGACCAAACCCAGACGACGCTGGGCCAATTGTGCGCCACCCTATGGGACTCCCCATCATGTGATACAGCCTAGTGCATACTGTGCATTCATTGCTTTTTCTAACATCATTCCCTATTAATCAATAATTGAAAGTGACCTATTCCCAATGCAATTTCTTGTTTTCCCTGGTTTCGATGTTGTGCTGATCACATCTTTGAGATTAGAGGGTTAAGGGTCTCCCATTAGAATACAGTGCCTTCAGAAAGTATTAACACCCCTTGACTTTTTCCACATTTTGTTGTTACATCCTGAATTTAAAATGAATTACATGTAGATTGTTGGTCATTGGCCTACACACAATACCCCATAATGTTAGCATAATTGTTTTTGAACATTTGACTAATTAATAAAAAATGAAAGTTGAGTCTAAGTATTTAATCCCTTTGTTAGGGCCCAAAAATGTGGCTTAACAAGTCACGTAATAAGCTCACTCTGTGTGCAATAATAGTGTTTAACATGGTTTTTGAATGGCTATCTTGTCTCTGTACCTCACACATACAATTATCTGTAAGTTCCCTCTGTCAAACAGTGAATTTCAAACACCAATTCAACCACAAAGACCAGAGAGGTTTTCCAATGCCTTGCGAAGAAGGGCACCTATTGGTAGATGGGTAAACACAAATTATCCCTTTGAGCATCAAGTTATTAATTACACTTTGGATGGTGTATCATTACTCCCAGTCACTACATACTGTATATAGTCGTCCTTCCTAACTCTGTTGCCGGAGAGGAAGGAAACCGCTCAGGGATTTCACCATGAGGCCAATGGTGACTTTATAACAGTTACAGAGTTTTGTGGCTGTGATAGGAGAAAACTGAGGATGGATCAATAACATTGTATACTGAACAAAAATATAAACTTAACATCCAACTGAGTTACACGTTCATATAAGGAAATCAGTCAATTGAAATAAGTCCATTAGGTCCTAATCTATGGATTTCACGTGACTGGAAATACAGCTATGCATCTGTTGGTCACATACCTTAAAAAAAGGTAGAGCCGTGGATCAGAAAACCAGTCAGTATCTGCTGTGACCACCATTCGCCTCATGCTGCGTGACACATCTCCTTCGCATAGAGTTGATCAGACTGTTGATTGTAGCCTGTGGAATGTTGTCCCACTCCTCTTCAATGGCTGTGCGAAGTTGCTGGATATTGACGGGAACTGTAACATGCTGTCGTACACGTCAATCCAGAGCATCCCAAACATGCTCAATGGGTGACTTGTCTGGTGAGTATGCAGGCCATGGAAGAACTGGGACACTTTCAGCTTCCAGGAATTGTGTACAAATCCTTGCGACACGTTAACATCAGCTGACGCTCGCCCACACGACACCATACACGTGGTCTGCGGTTGTGAGTCCTGTTGGACGCACTGCCAAATTCTCTAAAATGACGTTGGAGGCGGCTTATGGTAGAGAAATGAACATAACGTTCTCTGAGAACAGCTCTGGTGAACATTCCTGCAGTCAGCATGCCAATTGTACGCTCCCTCAAAACTTGAGACATCTGTGGTGTTGTGCACATTTTAGAGGGGCCTTTTATTGTCCCCAGCACAAGGTGCACTTAAGTGTAATAAGGTGTAATAATCATGCTGTTTAATCAGCTTCTTGATTTGCCACACATGTCAGGTGGTTGGATTATCTTGGTGAAATGCTCACTAACAGGGATGTAAACAAATTTGTGCAAAATGTTTGTGCTTATGGAACATTTCTGGGATCTTTTATTTCAGCTCATGAAACAAGGGACCAACGCTTTATATGTTTATATTTTTGTTCAGCGTATTTACTACACAATACTAACTTAATTGACAGATTGGGAAAAAAAGTCTGTACAGAGTAAAACTATTCCAAACCATGCACCAAACCTGTTTGCAACAAGGCACTAAAGTAATACTGAAGACATTTGGCAAGGTAACTAACTTTTTGTCCTGAATATACAGCCTGGTCTCATAAACTAGACGTAACATATAAAAAATAAATCCGGGACAATCAAAATAGTATATGTTTGGTATGGTTACATAAGACGGATGGTTACTTAAGGCAAAAACGAAAGTAGGGTGGTTTGTCGGGATGGGTGGGCGTATAACGTGAACGTCTAGCAACTCAAAGGTTGCGAGTTTGAATTTCATCATGGACAACTTTAGCATTTTAGTTCATTAGTAACTTTTCAACTTCTTGCTACTTTTTAGTTACTTTGCAGCTACTTAGCATGTTAGCTAACCTTAAACCTTTTAGGTTAAAGGGTTAGATTTAGCTAACTTCTAAACTTAACCTTAACCCCTAGCCTAGCTAACATAGCCACCTAGCTAGAATCTGTAACATTGTACATTTTGCAAATTCGTAATGTATAAAAGGATTGTAATTCAAAAAATATCATACAAAATAGGTGATGGACATCCAAAAATTAATACATACCATATGAAACATAACATATCATACTAAGTGGAGGTATTGGATTTATGTACAGAATAATACAAAATGCTCTGAGATAAGGTTTGAATACAAAGTGTTATGTTTGGGTCAAACCCAATACAACACATTCCTGAGTACCACTTTCCATATTTTCAAGCATAGTGGTGGCTGCATCATGTTATGAGTATGCTTGTAATTGTTAAGGACTGGAGAGTTTTGCAGGATAAGACAGAAATGGAATTGCACTAAGCACAGGCAAAATCCTAGAGGAAAACCTGGTTCATTTGGCTTTTCACCAGACACTGGGAGATGAATACACCTTTCAGCAGGACAATAATCTAAAACACACGGCCAAATCTTCATTGCAGTTGCTTACCAAGAAGACGGTGAATGTTCCTGAGTGGCCGAGTTAGATTTTCAAGTAGATTTAAGTCTAAACTATGGCAAGACCTGAAAATTGTTGATCAACAACAAATTTGACAGTGCTTAAAGAAATTTGAAAAGAATAATGGGAAAATGTTGCACAATCCAGATGTGGAAAGCTCTTAGAGACTTACCCAAATATACTCACACCTGTAATTGTTGCCAAAGGTGATTCAAACATGTGTTGATTGAGGGGTGTGAATACTTGTGTGTGATAGTTTTCCACTTCATTTTCAATGTCTAAAAACATGTTTTCACTTTGTCATTATGGGTTATTGTGTGTAGATGGGTGAGATTTAAAAAAACAACAACATTTAATCCATTTTGAATTCAGGCTGTAACAACAAAATGTGGAATTAGTCAAGAGGTATGAATACTTCCTGTAGGCACTATCTTATTTTAACTTTTATCCAAAAAATTAGCATTTCATTGACGCTTTTCATTCCCATTATATGAGCTACTCAGTCTGACGTGTACCCTTCTCTATGCCTCTGTCTTCAGGCTGGTGCTGAAATCTCCACTGTCCACCCAGAACAGTACGCCAAGCGATTTCGTGATTTCATCTCCAACATCTTTGCATAGCAGGACATTATAACCACCACTGATACAACCAACCTTTTCCCATTTAGATTGGATGGTTTGTATTGTTCTTTCTCTCTCTTACTTTTGTTCTGGGACTTTTTGCCTTGTTTTTTTTCTGATGTACATTTATATCATGAAACATTGACCCAAAAACTCTAAACACACAGATCATGTTATTTTGATCTCACACTTGACTGTTTCCATTGTTGTAATGTATTACTGACTGATACATATTTATTTTTAGATTGATAAGATTAATGTGATTCCATATTGATAAGCACTCTTGACTGACTTTGTAGCAAAAGGGTACTTAGGCTAATACTGCTGCTTTGTGTCCTCAGAGATGTTACACTGAAAAGGATAGATTAGACTTAAAGGGACAACCTGGGATTGATACATCGACCACTTTGTTTGTTTGAATCCCAGATTGCCCCTTTAACCCAGTCAGTTGAAATCCTGGGTCGTGTCCATTAGGCACCAAACAGAAGGAAACGGCGGGAAACTGGGAGGTGCTGTACTACCAATGACTAACTACCTGAACTTGTCCAATAAGAAATCATGGTTATTTACAGGCTACTGAACACAACCCTGGATTGGTCTGATCTACTGAATATACTAATATAACTGGACATAGGAACATATCATTGTAGTGAACCCTACAGTAAATATCAGAGCAATTTGTCTCAGTCTTCTGGGATTTGCCATGAACGTCCTCCATCATCATCTCACATTGGATCATGTGTAGCATTATGCTATCATGAGTGGACTTGAAACCAGACCCTGTTGTTGGACTGACAATGTCCTTTTGAATACCTTTTGGTGCCTCAAACTGAGTCATTTTTTTATTTTTATTATTATTATTTTTTTTTAAATAAATTTTATCCCATTTTCTCCCCAATTTTCGTGGTATCCAATCGCTAGTAATTACTATCTTGTCTCATCGCTACAACTCCCGTACGGGCTCGGGAGAGACGAAGGTCGAAAGCCATGCGTCCTCCGAAGCACAACCCAACCAAGCCGCACTGCTTCTTAACACAGCGCGCCTCCAACCCGGAAGCCAGCCGCACCAATGTGTCGGAGGAAACACCGTGTACCTGGCCCCCTTGGTTAGCGCGCACTGCGCCCGGCCCGCCACAGGAGTCGCTGGAGCGCGATGAGACAAGGATATCCCTACCGGCCAAACCCTCCCTAACCCGGACGACGCTATGCCAATTGTGCGTCGCCCCACGGACCTCCCGGTCGCGGCCGGCTGCGACAGAGCCTGGGCGCGAACCCAGAGACTCTGGTGGCGCAGTTAGCACTGCGATGCAGTGCCCTAGACCACTGCGCCACCCGGGAGGCCCTCTGAGAGTCATTTTTAAAGGACTTCTTAAGATCATTGTTATGGGGAATATAAGTATAATCATTCCAACTCCCTCTCACATTGTCATGCCAAACATGTTTGCTTGACAATGACAGCAATGGACCAAGCTAGAATAAAAGATGAGTAGAGGTGGATGATGGTCTATGCTTGGTCAGATTTGATGACGACTATTATTATTATTATGACATTTGAAGAGACTCCACAGAAGAGCTAGCTTGGGTATTATGTGTTACTCATAGAATATAGCACTACATTTCAGCTGCTTTATGCAATTTGATTGCCTTAAAGATGTGATGAGTTTTCTAGTATAGAAGTTGAATACATTGACGGGCTGAATAGTTGCAGTATGAGTAAGTGAAGCCTTGTAACCATTGTGATTGCACATCTTGTATTTTTGCAAATCAGCTTTTGGATCTAAATATATTTTACAAAGATTTTCTGAAATGTGTTTTTTATATAGATTTTACATTACAGCAGTCACACATACACATCTCTCTTGGTGTGTGGTTAGTGGTACAGTTGATATGGTTGTGAGTTTGGTATTTTATTAGGATCTCCATTAGCTGTTGCGAAAACAGCAGCTACTCTTCCTGGGGTCCACACAAAACATGGAACATGACATAATACAGAACATTAATTGACAAGAACAGCTCAAGGACAGAACTACAGTACATACATTTCAAAACGGCACACAGCCTACATATCAATACAATATCTAGGTCACGTAGGGGAGAGAGGCATTGCTTTCTTGTGTTAGTTTGATAGGGGGTTAGTTTGGTTAGCATTACAGTTGATAGGGGGGTTAGTTTGGTTAGCGTTACAGTTGATAGGGGGTTAGTTTGGTTAGCGTTACAGTTGATAGGGGTGTTAGTTTGGTTAGCGTTACAGTTGATAGGGAGGTTTGTTTGGTTAGCGTTACAGTTGATAGGGGTGTTAGTTTGGTTAGCGTTACAGTTGATAGGGAGGTTTGTTTGGTTAGCGTTACAGTTGATAGGGGGTTAGTTTGGTTAGCGTTACAGTTGATAGGGAGGTTTGTTTGGTTAGCGTTACAGTTGATAGGGGTGTTAGTTTGGTTAGCGTTACAGTTGATAGGGGTGTTAGTTTGGTTAGCGTTACAGTTGATAGGGGTGTTAGTTTGGTTAGCGTTACAGTTGATAGGGGTGTTAGTTTGGTTAGCGTTACAGTTGATAGGGGGTTAGTTTGGTTAGCGTTACAGTTGATAGGGGTGTTAGTTTGGTTAGCGTTACAGTTGATAGGGGGTTAGTTTGGTTAGCGTTACAGTTGATAGGGAGGTTTGTTTGGTTAGCGTTACAGTTGATAGGGGTGTTAGTTTGGTTAGCGTTACAGTTGATAGGGGTGTTAGTTTGGTTAGCGTTACAGTTGATAGGGGTGTTAGTTTGGTTAGCGTTACAGTTGATAGGGGTGTTAGTTTGGTTAGCGTTACAGTTGATAGGGGGTTAGTTTGGTTAGCGTTACAGTTGATAGGGGTGTTAGTTTGGTTAGCGTTACAGTTGATAGGGGGTTAGTTTGGTTAGCGTTACAGTTGATAGGGAGGTTTGTTTGGTTAGCGTTACAGTTGATAGGGAGGTTTGTTTGGTTAGCGTTACAGTTGATAGGGAGGTTTGTTTGGTTAGCGTTACAGTTGATAGGGGGTTAGTTTGGTTAGCGTTACAGTTGATAGGGAGGTTTGTTTGGTTAGCGTTACAGTTGATAGGGGTGTTAGTTTGGTTAGCGTTACAGTTGATAGGGGGTTTAGTTTGGTTAGCGTTACAGTTGATAGGGGGTTTAGTTTGGTTAGCGTTACAGTTGATAGGGGTGTTAGTTTGGTTAGTGCTACCACTAGGGTTATTTGGGTTTTACACTGGCCACAGATAACAGGCCGAGCCCAACATACGGACTGGAGGAGGTCAGGAGCCATAATTCTGCTGACAGACCTCTTCCTGTTGCTTTAGGAAAAGAGAGGAATTGACAACTCTTAACAAAGGGACGTAAGCAGGATGGGCAGACTCGGGAGAGAAAAAAATAGAGGTGGAAGTTGAAACACTGTGTTCAGAACATGTCCCATGAGCCTCAGCCAACACAAATGTCTTCCCTGTGCTGCTCCTTATCACTCCGACCCCTGGAAGGCTGTGGTGGCTGTTGCCACTTGAACTCTTCAACAGAACAATAGTGCTGACTGCTCATTCATTTAGTTTGATTTATTTAGCCAGGATAGTCCACTCATTGACAACAGCCAGTGCTTTACAGGGAGCCCTGGGTCCCATAAAATCAATGAAAACAAACAAATTACACAGAAGTTAAATGGAGCTGATGGTGAGAACTGAAGTTATATTACAGCAAAAAAGCACCAAATAAGTTGATGCAATGCTATGCCAATGATGTCAAGTGGTTTCCCAATGCTGATATCATGTCCTTTGCTTTGTCACCTAACCTGACAGGTGTTGACGACTTAATGATCTGACTCACTATTTCAATGGGAAAACTGACTAGGGGTGATTCCCGCCCAAATTCATAGCACTAAGTTCATAGGTCGGCCAAAGGATGATGTTAATGCTACAGAGCTTTCGGGAAATACACCCCTTCCAAGGTAGATGAAACAATGTATTGACATGTAAGTAAAATAATTGCCTACAACTGGCTGTGCAGAGTGGCTGCCAAGCTACTGTAGTTAAAGTAGTGATTTCAAAGTGGGTGCTGAGACTAACATCACAGACAGGGAGAGATGGAGGGGGGTTCAGATAAAAGGGCTCGCTCACTCCAGTGAGGTTTCATGTACCACAGGCTTCCAATGTCCCCCTACTCTCTGCCATTCATCACTCCTCTACGGCTAAAAGGGCTTCCTGGGATTGTCAAGTGGCTGATTTTTTTGGTTTATCACACAGCCCCCTTCATACCAACTAAACTGTGTTTTTACTCAAGTTTAATCTTAGAAGACAATTGGTAGAATTATAGTTTTGTTGTTCGCCACAGAATAACTGGACAGAGAAATTCAGAAAGTATTCAGACCCCTTAACTTTTTTCACATTTTGTTACATTACAGCCTTATTTTTATTTTTTTCCCTCAATCTACACACACTACCCCATAATGACAAAGCAAAAACAGGTTAAAAAAACAACCTGAAATATCACATTTACCTAAGTATGCAGACCCTTTACTCAGTACTTTGGGGCGGCAGGTAGCCTAGTGGTTAGAGCGTTGGACTAGTAACCGAAAGGTTGCAAGATCAAATCCCTGAGCTGTCTCTGAGCTCCTGAACAAGGCAGTTAACCCACTGTTCCTAGGCCGTCATTGAAAATAAGAATTTGTTATTAATTGACTTGCCCAGTTAAATAAAGGTCAAATAAAAAACTTTGTTGAAGCACCTATGGCAGCGATTACAGCCTCGAATCTTCTTGGGTATGATGCTACAAGCTTGGCACACCTGTATTTGTGGAGTTTTTCACCTTCTCTGCAGATCCTCAAGCTCTGTCGGGTTGGATGGGGAGCGTTGCTGCACAACTATTTTCAGGTCTCTCCAGAGATGTTTGATCGGGTTCAAATCCGGGCTCTGGCTGGGCCTCTCAAGGACATTCAGAGACTTGTCCCGAAGCCACTCCGTTGCCTTGGCTGTGTGGGGTTGTTGTCCTGTTGGAAGGTGAACCTTCGCCCCAGTCTGAGGTCCTGAGCACTCTGGAGCAGGCTTTCATTAAATCAAGTTTTTGACACGTGCTGAATACAACAAACTTAACGTGAAATGCTTACTTAATCAACAATGCAATAAAGTTAAGAAAATATTTACTAAATAAAACAAAATTAAATAAAAATAACGAGGCTATATACAGGTGGTACCGGTACTGAGTCAATGTACGGGGGGTACAGGTTAGTCAAGGTAATTTGTACATGTAGGTAGGGGTAAAGTGACTATGCATAGTTAATAAACAGTGAGTAGCAGCAGTGTAAAAACAAATGGGTGGGGTGTCAATGTAAATAGTCCAGGTGGCCATTTGATTAATTGTTCAGCAGTCTTGTGGTAGAAGCTTGGGGTAGAAGCTATTAAGGAGCCTTTTGGACCTAGACTTGGCGCACTGGTACCGTACAGTCTATGACTTGGGTGACTGGAGTCTTTGACAATGTTTTGGGCCTTCCTCTGAAACTGCCTAGTATATATGTCTTGGATGGCAGGAAGCTCGGCCCCAGTGATGTACTGGGCCGTACGCACTACCCTCTGTAGCGCCTTACGATCGGATGCCGAGCAGTTGCCATACCAGGCGTTGATGCAACCGGTCAGGATGGTCTTGATGGTGCAGCTGTAGAACTTTTTGAGGATCTGGGGACCCATGCCAAATCTTTTCAGTCTCCTGAGGGGTAAAAGGTGTTGTCGTGTCCTCTTCACAACTGTCTTGGTTTGTTTGGACCATGATAGTTTGTTGGTGATGTGTACACCAAGGAACTTGAAGCTCTTGACACGCTCTACTACAGCCCCGTAGATGTTAATGGGGTCCTGTTTGGCCCTCCCTTTCCTGTAGTCCATGATCAGCTCCTTGGTTTTGCTCACGTTGAGAGAGGTTGTTGTCATGGCACCACACTGCCAGGTCTCTGATCTCCTCCCTTATAGGTTGTCTCATTGTTGTCGGTGATCAGGCCTACAACTGTTGTGTCGTCAGCAAACTTAATGATGGTGTTGGAGTTGTGCTTGGCCAAACAGTCGTGGGGTGAACAGGGAGTACAGGAGAGGACTAAGCACGCACCCCTGAGGGGCCCCCGTGTTGAGGATCAGCGTGGCAGACGTGTTGTTGCCTACTCTTACCACCTGGGGGCGGCCGTCAGGAAGTTCAGGATCCAGTTGCAGAGGAAGGTGTTTAGTCCCAGGGTCCTTAGCTTAGTGATGAGCTTTGTGGTCACTATGGTGTTGACCACTGAGCTGTAGTCAATGATCAGCATTCTCACATAGGTGTTCCTTTTGTCCAGGTGGGAAAGGGCAGTGTGGAGTGGGATTTGAGATTGCGTCATCTGCGGATCTGTTAGGGCTGTATGCGAATTGGAGTGGGTCTAGGGTTTCCGGGATGATTGTGTTGTGACCCATGACCAGCCTTTCAAAGCACTTCATGGCTACCGACGTGAGTGCTACGGTTCTGTGGTCATTTAGGCAGGTTACCTTCGCTTTCTTGGTCACAGTGATTATGGTGGTCTATTTTTATTTGACCTTTTATTTAACTAGGCAAGTCAGTTAAGAACAAATTCTAAACCCAATGTTCCTAAGCTGTCATTGAAATTAACTGCCTTGTTCAGGGGCAGAACGACAGATTTTTTACCTTGTCAGCTCGGGGATTCAATCTTGCAACCTTTCGGTTACTAGTCCAACGCCCTAACCACTTGGCTACCTGCAGCCAAACATGTAGGTATTACAGACTTGGTCAGGGAGAAAATGTCAGTGAAGTGAGTACACGTCCTGGTAATCCGTCTGGCCCTGCGGCCTTGTGAATGGTGAACTGTTTAAAGGTCTTGCTCACATCGGCTACGGAGAGCATGATCACACAGTCGTCTGGAACTGCTGGTGCTCTCATGCATGCTTCAGTGTTGCTTGCCTTGAAGCAGCATAAAAGGCATTTAGCTTGTCTGGTAGGTTTGCGTCACTGGGCAGCTCACAGCGGTGTTTCTCTTTAGTCCTTAATAGTTGCATGCCCTGCCACATCCGACGAGCGTCAGAGCCGGTGTAGTAGGATTCAATCTTAGTACTGTATTTACGCTTTGCCTGTTTGATGGTTTCTTTGAGGGCATAGCAGGATTTCTTGTAAGCGTCTGGATCAACTATCTCTCTGTACTTTCCTCCGTTGACCAGTCCCTGCCGCTGAATAACATCCCCACAGCATGATGCTGTCACCACCAAGCTTCACCGTAGGGATGGTGCCTGGTTTCCTTCAGACGTGACGCTTGGCATTCAGGCCAAAGAGTTCAATCTTGGTTTCATCAGACCAGATAATCTTGTTTCTCTTGGTCTGAGAGTCCTTTAGGTGCCTTTTGGCAAACTCCAAGCAGGCTGTCATGTGCCTTTTACTGAGGAGTGGCTTCCGTCTGGCCTACCATAATGGCCTGATTGGTGGAGTGCTGCAGAGATGGTTGTCCTTCTGGAAGGTTCTCCCATCTCCACAGAGGAACTCTGGAGCTCTGTCAGAGTGACCATCGGGATCTTGGTCACCTCCCTGACCAAGGCCCTTCTTCCCCGATTGCTCAGTTTGGCCGGGCGGTCAGCTCTAGGAAGGGTCTTGGTGGTTCCAAACTTCTTCCATTTAAGAATGATGGGGACCACTGTGTTCTTGGACCTTCAATGCTGCAGAATTATTTTGGTACCATTCCCCAGATCTGTGCCTCGACACAATCCTGTCACGGAGCTCTTTGGACAATTCCTTCGACCCCATGGCTTGGTTTTTGCTCTGACGTGCGCTGTCAACTGTGGGACCTTATATAGACAGGTGTGTGCCTTTCCAAATCATGTTACCACAGGTGGACTCCAATCAAGTTGTAGAAACATCATGCACCTGAGCTCAATTTTGAGTCTCATAGCAAACGGTCTGAATACTTATGTAAATAAGGTATTCGTTTTTAAAATGTAATACATTTGCAAATCTGTTTCTGCTTCATCATTATGGGGTATTGTGTGTAGATTGATAAGAAAAACATTTATTTAATCAATTTTTGATTTAACAAAATGTGGAAAAAGGCAAGGGGTCTGAATACTTTCCAAATGCACTGTATTTACCACTTACTTTATAGGTGAAGGAAAATATCATAAAGGGTTGATAGAGGAGCATACAATATGTGTGATGTACTAAGCAACAATGCTAAATTTGCAGCTGTTATGGAGGTAAAGGTAGAGATTCTAGGTAGGCTGCTTTCCCTGTTCCATCCAGTCACACTGACCCCGTAACAGCTTCTCAAATGGCACCGTATTACCTATATAGTGCATTAGTTTTAACAAGGCAATAAAACGTAGTCCACTAAATCGGGAATGGGGAGCTATTTGGGACATAGGCCAGTATTTCCCCCCTAGCAGCTCCACAGCCATCAAGGCTTTCCTGCTCTTCTCCACACTACCAACCCCCACCCCCTTCTTAGGATGTCCTGTCAACTCTGGCACTGAGAAGACAGGACGGGGGAGGAGAGAGGGCTTTGTCTGTCAGTCCAGTCAGCCTGAACTAAGCACAGATTCTCCAGGACCCCAGAGCCAGTCCAGCCTCCTCGCTCCTCCAAGCCTCAGCTAACTCCCCAGGCAGGCAGACCACCAGAACCCCCTGCCCTGAGGGACCTTTCCTAACCACTCATCATCTATCACCAGGTTCTCCTCGCCACAGCACATCAAGGTACTGTATGTATCACAACAGTATGGCTTCCTGCTGTTCTTCACCTCTAGTAGAATTTTCAATGATTTGAGTTTAGACTTGATAGACTCTAAGAGTGAAAAATGAAAAACTTAATTTGCGAATATTCATATTTATTATTTAATTATCTCATTATGGTCTACACAAAGTAATTTATTCATGCATTTTTTGGCTGTATTATGATAAGTAAAGAGGAAAACTGGGGGGGAGAACAGCAAATTATGATTATCTCAAATTAGCTAGTATACACATACGCCATAGTGTCTGACTTTGTCTCAGGTAGATAAAAAAAATAACTATATATATATATATATATATATATATATATTCATTCTTCATGACAATTCTCTGGTGTGAAATGCTCCTCACATTTCATTTTGCAGCTCAAAACCAGCCAGAAATGCATGTTTCACCACTGCACGTCCTCCACTGCTTACATTATGTCTGACTTTAATCTGATTATCCCAATTCTAAACTCCTAACACGGCTAACAATTTCCTCTGCTTTCAATAGACAATGAACGAATTTGATTTGCACAACTCCTCGTTAAATTTCTTCAATGGCACGCCCTGGTTCGTCTACGAGTGCACCCTCAACCTGGATAAGGACTATCAGCGGATCGCCTTGTTCCTCCTCTACCTGCTGCTGTTCATGGTGGGGCTGGCTGAAAACACCCTGGTGGTCTGGGTCAATTGGCGCCGGCGCCACTCGGCCAACGGCGTCTTGTTCTGCGTTATCAACGTGAGCTTGTCGGACCTGATGGTGGTTCTGATGTTGCCCTTCTACATGCTGGAGGTGACCATGGACAAGGTATGGCTGTGGGGCCGCTTCCTGTGTAAAGTCACCCACCTCATCTACGTGATCAACTTCTATAGCAGCTCCTTCTTCCTGGCCTTCATGACCCTGGAGCGCTACCTGTCCCTGTCCAGGCCCTCGTCTCCCGCCTGCTTCCCCGTGGCCAGACGTCGCCGCTGGCTACTCTGCGGTGGTCTCTGGCTCCTCTCCCTGTTCCTGGCTCTGCTGGAGAACGTCCACATGGACCTGCTGGAGTGGGACGAGCCGGGCTGCTACATGCTGCCAGAGAACAACTACACCGAATGGTTCGTCTCCGTCTCCTTCCTCTGCCTCATCTTCCAGTTCCTTGGCCCGGCCTCCGTCATCGTCACCTGTAACATCTTGATAGCCCGAGCGGTGCGCTCCGCTCCAGACGTGCAGGGAAAACGGGACGTCTGGCTGGTGCATGTTTACTCCCTGGTGTTTGTCCTCTGCTGGCTGCCGTACCACATGGTCTTGTTCCTGATGATGGTGGATGATCTGGACCCTCACGTGTTCAGCTGCAACACAGTGGAGGTGCTCTACAACTCCTACAGTGTGGTTGAGGGCCTGTCGCTCTTCCACTGCATCGCCAACCCTGTCCTTTACAACTTCCTCAGCAAGAGCTTCCGTTCCAACCTGATCAACGCTGTGGTCCACTATGCACCTAGGGAGGGCCCAGGAGGGTCGAATCCCCAAGAAACTGCACCCAACGCAGGAGGACCAGACACTAGGAAGAAACAACGCAAGCTTAGCAACATGAGCACCAGTCACTCTGATGTTGCTGGGTTGTAGAAAAAGGAAGCACCACAGTGTCACATTGAGACTTAACTAGCTATCATCACTGAAGGACAATGGAGGAAAGGGGAAAAAAGCACTTGAGCTGTTACTGAAGCGTGTGCTGCCTTCACAGGCTAAAAGACAGGGCACAAGACAAGGTTTCTTAGTCTGACTCTCTTGGGTCCAGATTGTTCACCCTTCTCCCAAAGTGTACACTTGCACACTTTCATTTCAAAGTATTTGATTGGTGTAAGCATTGGCTGAAGGGAGTTTCTTCCATTATAAAACAAAAGAGAACATGACCAGCAGTGTGCAAGTACACATTTATGGAGAATTGTGGAGAATCAGGATTCAGCCTTGGTCACTAAGAAATAGTAATGTAAATGATGGGCTCTCTGTCCCTCATCTGTCTCCCGTTTTTCTCATTCAGCACATCAATAATGTTGTAAACAGAGGAAGGAAAGAAACACTTTCAGATTTTTTTTCTTTGAACTTCCACAGGAACTTGTGGCACCAATATCTAGGAACTTCTGGAGGACAGAATTAGTCATTACATCGCAGGGTGAAGAGAAGCTTCCTTGCAAATAAACATTTTCCTCTGTGTAACGTAGATAAGATTGATACTTATAACTACTGAGTATAAACAACTTGTAAAATTGAAATGCAACTGCTAAATGTAAAACATTTTGATTACACAAACACATAAACAAATCTTAATTTCCACAGTAACCGTTTTTTTTCTGCTGAATTTGTAAATGTGTTGAAAGCTGAATAAAAGTATTTCAAACAGAATGATTGTGTTAATATCAATATCAACTTCCCCTTTTGATTATTTACAATAGGGAAAAATAAAGGCAAGACTATGAATAGCTCACGTAGTAGGAGGCAGGTAGCCTAGAGTGTTGAGCCAGTAACCAAAAGGTCGCTGGTTCGAATACCTAAGCCAACAAGGTGAAAATAACTGTCAGCGTGCCCTTGAGCAAGGCACTTAACCCTAATTTGCTACAGGCTGCCTTACTACTATGACTGACCTTTTAAAACAACACATTTCACTGCACCATCTTTACATTTTTATGGGCTGGTTTCCCAGAGATTAAGCTTAGTCCTGGACTAAATAGCACTTTCAATGGATATTCTCCATTAAATGAACTTTTCAGTCCAGGACTAGGTTTAATCTGTATCTGGAAAACATCTCTTAAATGTTATAACTTTTATTTTTATGCAGACCTGGGTAAAATTATATATTTGATTAGTTATTTATACTTATTTTCTGTTTATTTTAGTATTTTCAAATCTGTCCCAAATCAACTACTTCTATTGAAAGTATTTAAATTTCCTATAAATAGCCTACTTTTTAAAGTATTTAAGTACTTATCTTCAAATGCATGGGTTATTAAATGCATGTTAGTGTGAGTATTTCCAAATACATTCCAATATTCAACTAGTCTTTTCAAATAAATATCTAAATACTTCCAAATGTCTTTGAAAGTAATATAAAAAAATACCCTGAGTATTATTTCAACACAGGTCTGATTGCACAAAATCAGTCATTTTTTTTAGTTTAATACTTGCCTGAGTTTGCTTTCACTGGGAAGTCCGGAAGGAATTTTATGTTGGTTTAACGATGTTGACATGGTAATAAGAGGGAGAAAAGGCTTAGGTTTCACTTCACATACAGCACAATGGGAGGAAGCAGCATACCAAGAACAGAACACCGTTACAGGTTCAAAGGTCACCAGTCCCTAAAGCAGGATCTAGATAAACACGCAAATTGTGCATAATGCATATGCATCATTAAAATGTAATGATGAATGTACTATTCTGTGGCAGCGGACATAACAGATCAAATACAATGAAGAAAAAACAAAGCATTAGGGTTAGGTCGAAAAGTAACTAGACAATGAGATCAACATTTATTTGTTATATTTACTTTATTCTTTTCAGAACTAGAAACGAGATATAAAGGCCAACGTTCATAGTTCTCATTTTAAAAAAGTACATAAAATAATAAATAGTTTAATCCGACTGATGAGGTGAGACACCAAATAGTTGTTTAAATGTCATCATACCCAAAGTGAGCACTTGAAGGACCACAAGTCTACAAAACACAATACTCATAACGTAGTGCCTTTGAAATGCTGAGACAAGGCAGACATGATTTCCTGTGAATTTTTAAACCTCTTGCGTGACTAAATGGCACTCTGGTTGGAAACTACCGTTCATACCATCTGATCAGTAACACATATGAACTACTATATAATGTCTGCATTATAGTCTATCACAACATAACAAATGCTTTGAGGAAGATCTACCTAAATGGTTTCCTAGGGAACAGATACAGCAAGGCCTCATTCATCCTCCCATTCTTCAGTTACAAAGTATGACTGGTCAGGTACACTTAACCCATGTTAATGGGTACATATGCTTGGTGCAGCGTGGCAAATATTGTGTTTCACTCAGACACACATGAATGGTCTGTCACGTGTTTAATATAAAAATGGATGAACATGTAACTGACAAAATGCTTACAGTGATAGAAAAATGTTATTCATTTTTTGTAAAACTGAGTAAGAAGACACTTAAGACAAAGTTTGACTGCAACTTAGGAAAAGCCAATGGACTTGCGTTGTAAACAGTAGCACGTCCTTCCTTCCATAGACCACAATAGATATACTGCCACCAAGTGGCTAAGCTTCTTCCAAGAAAGATGACCTTTCCAGCTACACTATGCTACAAAACAGGTCTCTTCGATCCATAATACCATCTGAAATACAGACATAAAACAAGTGAAATACATTCTACACGGCTATAGATATGGTCCACAACCAGAAAGAGGTATTGAAAGCGAGTGGAAAAGAGAGGGAGAGAAGGGGCGAGAGACAGGCAGACAAAGAGACGGGGGGAAGAAAAGGAAGTGAAAGAGACACCAGAGGAGTAGCTGATCAGGTGTCCAGGGCGGGGAGGGGTTCTTTGGAGTGGTCGTTGTACATGAAGGTCTGCTCTATGTTGAAGTCTGGAGGCAGGTGGTCTTTGTGGACGTCCATGTGGGAGGACACCAGCTTGAGCGTGGAAAAGTAGAGGCCGCAAATGGTGCAGCGGTACATGAGTGCCCCGGCGTGGGTCTTCAGGTGGCAGATCATAGTGGAGCGCCCTCGGAAGAACCTCAGGCACACCTTGCACTGGTACGGCTTCTCCCCAGTGTGGATGCGCAAGTGGTAGGTGAACTCGCCAGAGTGGGCAAAGCGTTTGCCACAGAAGCGACAGCGGTACCATTTCTCCCGGGGGATGGTGCCACCCATGGAGTTCCCATTGGACAGGAGGCCCGTGGGAAAGCCAGCCGCCACGGCCCCCTGGAGCAGCTTGTCTGAGAGGCTGAAGGAGCCCAGGCCGAAGCCCATGTTGCCCAGCTTCCCCAGGCTGCCTGCCTCCAGGGGGGAGGAGGAGGAGCAAGAGGAAGGGTACTCTATCTGGTCAGCCTTTCGTTTCCCTGCCCACCCCTGGCTGCCCTGGGCCTCGTTGGTGTGAAAGCTCAGGTGGTACTGGAAGGCTGAGGCGGAGCGGAAGGTCTGTGGGCATAAGAAGCAACGCAGCTCCTCCTCTCCCTCTGGTCCGGCTGCTTTATGAGCCCTCATGGCCTCTCTGTCAGTGGCGGCCTCCTCAGCATGCAGGAACATGTGTCTGTCCAGCAGAGGGCGATCTAGGAAGCCGCAGGCGCAGAGCGGGCATGAGTAGACTGGCAGGGAGAGGTGGGTGAGGGCGTGCCACAGCAGGGCACACAGGGAGGGCTGGGGCAGCTGGCACACACCGCAGCTCAGTGACTGGATAGACACGTGACTAAGCAGGTGATCCCTGATGACCTGGGGGAAGGAGAGAGACAGTATGTCAACAATACAAGGAGGGATAATAGATGTCTTAGCCACTTCAATGCAATAGGTGTACTCGAGTTCAATGAATTTGATTGAGCTATGTCAATCTATATATTTTACCGTCGCCATTAGCCAAAACGCAATCACTCAGGAAAAGTGGAGCAAACCAAACCGACCTGGAAGTCCTTGGTGAGGGCTTTGTTACAGACAGCACACTGCAGCTCCCCGTTGTGCCCCTGGGTGGCGTTGTGGAGCTGACTGGGGAGGGTGTACCTGGCTGCAGCTTGGCGCCGGTGGCGTACCAACTTGGCCTGGCTGTTGAACTGGAGATGACACATGTCACAAGAGAACACCACATGGGACAGGGCGTGGGTGATGCTGGCGCCACGGTCTCCGGGGAAAGATGCCCCACACACCCTGCAGGCCCCTGTCTCAGAGAGGTGGGTCTCTGCGTGGGCCCTCAGGGAAGCGGAGTCTGCCAACAGTGCCATTCCACAGGCTTTACACGCCATTATACCCTGCACCGACGACACCTGGCCAGTGTTCACACCTCCTGCACTGACCGCTGCTCTGTTCTCCACACACACCAAGTCCTCGTCTTCATCCTCCTCCTCATCTTCCTCCTCCATGTAGTTCTCGCCATCGCTCAACTCGATGATCTCTCCAGCCAGCTGTCTCCACTGGTCCACTCCTCCATCAGTCCCTTCTTCATCTCCCTGCAGATGCTCTCTCTCTTCCTCGTTCTCTTCATCATCGTCTTCATCATCCTCCCCCCCAAAGATGACCCCTGCGTGGTCAGAGCTCACCCCTCCCACCCCAGCCTCCACCACTCCCATCTGCAGGCTGTCCAGGGGGTCTCCAGAGGAGGACATGGAGGCCTCCCTCACCCCACAGATGTCCCCTCCCAGCTGGGCTGACGAGTCAGGGTAGGAGCAGGAGTCAGACACACATGGAGGTACAGAACCAGCCCTACTCCCACTAACTACCATCTGTTCTTCCTCACTGTTACCAACCCCGTCTCCCACCACCACCTCCTCAGTCTTCAGCTGCAGGGGAGGTCCAGGTGTAGCCCCCACAGCTACAGTGGACATGTCTACTGAACTCTGCTGATCTCCTGTCAGCTGTAGCCGTTTGTCTTCGGCCATCTGTCCATAGCCCAGGTGAGACTGGACGTCCTCTGCTTTGAGGGACAGGGACAGAGGGGCTGTGTGTCCACCACCCCGGCCCAGCCTGGCCACCCTGCTGCCCTGGGGGAGAGGTGAGGGGGCCGCCGCTGGAGTAGGAGCAGCCGAGGGACCAGCAGATGATGACAGGGAGGAACAAGACGCTGCAGAGGACGAGCACACGGATGACCCAGCAGCAGCAGCTGCAACCATGTCAGGGTCCAGGTCTCCATCCACCACACAGTCTGCAGAGCCAGAGCCCGGTTGCTGCAGGTCAGGGAAGGTAGCGTGACAGGCCCTCACCAGCTCTCTCACCCCCAGCCTCTCTGCCAGCTCATACAGCACTCCTACATCTATCAGGTCTGTGAAGATCTCTCCCGTGTAGATGAAAGTCAGCACCTTCTCAAAATTGGCCGGGGACACAAAATCCAGAGTGTACGTTGTCGTGGCTCCGGCTCCTGAGGTTACGATCTGGGTCCCCCTGCCCGAGAACAGGCTGCGGAAGTGGGTTCCGGCGCACGCGAGCACGGCGCGGTGCACTGCAAAGGCGCGGCTCCCCACCTGGAGGATGACATCACAGAAGAGGCGAGACAGACGGCAGTGGTTGAGTTCGGCGAGAAGGCCAGCGGCGTGGCCTGAGCCCTGCAGCCGAATCCTCATCCCTCCCTGGCGGTGTTACTCAAATCCCAACTAGGAGAAGAGACAAGGGGAAGCCAACAGCGTCATTGTCTAGCCTAAATCAGTCCGCAATAACATAATCCAGTATCAAGCGCCATTGATTGATTGTGAGATTAAGGGGAGTGCAGCTTTGTCGAGTGCCATGCTTGTAAAACAAATAGATAATACTTATTGAACAGGTAGTTATTAGAGCTCGAATACATAATAAACTAGGGAAACATTGTAACGTTTCAAGTTTCATTGAATGCTAATTTGTTAGGCTACCTAGTTTGCCAGCTAACGCTAGCTGCAGATCAGTTTTCTACGTTTGCCATGATCCAATTCCAAACTCTACAAAATGCAAACCTCTAAACACCTTTCTACAAGGATAGACAGAGTCTTTCATAAATAATGTTGATATTATATTCTTTACCAATAGAAGGCAGTATGTTCGACCATTTAGTCAACGGTTTCGCTAGCTTCCTTTTTTATTATCGGTCGTTATCAGTCGCACAGCAATGACGTAAAACAAAATAATGCTTGGAAGGCTGCTTGAATGCCAAATATTTGGCAGTATTGCCCCCCAGCGGTTGGATGACAGTGGCACACAGGAGCCAGAGGGCCATAAAAACAAACGTTTACTTTTGGCGATATTTTATTTACTTACTTCATAAACGTTTCAAATAGAAACAGTGAGAAAAATAGATGACAAATAGATACATTGTAACAAATAACAAACAGAAAATGGTTGAAAGTATACAGTCAGATAAAATCCTATGGTCTATTGATAAAGTACTCTGGAAATCAAAGAAAACAATTGCAGTCAATTTTGTTGAATTGTAAGTGTTACCCTGCATGGCTACAAACAAGTCTTAGATGTTCCACCAGGCAGAATTACATAAAAGTACAGTATATATTACAAAATCATTATAATCGGTCATTGTATGTCAGTATGACTTCTCAATATTGTAAAACAGGCAAATGCATTATCTAAACAGATATAGTTTATTACAGATTTAACCCACATATTTTCTCATTTGTTTATATTTGTAAACAGACAACCATTGACAATTTCAGCAATATATTTGCCTTTAAAAATTGTATGAATATGGCTTTTTTAGTTGCTTGATATGTTCTCTTTCTGGGTTTTACTTTTGTAAGTGGAGTACTTTCTTTGTATTCTTGTTGCCTTCCTCACTTTCAAAACCACATCCATAGAAGCTTTTTTTACCAGCCTTTGTGTGCTACCATGGCGTTAAAGATACGAAACCCTTATCTTGGAATTGGTATGACCCAGGCTGCTGAGGCTGGCAGTGCTAGGTCTACGGGAGACACCCGTGTGTCAATTGGGGGAGACCTAGTTAGGGCAGCCATGTTGCAGGAGGATGTCAGCACACTCTTTGCTCCCAGTTTTTCTAGCCATGGTCATGGCTGTCCGGCCCTGAGGATCCCTGGCCTTCACATCACTTCCATACTGCAGGGAGGGAGAGATTCAGCAATTCACCATTTACATTCGGTATAAAATTACCCCAAAATATAATAATTGAGAATAGGTGAATTAATTAATTAATTTCATGTGACACCACTTGACTTGGGCTAAAGGCTAGCAATTTGTGTCCAGTGCTTGGGGAAGATCATCATCAACAAATAATTTGTCCAGACCAGGGCCTTACCCAGACTAGCAGCTGTGTCATTACCACATCACCCAGCTGACAGGCAGCGTGCAGGGAGGTGTGAGGCTGTGGCTGTGAGGGTGTTCCTCCGTTGGCCAGGGCAGTGTTGATCTGCTCCTTGTTGATGTGAGCCAGGAGCAGTAGGAGCCTGGGCAAATCCCTCTCTGTCACCGCGGACAGCAGACACACAGACATCGCAGTGTCCCCTGGGCCTGTGGGGCTTAGAGCAGGCAGGGGTGCCACAAACACACGCTGCTCGTATTTTGCACGGATCCATGATTCTCTCTCCTCTCTGTGAGAGAGACACAAACATACAGGTGAGTTACCATGGCAACTGCTCATGGATCAAGAGAGAGATCTCTGTGGCAACATACAGTATCTTCCAGGACGTGTGCTCCGGTCATGTGCTGACCAACTGGCAGGTGTCTTCACTGACATTTTCAATGTCAGTGAAGTGTCCCTGATTGTGTCATGTCAGTGTCATGTCCCTGATTGAGTCTGTAATACCACCATAGTCCCTGTGCCCAAGAACACGAAGGCAACCTGCCTAAATGACCACAGACCCGTAGCACTCACGTCCGTAGCCATGAAGTTCTTTGAAAGGCTGGTAATGGCTCACATCAACAACATTATCCCAGAAACCCTAGACCCACTCCAATTTTCATACCGCCCAAACAGATCCACAGATGATGCAATCTCTATTGCACTCCACACTGCCTTTTCCCACTTGGACAAAAGGAACACCTATGTGAGAATGCTATTCATTGACTACAGCTCAGCGTTCAACACCATAGTGCCCTCAAAGCTCATCACTAAGCTAAGGATCCTGGGACTAAACACCTCCCTCTGCAACTGGATCCTGGACTTCCTGGCGGGCCAACCCCAGGTGGTGAGGGTAGGTAGCAACACATCTGCCACGCTGATCCTCAACACAGGAGATCCCCAGGGGTGCGTGCTCAGTCCCCTCCTGTACTCCCTGTTCACCCATGACTGAGTGGCCAGGCACGACTCCAACACCATCATTAAGTTTGCAGACGACACAACAGTGGTAGGCCTGAACAACGAAGAGACAGCCTATAGGGAGGAGGTCAAAGACCTGGCCGGGTGGTGCCAGAATAACAACATATCCCTCAACGTAACCAAGACTAAGGAGATGATTGTGGACTACAGGAAAAGGAGGACCGAGCACGCCCCCATTCTCATCGACGGGGCTGTAGTGGAGCAGGTTGAGAGCTTCAAATTCCTTGGTGTCCACATCACCAACAAACTAGAATGGTCCAAACACACCAAGACAGTCGTGACGAGGGCATGACAAAACCTATTCCCCCTCAGAAAACTAAAAAGATTTGGCATGGGTCCTGAGATCCTCAAAAGGTTCTACAGCTGCAACATCGAGGGCATCCTGACTGGTTGCATCACTGTCTGGTACGGCAATTGCTCAGCTTCCAACCGCAAGGCACTACAGAGGGTAGTGATTACGGCACAGTACATCACTGGGACTAAGTTGCCTGCCATCCAGGACCTCTACACCAGGCGGTGTCAGAGGAAGGCCCTAAAAATTGTCAAAGACTCCAGCCACCCCAGTCATAGACTGTTCTCTCTACTACCGCATGGCAAGCGGTACCGGAGTGCCAAGTCTAGGACAAAAAGGCTTCTCAACAGTTTTTACCCCCAAGCCATAAGACTCCTGAACAGGTAATCTAATGGCTACCCGGACTATTTGCACTGTGTGCCCCCCCAACCCCTCTTTTACGCTACTACTACTCTCTATTCATCATATATGCATAGTCACTTTAACCATATCTACTTGTACATACTACCTCAATCAGCCCGACTAACCGGTGTCTGTATGTAGCCTCGCTACTGTATATAGCCTCGCTACTGTTATTTTTCACTGTTGTTTTTATTTCTTTACTCACCTATTGTTCACCTAATACTTTTTTTTCACTATTGGTTAGAGCCTGTAAGTAAGCATTTCACTGTTGTATTCGGCGCACGTGACAAATAAACTTTGATTTGATTTGATCGTCTGCAACTCATTCTTGGATTCAACTATTTAAATCTTATTCTAGTCAAATAATGGTCTTCATTGGACAAAAATATTGGCTTTTCTTTTGAACTCTCACGAAACAGGTGACCATAAATAAAGCATACAGATGTTTCCTATCTATTATACTGAACCAGGACCCTCACCGTGTGGCGTTGGGTGTGGGTTTGTGTCTGCCCTGGGTGTGGCATTCCCAGATGCTATTGGCCAAGTGGTTGCCAATGGCAGTCAGGACCTGTGTCAGCTCCCTGGGCCAGTCATCCAGGTCCAGAGAGCGGACGCGGGACAGGTGTGTCCCCAGATTACGGTGGATCCCTGAACACTCGATGCAGATCAACGCACCCAGGTTGAGGCTGGCCCACGTGGGGTCTGGAGAGGACATCCAAACCAGAGCAGAGGGATTGAGATCGAGAGTAAGGGATTGAGATCGAGAGTAAGGGATTGAGTAAAAGAAAGGCTGCTTCTAACGTAATCAATCATTTTGCACTAATGACTCCTTTTTCATTAATACCGAAAAAAATGAATGGCCGTATCTGGTAGATAGTATAATAATGAACTCTTTGCACATGCATGGACATTGAATAGAATACGTTTTTAACTAGAGAGTTAGAGAGATATATAAAGAGTGAGAGAGGAGGTCAAGTCTAGAAACCCACTTGGTGCTCCACAGTCCACACAGAAGCTGTTGCCCTTGGCATTGCGAATGGCCTGTATGGCAACCGCCTCACTCTGGCTGCTCCTCCGTGCCTATGAAAGAACACATAGTTGACATTCCACAAGTATGAAGTGGATGTGCATTGTGACTGAATACGTCTCTAAGGAATCAGAAACTTGGACCGCAACGCCTGTCAGTACACAGCCAATCAGCATTATCTTCACTCCCCAGTAGGGTTCCACAGGGAACATATACACATCTTATATACTATAAAACATTCAAAACTATTTAAACTATTTCCATTTGTATAGTCTATTATAAGAAATCATCTTTGAATACTATTTTTAAACAGTACATATTTCCACACATCCCAGGGTGCTGCCCAGTCAGTTCCTTGCCTTGTTCCTGAGGCTCTCACAGGATTGCAGGCTGGCCAGTATCTGGCTCTCTATGGCCGTCACCCAGGCATCTCTGTCCTCCAGACTCTGGGCCTCAAAGTGCCACGTCTGCCCCGTGCTGGACACGATGATGAAGCCAGTATTCTCCTCATCTACAAAGACACGTTGGCAAGGGAAAATGGGAAAATGTAATACCATTAGTCTGCCCCACTTAGTAAATTCAAATCCTGGTTAACACTTCTTTACAGTACATACACAAAAAGCACATGTAACCAGCATAAACACAGACTCACTTCATCACCATGAGATGTTCGCTGATCATTTAAAAAAAGGACACCGAGCAGGCAGACATTGTGCATGATGCAAAAAGTTGAAAAAGGGTGATTGAGAGAAAGAAAGTAACGAAAACCAACAACAAACCTTACAAATCACAGGTCAATCCAAAATGTGTAATACACTTGCTAGGTAGAGAGACAAACAGACAAACAGGCATAAAACACAGGTAGATTCAGTGAGCCAGTCAGCTCCTCACTGTTCCTTGTTGTTACCTGTCTTGTTAATGTTTTTCAAGGTACCAAAGCTTTTTAATTTCCACATTTTGTGCTTGGCTTCAGGACAACAGTTTAGCCCAGATTAGCAGGAGATTAAGGAAAATAACAGCAAAATAGATTTATATAAAGAGTGCAGAATAATCTGGTAGAGATGTACAGTAGGAGGCCCAGAGCTCACCTTCAGCCTGTCCAATGGCTGTGTCGCCTTTCTGGTTCATACTCTTCTTCCTTGTTTTCTTCCTTTTGTCCATCATTGGAGAGGATTGACCATCTTTTCCAAAAGGGGGACTGGTTGCTCCTTCAATAGCATCTGACATTGGGGTACAAAGATGCATAAAACACTGTTTGTTATGTGTTGAGGGAACTTGCAGCTCTGGTACTATCATGCTCCAAAGCCCACATTGACATACTGTATATTAGAAACCTATTATTATTACATTTCTGACATACCAGCACTATGTGACTTGCTGGACAGTGTTGATGGACAACGTTTTACTCCTCTATCTCCGGGAGAAGACAACGCACCAGGCTGTTCTTCAACAGGCACAAGGCTTGGTGGCAACAATGGGGCACTGGCGCTCTCTGTGGGTGCAGCATCCTTGGCCACACCGTTCAGGCCAGGGGAGGGCCCATAAGGGGGGACTGCCCTTGGTGGGCGTTTCCCTGGAACCTTCACTGTGACACGCAGTAGGTCGATCTCTTTAGCGTGAGAATTCTGTATATAGTCCTGAAACCACCAAGATCATACCTGTTAAACTAGGATGATTTGCTAAATTTCACTAGACTGGAAATTAAATGTAGTTTTTTTCCGAAATATTGCAATTTTACTGTGTATTACAGTTCTCAACACAGTGAATTCTCACATCAAAATAGATTTCAACTAATTTAACATCATAAAAAATATATATATACAGTACCAGTCAAAAGTTTGGACACATCTACCCATTCAAGGGTTTTTCTTTATTTTTAACTATTTTCTACATTGTAGAATTATAGTGAAGACATCAAAACTAAGAAATACACATATGGAATCATGTAGTAACCAAAAAAGTGTTAAACAAATCAAAATCTATTTTAGATTGTAAGATTCTTCAAAGTAGCTGTCTGACTTCCTCCGAAGTCGGTCCCTCTCCTTGTTCGGGCGACGTTCTGCGGTCGACGTCACCAGTCTTCTAGCCATCGTCGATCCACCTTTCATTTTCCATTTGTCTTGTCTTGTCTTCCCACACACCTGGTTTCAATTCCATCACTTACATGTTGTGTATTTAACCCTCTGTTCCCCCCATGTCCTTGTCCGGTATTGTTTATTGTAAGTGCTTGTGCACGTTATGTCTGGTGTGCGTCGGGTTTTGTACCCATTTATTGATTGTTCTGGTTTCCGGGTGGGTTTTTATTATTAAATTGCACCGTTGGAAACACAGTCTTTGCTCTCCTGCGTCTGACTTCTCTGCCGCCAGTACGCACCCCTTACATTAGCCACATTTCCTTGATGACAGCCTTGCACATGCTTGGCATTCTCTCAACCAGCTTCACCTGGAATGCTTTTCCAACAGCCTTGAAGGAGTTCCCACATATGCTGAGCACTTGTTGGCAGCTTTTCCTTCACTCTGCGGTCCAACTCATCCTAAACCATCTCAATTGGGTTGAGGTCAGGTGATTGTGGAGGCCAGGTCATCTGATGCAGCACTCCATCACTTTCCTTCTTGGTCAAATAGCCCTTACAGAGCCTGGAGGTGTGTTGGGTTATTGTCCTGTTGAAAAACAAATGATAGTCCCACTAAGTGTAAACCAGATGGGATGGCGTATCGCAGCAGAATGCTGTGGTAGCCATGCTGGTTAAGTGTGCCTTGAATTCTAAATAAATCACCCACAGTGTCACCAGCAAAGCACCCCCACACCATCACACCTCTTCCTCCATGCTTCACGGTGGGGACTACACATGTGGAAATCATCCGTTCACCTACTCTGCATCTCACAAAAATCTGAAATTTGGACTCATCAGACCAAAGGACAGATTTCCACCGGTCTAATGTCCATTGCTCGTGTTTCTTGGCCCAAGCAATTCTCCTCTTCTTATTGCTGTCCTTTAGTAGTGGTTTCTTTGCAGCATTTCGACCATGAAGGCCCGATTCACACAGTCTCCTCTGAACAGTTGATGTTGAGATGTGTCTGTTACTTGAACTCTGTGAAGCATTTATTTGGGCTACAATCTGAGGCTGGTAACTCTAATGAACTTATCCTCTGCTGTAACTCTGGGTCTTCCTTTCCTGTGGCGGTCCTCGTGAGAGCCAGTTTCATCATAGTGCTTGATGTTTTTTGCGACTGCACTGGAAGAAACTCTCAAAGTTCTTGAAATGTTCCAGATTGACTGACCTTCGTGTCTTAAAACCTCTACCGCTTCTCTCTCCCGGATCCGGGATCCTCCTCATCAAAAAAGCTGACTAGCATAGCCTAGCCTAACGGGACAGGGATATCATATAATATAATTTTCATGAAATCACAAGTCCAATACAGCAAATGAAAGATAAACATCTTGTGAATCCAGCCATCATTTCCGATTTTTAAAATGTTTTACAGCGAAAACACAATATGTATTTCTATTAGCTAACCACAATAGCCAAACACACAACCGCATATTTTCACCATGTTTCCACCGCATAGGTAGCTTTCACAAAACCGACAAAATAGAGATAAAATTAGTCACTAACCAAGAAACAACTTCATCAGATGACAGTCTTATAACATGTTATACAATACATTTATGTTTTGTTCGAAAATGTGCATATTTGAGGTATAAATCATAGTTTTACATTGCAGCCACCATCAAAAATAGCACCAAAGCAGCCAGAATAATTACAGAGAGCAACGTGAAATACATAAATACTCATCATAAAACATTTATGAAAAATACATGGTGTACAGCAAATGAAAGATAAACATCTTGTGAATCCAGCCAATATTTCCGATTTTTTAAGTGTTTTACAGCGAAAACACAATATAGAATTATATTAGCTTACCACAATAGCCAAACACACAAACGCATTTATTCACCGCAAAGGTAGCTTTCGCAAAAACCAGCAAAAGATATAAAATTAATCACTAACCTTTGGACAACTTCATCAGATGACAGTCTTATAACATCATGTTATACAATACATTTATGTTTTGTTCGAAAATTTGCATATTTACAGCTGCAAATCGTGGTTATACATTGTGAATACGTAGCAACATTTTCCCAGAATGTCCGGAGATATTTTGGACACTCACCTAATCTGACCAAAGAACTCATCATAAACTTTACATAAAAATACTTGTTGTATGGCAAAGGAAAGATACACTGGTTCTTAATGCAACCGCTGTGTTAGATTTTTTTTAAATAACTTTACTACAACATACAAAATACATTATTGTGAGACAGCGCTCACATATTCTCCGCCCTGTTGGATTCTACATATTCCACAGAAATACGAAATAACATCATAAATGTTTTCTTACTTTTGCTGAGCTTCCATCAGAATGTTGTACAAGGAGTCCTTGTGTCACACCCTGGCCTTAGTTATTTTTGTTTTCATTATTATTTTAGTTAGGTCAGGGTGTGACATGGTGAATGTATGTGTTTTTGTAGTGTCTAGGGTGGTTGTAAGGTTAGGGGGTTTATTAGAGTAGTTGGGTTTATGTTTAGTATAGATGTCTAGCTGTGTCTATGGTTGCCTGAAGGGTTCTCAATCAGAGACAGATGTCATTATTTGTCTCTGATTGGGAGCCATATTTAAGGCAGCCATAGGCACTAGGTTTTTGTGGGTAATTGTCTATGTCTGTGTCTATGTTGCATGTTTTTGCACTTAGTCATTTATAGCTTCACGTTCGTCTATTTGTTGTTTTGTTTAGTTTTTCTTCTTCGAAATAAAGAGAATGTATTTTTCACACGCTGCGCCTTGGTCCTCTCTCTCACCCATAGACGATCGTGACAGAATTACCCACCAATCCAGGATCAAGCAGCGTGATAAGCGGCAACAGGAGCAGCGCAAGGAGGAATGGCAATGGGAGCGTAATCTGGACTACACAACGTGGGAGGAGATCGACAGGTGGGCGATCGACCCAGGGCGAGTGCCGGAGCCCGCCTGGGATTCTCTGGCGCAGTGCGAGGAGGGATACCGGCGAATGGAGGCAGCACGACGACGCGGTAGGAAGCCTGTGAGTCAGCCCAAAAAATTTCTTGGGGGGGGGCTTAGAGGTAGTGGGCCGAGGGCAGGTAGGAGACCTGCGCCCACTTCACAGGCTAACCGTGGAGAGCGGGAGTACGGGCGAACACCGTGTTACGCAGTAGAGCGCACGGTGTCTCCTGTACGTGTTCATAGCCCGGTGCGGGTTATTCCACCTCCCCGCACTGGTAGGGCTAGATTGGGCATTGAGCCAGGTGCCATGATGCCGGCTCAACGCGTCTGGTCTCCAGTGCGTCTCCTCGGGCCGGCATACATGGCACCAGCCTTACGCATGGTGTCCCCGGTTCGCCTACATAGCCCGGTGCGGGTTATTCCACCTCCCCGCACTGGTCGGGCGACGGGGAGCATTCAACCAGGTAAGGTTGGGCAGGCTCGGTGTTCAAGGGAACCAGTACGCCTGCACGGTCCGGTATTTCCGGCGCCACCTCCCCGCCCCAGTCCAGTTCCACCAGTGCCTACACCACGTAACAGGCTTCCAGTGTGTCTCCAGAGCCCTGTTCCTCCTCCACGCACTCGTCCTATGGTGCGTGTCTCCAGCCCGGTACCACCAATTCCGGCACCACGCACTAAGCCTCCTGTGCGTCTCCAGAGTCCTGTGCATCCTGTTGCTGCTCCCCGCACTAGCCCTGAGATGCGTGTCCCCAGCCCGGTACCACCAGTTCCGGCACCACGCACTAGGCCTAATGTGCGTCCCCAGGGTCCAGTATGCCCTGTTCCTTCTCCCCGCACTAGCCTGAAGGTGCGTGTCCTTAGCCCGGTGCCTCCAGTTCCGGCACCACGCACCAGGCCTAGAGTGCGCCTCATCCGGCCAGAGCCATCCGTCTGCCCAGTGCCATCTGAGCCATCCGTCTCCCCAGCGCCATCTGAGCCATCCGTCTCCCCAGCGCCATCTGAGCCATCCGTCTCCCCAGCGCCATCTGAGCCATCAGTCTCCCCAGCGCCATCTGAGCCATCCGTCTCCCCAGCGCCATCTGAGCCATCCGTCTCCCCAGCGCCGTCTGAGCCATCCGTCTGCCCCGAGCCATTAGAGCCGCCCGTCTGTCCCGAGCCGTCAGAGCCGTTAGTCAGTCAGGAGCCGCTAGAGCCATTCGTCAGTCAGGATCTGCCAGAGCCGCCAACCAGACAGGATCTGCCAGAGCCGCCAACCAGACAGGATCTGCCAGAGCCGCCAACCAGACAGGATCTGCCAGAGCCGCCAACCAGACAGGATCTGCCAGAGCCGCCAACCAGACAGGATCTGCCAGAGCCGTCAGCCAGCCATGAGCAGCCAGATCCGTCAGCCAGCCATGAGCAGCCAGATCCGTCAGCCAGCCATGAGCAGCCAGATCCGTCAGCCAGCCATGAGCAGCCAGATCCGTCAGCCAGCCATGAGCAGCCAGATCCGTCAGCCAGCCATGAGCAGCCAGATCCGTCAGCCAGCCATGAGCCGTACAGCCAGGATCCGCCAGAGCCGTCCAGCCAGGATCCGCCAGAGCCGTCATCCAGCCAGGATCCGTTCCTCAGTCCGGAGCTGCCGTCCCTCAGTCCGGAGCTGCCGTCCCTCAGTCCGGAGCTGCCGTCCCTCAGTCCGGAGCTGCCCCTTATCCTGGTGCTGTCCCTTATCCTGGTGCTGCCCCTTATCCTGGTGCTGCCCCTTATCCTGGTGCTGCCCCTTATCCTGGTGCTGCCCCTTATCCTGGTGCTGCCCCTTAGTCCGGTGCTGCCCCTTAGTCCGGTGCTGCCCCTTAGTCCGGTGCTGCCCCTTAGTCCGGTGCTGCCCCTTAGTCCGGTGCTGCCCCTTAATCCAGTGGGGTTAAGTTGGCGGGTGGTCAGTTGGAGGAGGCTACGAAAGCGGGTAGTGACTATGGTGGGGTGGGGACCACGACCAGTACCAGAGCCGCCACCGTGGACAGACGCCCACCCAGACCCTCCCCTAGACTTTATGCTGGTGCGCCCGGAGTTCGCACCTTAAGGGGGGGGTTATGTCACACCCTGGCCTTAGTTATTTTTGTTTTCATTATTATTTTTGTTAGGTCAGGGTGTGACATGGTGAATGTATGTGTTTTTGTAGTGTCTAGGGTGGTTGTAAGGTTAGGGGGTTTATTAGAGTAGTTGGGTTTATGTTTAGTATAGATGTCTAGCTGTGTCTATGGTTGCCTGAAGGGTTCTCAATCAGAGACAGATGTCATTATTTGTCTCTGATTGGGAGCCATATTTAAGGCAGCCATAGGCACTAGGTTTTTGTGGGTAATTGTCTATGTCTGTGTCTATGTTGCATGTTTTTGCACTTAGTCATTTATAGCTTCACGTTCGTCTATTTGTTGTTTTGTTTAGTTTTTCTTCTTCGAAATAAAGAGAATGTATTTTTCACACGCTGCGCCTTGGTCCTCTCTCTCACCCATAGACGATCGTGACACCTTGGTCCAGAATAAATTGTTGTTTGGTTTTAGAATGTCCATTTCTTCTGTCGAATTCGCGCCACAATGCTAGCCAAGGTTGCTAACATTCCCATCCTCTCTTGGCGCAAAGAACGGAAAACTCCAAAAGTCCCAATAAACGTTGAATAAACTGATAAAACTCGGTTGAAAAAAACTACTTTATGATGTTATTATCATATGTATCAAATAAAATCAGAGCCGGAGATATTCGCCGTGTATACCGAACGCTTTTCAGAAAACAATGTCGAGCTCCCCTGCGCGCCTTCGAGGACAAAGAAAATACCGGACCTGTCACTCCAAAAGCTCTTATTCGACCTCAGATCAAGCTAGACACCCCATTCCACCTTCCACTGCCTGTTGACATCTAGTGGAAGGCGTATGAAGTGCATGCATATCGATAAATAAAAGCCAGTTGAATAGGCAGGCCCTGAAACAGAGCCTCGTTTTCAGATTTTTCACTTCCTGTATGGAAGTTTGCTGCCAAATGAGTTCTGTTTTACTCACAGATATAATTCAAACAGTTTTAGAAACTTGAGAGTGTTTTCTATCCAATAGTAATAATAATATGCATATTGTATGATCTAGAATAGAGTACAAGGCCGTTTAAATTGGGCACGATTTTTTCCAAAGTGAAAACAGCGCCCCCCTATTGACAAGAAGTTTTTAAGGTAATGATGGACTGTCATTTCTCTTTGCTTATTTGAACTGTTCTTGCCATGGTATTTTACCAAATAGGGCTATCTTCTGTATACCACCGCTACCATGTCACAACACAACTGATTGGCTCAAACGCATTAAGAAGGAAAGAAATTCCACAAATTAACTTTTAACAAGGCACACCTGTTAATTGATATGCATTCCAGGTGACTACCTCATGAAGCTGGTTGAGAGAATGCCAAGAGTGTGCAAAGCTGCCATCAAGGCAAAGGGTGGCTACTTTGAGGAATCTAACATCTAAAATATATTTTGATTTGTTTAACACTTTTTTGGTTATTACATGATTCCATGTGTGTTATTTCATAGTTTTGATGTCGTCACTATTATTATACAATGTAGAAAATAATAAAAATAAAGAAAAACCCTCGAATGAGTAGGTGTGTCCAAACTTTTGACTGGTATTGTATATATTTTTGTTATCTTATAACTAAGATGAGATCATGTTACTGGTGTTGGTCTGGTTGATTGTGGTGTGACTTACATTGTGGCTGGGGTGATAGACCAGGGAGCCGTTGTTGGACAGAGTGACATATTTCTTCTTCCACTCTTTGTTCAGTGAGCTCCCACTCCGCTTCCATAGGATACTCTGTTACAAACAATGGGTTCAATGTCATTAAGTTCCCTTCCATGACTGAAGAACTGGAACTAATCTATTCATTATACACAATATCCAGTGTGTGTCACACTGACCTGTTTGATAGCGATGGCCCGGCCACTGCCCACGTCACCTTTAGGGTCAACATTCTTTTCACTGCCACTGCCTCGACGGTTCTGAGAGAAGTTGTATCAACATTATAGGGTTAGAGATGAGAGTGTGACAGGTATAAATATGGACTGACACAAGTGTACAGGACAGATGCGAAACTGTGTGACTATTACTGTATGTTAAACTGTACATTTATTTTAGCTCTTTTTTGAAATCAGCTTGTTTGAATTATATGGCTCTTTGGCTCTTTGGAACGTTGATGAAATATTCCAATAATTTGATCACCAGAGATTCTGAGAACAGTAACTGACCTTGAACAGAGAGGTCCGCCGTTGAGGGATGTTTCTCATGGACCCTGAGGAGGTGATACTGCCAGCCCCCTCTACTGCTGCCACCGCCCCTGCCCCGCCCCGCAGCTCTCTGTGGCTGATCACAGGGGTGGAGGGTAGAGAGGAGGGGTAGCCACTATTCAGTCCTCCATTACTGGCCTGAGAGGGAGAGGGAGGACAGGGGGACAGGGGGACAGACAGGGGGATGGACAAGAGGGCAGACGGAGAGTGGCACAAGGAATACAGAGAGAGGATGGGGTGTGGACAAATGAGATGAAACAGAGAAAACTAGACAAACGGACCAGACAACATGCTCTTCCTCCTGAATACATTTGGTATCTACTAGAATAAATCCTACATCTGTGGTTCCCAAACTTTTTGAACCATTCTTTGAATCCATCAAGGGTCTCTTTTAAGCCCCCAGATGAACAAAAAACTACCACCTTGGGCCAATCAGTATAATTTAGTAAATGTCGGATCTCTATGGAAAGATGCATAATTCACCCAAGTTTAATCGAAATTGGACCAGTGGTGTCTGAGATATCACGTGGGTTAGCTAGACTCATATTCCTGAGCATGTGTGCCACATTTCCTCTCTGAATCAAACAGATCAAGAGATATAAACATGTGCCTGTTATAGCGCCATCGTGTGGTCGACATTAATGTTCTTGTATATGTTGAATCTTCACAGTGTTTGTAACATGTGAACCAAATTTTGTTACAATACGAATATCCTTGACTGATTTGCCTTTATGTGCCAGAATACGCCCTCGTGAATGTTTATTGGTCAGTATTGGCCATGATGTTTTAGGTGCTAGTCTGGAAAATATTGCGTTGAGACGTCTTTGTCCATAGCTGCCACATAACAAGATTTGTGCAGATCGGTCATTCGGTGCCAAAAGAGTAGCCTTTTATGTGTTTTTCACAAAATTTGAAATGGTGGAAAATCCATCATTGTGGACCTTATGGGTCCCTGAGGCAAATGTGGTCCTTGTGAGGAGAGTGACCTATGTACCGAATTTCATGACTAGGTCAAATTGGGTGAGGGGTGTGACCTTTCAATGTTTGCATTATAAATCTGTTGTGATAGCACAACCATCTAGCCAATCAGTGTAACTGTATAAATGCCAGCTCTCTATGGCAAGACGCATCATTCACCCAAGTTTTGTCAATATCGTACTAATGTAGGAGACAGATCCACAGTCCCCTCCTCGATTTTATTGTGGGTGACAACAATGTATCTAGCCACAGCTCAAGGTTAAGGCCTATAGGAGGATCTTCAGTACTGTAGCTGGTATCCACCTGTGGGTCCCACTGCACTACAGTATTGATTTTCTGTCAACAACACAGAAGAGATAAGCCTGGGAAAAAGACAGATGTAAACAGTGTGAGGTATGTTACCTGTCCAAGGAAGGATGCTGACCCCGATGTGGAGCCCCCAGAGTGACTGGGGGAGTTAGGAAGAGACTTGCAGGAGGCCAGGAACGCAGACTGTTTCTTCTGTGCGACTATTTTCTGGGCAGCTGAGAGGAGAGAGAAATACTGCACTAGTGAGATGGCACTAATCGCTCATTACTTCAGGATGTGAATTGTATGTGTTAGGTAAGTAAGTACAGCCGTGCATCTCTAGTCAAACATAGATTTGTGATATAATCCTTTATGTAGAATGACATTGCTTTTAAATGATTTGTGAAGCATTTGTGTATAGTGTGACCGGAATGATTTATTGTGTTAAAACAATGGTAATGTGTCTGTACCTTTGGGTCACCAGCTCTGACACCAATGCTCAACTTCAGTTAACTCACCCTCCTGAAAAACCCGGTCTACGTTGAGCCCATAGGTGGCACAGGTCTCATAGAACACACAGTGCCTCACATCAACACATAGCTGCCGGGCACGCATGTCCTCAATCACACGTGGGTTGGTACTGCTGATTTTGTCTATAGAAAGAGGACAGCGGAGACCGTGGGGCTTCAGACACTGAGATGAAGTCATATAGGCTACAGTAGCTTGTACAGTATATGCTCACTTTCTTCCATCTAATTATATAAAACAAGACTAATGGTTCTGTAGATGCTATCCATCTGCCCTCTTACATTTCCCTGAACATATCCATCCATTTTCATTCCTCCATGTTCCTTACCTTGTGTCCCAACCACAACAAGTGGGATGTCAGCACTGATGCGATGTGTGTTGAGCTGGCTGTACAGCTGGTAGACATCCTGGAAGCTGGCCTCATTCTCCAGACTGAACACAAGGACCACTGCATCTACCCAGTTGCTGATCTACAGACAGAGATTTGGTAGGAGAGGGAAGAGAAGCGAGAGGCGAGAGGGAGACAAGTGCAAGATGGGTCAGGATAAGGATTAAGATGAGTTAGTGAGATTGTAATTCTGTAATTATTTCTCAACACATCATTCTACATCAACAACAATGCAACAAGGTATACAGTGCATTCGTAAAGTATTCAGACCACTTCCCTTACAGCCTTATTCTAAAATGTATTAAATAAAAAAATGTCTTCATCAATCTACACACAATACACCATAACGACAAAGTGAAAACAAGCTTTTAGACATTTTTGCAAATTTATAAAAAATAAAAAACAGAAATACCTTATTTACACAAGTATTCAAATCCTTTGCTATGAGACTGGAAATTGAGCTCAGGGGCATCCTGTTCACGTTGATCAGATCCTCTCTGACCAAGGCCCTTCTTCCCCGATTGCTCAGTTTGGCCGGGGTTCTAAACTTCTTCCATTTAAGAATTATGGAGGCCACTGTGTTCTTGGGGACCTAAAATGCTGCAGAATTTTGTACCCTTCCCCAGATATGTGCCTGGATACAATCCTGTCTTGGAGCTCTATGGACAATTCCTTCGAACTCATGGATTGGTTTTTGCTCTGACATGCACTGTCAAACGTGTGACCTTATAAAGACAGGTGTGCGCCTTTCCAAATCATGTCCAATAAATTGAATTTACCACAGGTGGGCTCCAATCAAGTTGTTTTATTTTAATTTAACCTTTATTTAACCTGGAAAGCAGGCCATTATGTTAGAGTGGCCAGATGGAAGCCACTCCTCAGTAAAAGGCACGACAGCCTGCTTGGAGTTTGCCAAAAGGCACCTAAAGTACTCTCAGACCATGAGAAACAAGATTCTCTGGTCTGATGAAACCAAGATTGAACTCTTTGGCCAGAATGCCAAGCATCACGTCTGGAGGAAACCTGACGCCATCCCTACAGTGAAGCATGGTGGTGGCAGCATCATGCTGTGGGGATGTTTTTCAGTGGCGGGGACTGGGAGACTAGTCAGGATCAAGGGAAAGATGAATGGAGCAAAGTACGGAGAGATCCTTGATGAAAACTTGCTCCAGAGCACCTGCTCCAGAGTGCAGGACCCCAGAATTGGACAACAGGACAACAACCCGAAGCACACAGCCAAGACAATGCAGGAGTGGCTTCGGGACAAGTCTCTGAATGTCCTTGAGTGGCCCAGCCAGAGCCAGGACTTGAACCCGATCGAACATCTCTGGAGCGACCTGAAAAGAGCTTGAGAGGATCAGCAGAGAGGAATGGGAGAAACTCCCCAAGTACAGGTGTGCCAAGCTTGTAGTGTCATACCCAAGACGACTCGAGGCTGTAATCGCTGCCAAAGGTGTTTCAACAAAGTACTGAGTAAAGGGTCTGAATACTTATGGAAATGTGATATTTCAGTTTTTTTTTTATACAAAAAACAATTTAATCCATTTTAGAATAAGGCTGTAATGTAACACAATGTGGAATAGCTCAAGGGTTCTGAATGCTTTCCGAATGCACTGTACACACACTCCAGCAAATACACAAGTACATTTACACACACCTGTGCATCAGGAGTAACTGCCTCCTCTCTGATTAGCAATAGATGACTCTGTCCATCTACCAATACCTCCTTCTTATACCTCCCCCCTGACAATGGAACAGCAGCGCAGAGGTTAGTTATTGTGTGTCAGAGAGCCATTATGAAAGATAAAATGGTAGGACAAGAAAAGTGTTTTTCATGCTTACCTTCAATCTTCTCTAGTGGAAGGTAACTTCCTGTTATGTATCTGTTTATCAGCGCTGACCTGCCACTCCGAAGACTTCCCAGCACCCCCTGCACAGATTAAAGAAGTTCGAAAACACACACACAGCCTACTGTACACACACACACACACATCTTCACTCATGGTAGCTTCCCTGAATAGAGTGTGAAAAGAGATGAAGCTCTATCTAACTTTTCTTTCAATTCATCTTTAATGAGGATGCTTTGTCTTACCACACGGAGCTCAGGGATGGATCGACTCAAGGTCCACTCTTGACTATTTGCACAAGCCGCTGCTTGGGAGAAAGGGACAGAGGGAATCATCATTTTGATAATTCAAGGGAAACAACAATCAGAATGGCCTTGGAAAGGACTAGCGATAAATGACTGTTATGTGAATTGGTTGAGTGGCAGTCAGGCACTCTTGATCAAAATAACCTTTCACGACAACATAAATGAGTTTACTGGACTAGGCTAGTTTGTCCAATGCTCTGTTTATCCACTGTACCACCAAGAGGCCTGCCATACATATTTTGTGTCGTTCTCTGAGAAGATCCTTCACATGATGTAGCTGCCATTCAAAGGCAGCTGCTCTGCAAAGGATCAAAGTGTCTGATGCAGGGGGGCAACGACTCCCTTCGCTTTGTGTGTCGCTAGGCAGTAGAATGCTCTGTGCAATCCCAGTGGAACACACACACCATCACGGTCAGGGATAGAACAGCCCCAACACTGTCACTGTCAGGGATGGAACAGCACCAACACTGTTACTGTCAGTGATGGAACAGCACCAACACTGTTACTGTCAGGGATGGAACAGCACCAACACTGTTACTGTCAGGGATGGAACAGCACCAACACTGTTACTGTCAGTGATGGAACAGCACCAACACTGTTACTGTCAGGGATGGAACAGCACCAACACTGTTACTGTCAGGGATGGAACAGCCCCAACACTGTCACTGTCAGGGATGGAACAGCACCAACACTGTTACTGTCAGGGATGGAACAGCACCAACACTGTTACTGTCAGGGATGGAACAGCACCAACACTGTTACTGTCAGTGATGGAACAGCACCAACACTGTCACTGTCAGGGATGGAACAGCACCAACACTGTTACTGTCAGGGATGGAACAGCACCAACACTGTCACTGTCAGGGATGGAACAGCACCAACACTGTCACTGTCAGGGATGGAACAGCACCAACACTGTTACTGTTAGTGATGGAACAGCACCAACACTGTTACTGTCAGGGATGGAACAGCACCAACACTGTTACTGTCAGGGATGGAACAGCACCAACACTGTTACTGTCAGTGATGGAACAGCACCAACACTGTTACTGTCAGGGATGGAACAGCACCAACACTGTTACTGTCAGGGATGGAACAGCCCCAACACTGTCACTGTCAGGGATGGAACAGCACCAACACTGTTACTGTCAGGGATGGAACAGCACCAACACTGTCACTGTCAGGGATGGAACAGCACCAACACTGTCACTGTCAGGGATGGAACAGCACCAACACTGTTACTGTCAGGGATGGAACAGCACCAACACTGTTACTGTCAGGGATGGAACAGCACCAACACTGTTACTGTCAGTGATGGAACAGCACCAACACTGTCACTGTCAGGGATGGAACAGCACCAACACTGTTACTGTCAGGGATGGAACAGCACCAACACTGTTACTGTCAGGGATGGAACAGCACCAACACTGTTACTGTCAGGGATGGAACAGCACCAACACTGTCACTGTCAGGGATGGAACAGCACCAACACTGTCACTGTCAGGGATGGAACAGCACCAACACTGTTACTGTCAGTGATGGAACAGCACCAACACTGTCACTGTCAGGGATGGAACAGCACCAACACTGTCACTGTCAGGGATGGAACAGCACCAACACTGTTACTGTCAGTGATGGAACAGCCCCAACACTGTTACTGTCAGTGATGGAACAGCCCCAACACTGTTACTGTCAGGGATGGAACAGCCCCAACACTGTTACTGTCAGGGATGGAACAGCCCCAACACTGTTACTGTCAGGGATGGAACAGCCCCAACACTGTTACTGTCAGTGATGGAACAGCACCAACACTGTTACTGTCAGGGATGGAACAGCCCCAACACTGTTACTGTCAGGGATGGAACAGCCCCAACACTGTTACTGTCAGGGATGGAACAGCCCCAACACTGTTACTGTCAGGGATGGAACAGCCCCAACACTGTTACTGTCAGGGATGGAACAGCCCCAACACTGTTACTGTCAGGGATGGAACAGCCCCAACACTGTTACTGTCAGGGATGGAACAGCACCAACACTGTTACTGTCAGGGATGGAACAGCACCAACACTGTTACTGTCAGTGATGGAACAGCCCCAACACTGTTACTGTCAGGGATGGAACAGCCCCAACACTGTTACTGTCAGGGATGGAACAGCCCCAACACTGTTACTGTCAGGGATGGAACAGCCCCAACACTGTTACTGTCAGTGATGGAACAGCACCAACACTGTTACTGTCAGTGATGGAACAGCCCCAACACTGTTACTGTCAGGGATGGAACAGCACCAACACTGTCACTGTCAGGGATGGAACAGCACCAACACTGTTACTGTCAGTGATGGAACAGCACCAACACTGTTACTGTCAGTGATGGAACAGCACCAACACTGTCACTGTCAGGGATGGAACAGCACCAACACTGTTACTGTCAGGGATGGAACAGCACCAACACTGTTACTGTCAGTGATGGAACAGCACCAACACTGTTACTGTCAGGGATGGAACAGCACCAACACTGTTACTGTCAGTGATGGAACAGCACCAACACTGTCACTGTCACTGTCAGGGATGGAACAGCACCAACACTGTTACTGTCAGTGATGGAACAGCACCAACACTGTTACTGTCAGGGATGGAACAGCACCAACACTGTTACTGTCAGTGATGGAACAGCACCAACACTGTCACTGTCAGGGATGGAACAGCACCAACACTGTCACTGTCAGGGATGGAACAGCCCCAACACTGTTACTGTCAGGGATGGAACAGCACCAACACTGTTACTGTCAGTGATGGAACAGCACCAACACTGTTACTGTCAGTGATGGAACAGCACCAACACTGTTACTGTCAGGGATGGAACAGCACCAACACTGTTACTGTCAGTGATGGAACAGCACCAACACTGTTACTGTCAGGGATGAAACAGCACCAACACTGTTACTGTCAGGGATGGAACAGCACCAACACTGTTACTGTCAGGGGTGGAACAGCACCAACACTGTTACTGTCAGGGATGGAACAGCACCAACACTGTTACTGTCAGTGATGGAACAGCACCAACACTGTCACTGTCAGTGATGGAACAGCACCAACACTGTTACTGTCAGGGATGGAACAGCACCAACACTGTTACTGTCAGGGATGGAACAGCACCAACACTGTTACTGTCAGGGGTGGAACAGCACCAACACTGTTACTGTCAGGGATGGAACAGCACCAACACTGTCACTGTCAGGGATGGAACAGCACCAACACTGTTACTGTCAGGGGTGGAACAGCACCAACACTGTTACTGTCAGGGATGGAACAGCACCAACACTGTCACTGTCAGGGGTGGAACAGCACCAACACTGTTACTGTCAGGGATGGAACAGCACCAACACTGTTACTGTCAGGGATGGAACAGCACCAACACTGTTACTGTCAGTGATGGAACAGCACCAACACTGTTACTGTCAGTGATGGAACAGCACCAACACTGTCACTGTCAGGGATGGAACAGCACCAACACTGTTACTGTCAGTGATGGAACAGCACCGACACTGTTACTGTCAGGGATGGAACAGCACCAACACTGTCACTGTCAGGGATGGAACAGCACCAACACTGTTACTGTCAGTGATGGAACAGCACCAACACTGTTACTGTCAGTGATGGAACAGCACCAACACTGTCACTGTCAGTGATGGAACAGCACCAACACTGTCACTGTCAGGGATGGAACAGCACCAACACTGTTACTGTCAGGGATGGAACAGCACCAACACTGTTACTGTCAGTGATGGAACAGCACCAACACTGTTACTGTCAGGGATGGAACAGCACCAACACTGTTACTGTCAGGGATGGAACAGCACCAACACTGTTACTGTCAGTGATGGAACAGCACCAACACTGTTACTGTCAGGGATGGAACAGCACCAACACTGTTACTGTCAGTGATGGAACAGCACCAACACTGTCACTGTCAGGGATGGAACAGCACCAACACTGTTACTGTCAGTGATGGAACAGCACCAACACTGTTACTGTCAGGGATGGAACAGCACCAACACTGTTACTGTCAGTGATGGAACAGCACCAACACTGTTACTGTCAGGGATGGAACAGCACCAACACTGTTACTGTCAGTGATGGAACAGCACCAACACTGTTACTGTCAGGGATGGAACAGCACCAACACTGTTACTGTCAGTGATGGAACAGCACCAACACTGTCACTGTCAGGGATGGAACAGCACCAACACTGTTACTGTCAGTGATGGAACAGCACCAACACTGTTACTGTCAGGGATGGAACAGCACCAACACTGTTACTGTCAGGGGTGGAACAGCACCAACACTGTCACTGTCAGGGATGGAACAGCACCAACACTGTTACTGTCAGGGGTGGAACAGCACCAACACTGTCACTGTCAGTGATGGAACAGCACCAACACTGTTACTGTCAGGGATGGAACAGCACCAACACTGTTACTGTCAGGGGTGGAACAGCACCAACACTGTTACTGTCAGGGATGGAACAGCACCAACACTGTCACTGTCAGGGATGGAACAGCACCAACACTGTTACTGTCAGTGATGGAACAGCACCAACACTGTTACTGTCAGGGATGGAACAGCACCAACACTGTTACTGTCAGTGATGGAACAGTACCAACACTGTTACTGTCAGGGATGGAACAGCACCAACACTGTTACTGTCAGGGGTGGAACAGCACCAACACTGTCACTGTCAGGGATGGAACAGCACCAACACTGTTACTGTCCCTGCTGGGCCAGAGATGCCCCCAATGCAATAGGATGCTCACACCCCCACACCCTTTGACACTCTGTGTCCGCAGGAAGCTGAGTGACTCTGTGTGTTGCTGTGGTGGGACCAGTGCCAGCAGTCTACTACTCAGTGATGTCAGTTCCTGAAAGATGCAGGCCAACACAGATGCACAAGGAGGGAAGACACAATAGGGCCAGAGAAAGAGAGAGATGACAAAATTGTATTTTTCACAGGCAGCTTCCCCTAACATAGAGAGAGACGAATTCAACTCAAGCCAAAGGGCTCTTTATGCGCCAGGCCACATGAGACATGTTGCCAAAGCAATCAGACAGCATGATACAGCTGCCTACAAATCACTCTGTATAAAGCTAAATATCCAGACTCTCTCCCTGAACTGTATGAAGACAATAATGTAGTGTAATTGTTAAAATGTCACGGACATTCAAAGAACCCTTCTATTCTTCCTGGGAACATTAGAAGTCTCTCTCTCTCACACACACACACAGCACCCCCGTGTTGCGATGGAAACCTTTCCCCCCAGACCCTGCTAGGCTGATTCTGCTCTTGCCCAGAGAGAACACATACCATACATGACTAGACACAGAACATATGCGATGTGTACCAGCATGTATACTATACACTTCAGGCCCATACTCATATTGAGAAAACATAAAATCACTGCAAACAAATAATTAAGCTGCAAGCCAATACTAGTGAAACAGCTTGTCACTAACCTCCACAGACATTATTCATGTTTCCATGTTGTTGTTCTTGAAATACATGGTATGTGCCCGAGGCATATGAAACTACAAGGGCTTCTGAAGTTTGATTAACTTCTCCAAAAAGGGCATATTTAGTATTTATACAGTTAAGAATGTCAGACTGATGGTTGGTGATGTGAAATGCAGGGAAGAGAGAGAGAGAGAGAGAGAGAGAGAGAGAGAGAGAGAGAGAGAGAGAGAGAGAGAGAGAGAGAGAGAGAGGGAGCTGAAGAGAGAGGGAGCTGAAGAGAGAGAGAGAGAGAGGGAGCTGAAGAGAGAGAGGGAGAGAGCTGAAGAGAGAGAGGGAGAGAGCTGAAGAGAGAGAGAGAGGGAGCTGAAGAGAGAGAGAGAGGGAGCTGAAGAGAGAGAGAGAGGGAGCTGAAGAGAGAGAGAGAGAGAGAGAGAGAGAGAGAGAGAGAGAGAGAGAGAGAGAGAGAGAGAGAGAGAGATTTGTGGAGGAATAGTCAATCAGACCAGGCGAAACATCAAATATATGGATTTAGGATATTAGCTGTAATTGCACTTCATATTGTCAAATGTCCCTACAAACCCCTTCAGTTTTGGAGACAGAAATAATCCCAAACAGCCAGAAAATACATAAAATCGCAGATAGTCATGCTGGCACAGCCTGTGCTTTAACCAACGCAGTATACAGTACATCCATAATATATAGCTCTGGCTTTAACCATTAGGATCATTATGAGAATTAACACAGTGTCTATATCCCAATGACACCCTATTCCCTATATAGTGCACCCAAAGGGCCCTGGTCAAAAGTAGTGCACTAAATAGGGAAAAGGGTGTCATTTGGGACAAACACAGTGTAGCTACGCTGTGCAGAGAATACCCCTTCAGGCTGCGTGAAATCACCCCCGTTTTGTTCAGAAGGTAATTATATTAGAACTGTCCAAGATTATAGCTCTATTGTCAGCTCAGAGATTATAGCTCTATTGTCAGCTCAGAGATTATAGCTCTATTGTCAGCTCAGAGATTATAGCTCTATTGTCAGCTCAGAGATTATAGCTCTATTGTCAGCTCAGAGATTATAGCTCTATTGTCAACTCAGAGATTATAGCTCTATTGTCAGCTCAGAGATTATAGCTCTATTGTCAGCTCAGAGATTATAGCTCTATTGTCAGCTCAGAGATTATAGCTCTATTGTCAGCTCAGAGATTATAGCTCTATTGTCAGCTCAGAGATTATAGCTCTATTGTCAGCTCAGAGATTATAGCTCTATTGTCAACTCAGAGATTATAGCTATATTGTCAGCTCAGAGATTTTAGCTCTATTGTCAGCTCAGAGATTATAGCTCTATTGTCAGCTCAGAGATTTTAGCTCTATTGTCAGCTCAGAGATTACAGCTCTGTTGTCAGCTCAGAGATCAAAAGGACTATCGTGTATCATCCTTTTACAGTTACACATGGCTTTAAATTTCATCCTCAAATACATGACATCCATTTTATAATGGGCTCTATATCAAATGTATGTGAGGCTCTCAGAATGTTTCATTCTTTCCCTCCATTTCAAATGAATTCCTCTACATATGGATTAAATACTAGACTAGACTAGAATAAAATGAATACTCGTTTGATTCCTTCTTGACTTTTTTGTTACATGGTGGCTGAAAAAACTGCAAACAGACAGTGGCTCTTTATCTTTAAGTAACCTATTTCAACCCAGAGCAGTATAAGAAGTGAGGTTGTGTGTGTTTCCGTGCGTGTGTGCATATGTGTGTGTGTGTGTGTGTTTCTTTCCGTGCATGTGTGTGTGTGTGTCCTACTGTACCTTCCTCCTCACTGGACTGTCTGTGTATATTTCAGACAGGGGGATGTGTTGCTGTGTTAGAGGAAGTGGTAGCTGAGACAGCGACTGGTGAAGATCCCACTGTTGAACTTGAGCATCTTACGATCTTGAGCAGAGCCCTTTTGTCCCTGCTGATTGTGGGGACCAGGCTGTATCTGGATGTTCTCTCTGCCCACACAGAAGTCCTCTGCCTGGCTTTAAGGGTCAGTGTTATCCAAGGTACAGCTGTTGCCTCTGCATGGGGGCTTGGGGACCAGGGTGACAGGAGCAAGTAGAGAAGCAGAATTTATCTTCAGTCTCCATCCTGGGATCGCCTACTGTGTACCAGCTTCATCAGTCACTCTTTCTTCCTTCCCTGCTCTGTCCCCAGCTTCATCAGTCACTCTTTCTTCCTTCCCTGCTCTGTCCCAGCTTCATCAGTCACTCTTTCTCCCTTCCCTGCTCTGTCCCCAGCTTCATCAGTCACTCTTTCTCCCTTCCCTGCTCTGTCCCCAGCTTCATCAGTCACTCTTTCTCCCTTCCCTGCTCTGTCCCCAGCTTCATCAGTCACTCTTTCTCCCTTCCCTGCTCTGTCCCCAGCTTCACCAGTCCCTCTTTCTCCCTTCCCTGCTTTGTCCCCAGCTTCATCAGTCACTCTTTCTCCCTTCCCTGCTCTGTCCCCAGCTTCATCAGTCACTCTTTCTCCCTTCCCTGCTCTGTCCCCAGCTTCATCAGTCACTCTTTCTCCCTTCCCTGCTCTGTCCCCAGCTTCATCAGTCACTCTTTCTCCCTTCCCTGCTCTGTCCCCAGCTTCACCAGTCCCTCTTTCTCCCTTCCCTGCTTTGTCCCCAGCTTCATCAGTCCCTCTTTCTCCCTTCCCTGCTCCGTCCCAAGCTTCATCAGTCACTCTTTCTCCCTTCCCTGCTCTGTCCCCAGTTTCATTCCTACCTCCCTGACCCTAAGATCTGGCCCCGACCCTCACCACTCTCAGCCCAGGAGGCCCGACTGGAACCAATGGAACAGGTTGAGATTCTGCTATCTCTACAGTCCAGGTTCTGGGCTGGTGTGGGGCTTCACTTGGCCTCCTTGACATCCCTTGGCTCCCGGCGGCTGGTCACCGGGCTGGCCAACAGGCTGTGTGTATTCAGCAGGGATTCCGGACCCTGACCAGGCGTGCGTACAGGGATATTGCTCCTGGTCGGGGTGTGGTTGGGGTCGACTGCTACCACCACAGGTGTCCAGCTCTGTGGTGTAGTTGTGCTGCATGTTATTACTTTTGAGGTGACTGTTGTTGTTTGGTTGTCCTCTTTCTCCCCTGCTGCATACTTCTCCACACAGTAACATTTCAGTCTTCACATTGTCAACAGTGGAGGAGATAATGACATTGTCACCGTCTTATAATTTGCCACTTTCTTTGGGAAGAACATCTGCACACAAGGTGCCTTGTCTCTCAAGGGTGATTTCCGTCTCCTCTAGTTTGAGTTCACTACCTTTCCCACCCTCCAGGACAGAAACATCTTCCTGGTTCTCCTGTGTACTGAGGGTCTGTCCCTTCTCTGACCCATCCCCATCCCCAGGCTCTCTCCCCTGGGTGATTGACCTGGCCTGCTCCCCTCCATGCACTTCCACAGCCTCTACCTTAACCAGGGTGAGGGAGATGAGGTAGGTGGTGCCCTGTTGCAGTGTGTCGGCTCGGCTCATGTGATCAGGCTCCAGTAGACACACCGTAGACAGATACATTCAGAAAGAGCTGACACTGACATGGATGGATGACTGACAAGCTTTGAAATCGTAATCCTCAAAACGAATATGACAGCAGGTGGGAGCAAACTTAGAGAACAGGTGAGAGAGAGAGAGAGAGGGAGCTGAAGAGAGAGAGAGAGAGAGAGAGAGCTGAAGAGAGAGAGAGAGAGAGAGAGAGAGAGAGAGAGAGGGGGAGCTGAAGAGAGAGAGAGAGAGGGAGCTGAAGAGAGAGAGAGAGAGAGCTGAAGAGAGAGAGAGAGAGAGAGAGAGAGAGAGAGAGAGAGGGAGCTGAAGAGAGAGGGAGAGAGGGAGCTGAAGAGAGAGATAGAGAGCTGAAGAGAGAGAGAGAGAGAGAGAGAGAGAGAGAGAGAGAGAGAGAGAGAGAGAGAGAGAGAGAGAGAGAGAGAGAGAGAGAGAGAGAGAGAGAGAGAGAGAGAGAGAGAGAGAGCTGAAGAGAGAGAGAGAGCTGAAGAGAGAACAAGTGAGAGAGAGAGAGAGAGCTGAAGAGAGAGAGAGAGGGAGCGGAAGAGAGAGAGAGAGAGGGAGCTGAAGAGAGAGAGAGAGAGGGAGCTGAAGAGAGAGAGGGAGAGAGCTGAAGAGAGAGAGAGAGGGAGCTGAAGAGAGAGAGAGGGAGCTGAAGAGAGAGAGAGAGGGAGCTGAAGAGAGAGAGAGAGGGAGAGAGAGAGAGAGAGAGAGGGAGAGAGAGAGAGAGAGAGAGAGAGAGAGAGAGAGAGAGAGAGAGAGAGAGAGAGAGAGAGAGAGAGAGAGGGAGCTGAAGAGAGAGAGAGAGAGAGAGAGGGAGCTGAAGAGAAAGAGGGAGAGAGCTGAAGAGACAGAGGGAGCTGAAGAGAGAGAGAGGGAGCTGAAGAGAGAGAGAGGGAGCTGAAGAGAGAGAGGGAGAGGAGCTGAAGAGAGAGAGAGAGAGAGAGAGAGATGAACCTACAGAGAGATGAACCTGGAGAAGAGTCCCCTAAGCAAGCTGGTCCTAGGGCTCTGTTCACAAACACAAACACACCCCACAGAGCCCCAGGACAACAGCACAATTAGACCCAACCAAATCATGAGAAAACAAAAAGATAATTACTTGACACATTGGAAAGAATTAACAAAAAAACTGAGCAAACTAGAATGCTATTTGGCCCTAAACAGAGAGTACACAGTGGCAGAATACCTGACCACTGTGACTGACCCAAACTTAAGGAAAGCTTTGACTATGTACAGACTCAGTGAGCATAGCCTTGCTATTGAGAAAGGCCGCCGTAGGCAGACATGGCTCTCAAGAGAAGACAGGCTATGTGCTCACTGCCCACAAAATGAGGTGGAAACTGAGCTGCACTTCCTAACCTCCTGCCCAATGTATGACCATATTAGAGACACATATTTCCCTCAGATTACACAGATCCACAAAGAATTCGAAAACAAATCCAATTTTGATAAACTCCCATATCTACTGGGTGAAATTCCACAGTGTGCCATCACAGCAGCAAGATTTGTGACCTGTTGCCACAAGAAAAGGTCAACCAGTGAAGAACAAACAGCATTGTAAATACAACCCATATTTATGCTTATTTATTTTAACTTGTGTGCTTTAACCATTCGTACATTGTTACAACACTGTATATATATAATATGACATTTGTAATGTCTTTATTGTTTTGAAACTTCTGTATGTGTAATGTTTACTGTTAATTTGTATTGTTTGTTTCACTTTTGTGTATTGTCTACCTCACTTGCTTTGGCAATGTTAACACATGTTTCCCATGCCAATAAAGCCCCTTGAATTGAATTGAATTGAATTGAGAGGGAGAGGAGCTGAAGAGAGAGAGAGGGAGAGGAGCTGAAGAGAGAGAGAGAGAGAGAGAGAGAGAGAGAGAGAGAGAGAGAGAGAGAGAGAGAGAGAGGGGGAGAGGAGAGGAGAGGAGAGGAGCTGAAGAGAGAGAGAGAGAGCTGAAGAGAGAGAGAGAGGGAGAGGAGATGAAGAGAGAGAGAGAGAGAGAGAGAAGGAGAGGAGCTGAAGAGAGAGAGAGAGAGAGAGGGAGAGGAGCTGGAGAGAGAGAGAGAGAGAGGGAGAGGAGCTGAAGAGAGAGAGAGCTGAAGAGAGAGAGAGAGGGGGAGAGAGCTGAAGAGAGAGAGAGAGGGAGCTGAAGAGAGAGAGAGAGAGAGGGGGAGCTGAAGAGAGAGAGAGAGAGAGAGAGGGGGAGCTGAAGAGAGAGAGAGGGAGCTGAAGAGAGAGAGAGAGGGAGCTGAAGAGAGAGAGAGAGAGGGAGCTGAAGAGAGAGAGAGAGAGAGGGAGCTGAAGAGAGAGAGAGAGAGAGAGAGAGAGAGAGAGAGAGAGAGAGAGAGAGAGAGAGAGAGAGAGAGAGAGAGAGAGAGAGAGAGAGAGAGAGAGGAGAGGAGCTGAAGAGAGAGAGAGAGAGAGGGAGAGGAGCTGAAGAGAGAGAGAGGGAGCTGAAGAGAGAGAGAGAGGGAGCTGAAGAGAGAGAGAGAGAGAGAGGGAGCTGAAGAGAGAGAGAGAGAGAGAGAGGGAGCTGAAGAGAGAGAGAGAGGGAGAGAGAGCTGAAGAGAGAACAAGTGAGAGAGAGAGAGCTGAAGTATCTCCTCAAGGGATTAGAACAGAACTGCTATACCTGCTCTAAGATGTATTTATTCCTTTACTTCACTCCCCTCTTCTCCCTCTTCATTGCTTTTAGATTTAGGATTCCAGTTCCATTGTCAGTGTTTCAATTAAACTTCCATTCATTTTGTTGCAATGTACAAAAATACCATCTTCTGCCACAAATATCAAAAGAGACTGAAATCCATTCAGTAGCGTTCCAGTTGTGTTAAAATATCCTGCAGTAAAAACATCTGGATTAAAGTGAGTATATAAATCAAACTGTATAATATGGTTTCAATTATTAACTTGATTTTATTTGTGTTGTGTTGCCGCTCCCCCATCTCAAATAGTGTTCTACTTCCTGTCAACTTCCTGTCCCATATTCTATGCAAAACGCAAATCAGAAGGAAAAAAATCCCATTTCACTGAAACTGTCGATCAAGAGTGTCAGGAAAATCTGAAGGATTCAATACTCCCATGTTGAAAAAAAAACTTTGTACGGTATCAGAAAATATTCTCACAGAGTGCAGTTCAGACTATGGGTAATCCTCTTCAGCCATGTGTTCTGACAGCAACCTCTACTCAGAGAAAGGTCTGAGCGAGAGACAGACGGGACAGTGATTAGGTTTGATGTGGATCAGGATGAAAAAGCCACTAGGATCCAATCGCAGGCAGAGATCTGGAGATGCATGACCGAGTCACAGCGCCCGGCCACCATCACGCCTCTTTCCGTCAGTTCCTGTGTCCTTCAATCGTGTCAGGCATTGTGCATGTCAATAGAGCCACCGGTCTGTGAGGCTGAGCCAAGCCTCTGCAATGAACACTGAACATCTTTGGCTCTGAATCTTTGTGCTATACAGACAACAGCTACGACATGAGTACAAAACCCAGTCGCACAGCTGGTACCTGAGAGTATGGATACGGAGAGAGAATCTTCTCAAGCCCTCCTCTAGATCCCCTTCTTGTGTGAGTGCCAAACGAAACAGAGAAGGAAAACCCTGTTTCTCTTCTTCCCCACCCCCCCTCTCTCTCTTTTTACCTCTCTGCCTCTCAGCCTGCAGACTGCGCACTGTCCCAGCTCTTCCTTGCTCCTCCCCCCCTCATCACCCTCTCTCTCGCTCTTGCTCTCACGCTCTCTCCTTGTTGTAAAGAGGGAGGTGATGAGGTGTAGAGGAAAGGACTATTAAATCTGTAAACCATATTATGTCATAATGAACCCATGTATTTGTAATGAATACAATGGGAGACAGAGAGCTGGTTTCAATTGCAGGGCGCAGCAGGTGTTTATTTGTAAAGGACCACAGGAGGAGGCAGGTAGCTGGGTCCAGGGGCAGGCAGAAGGTCATACACTGGGCATCCAAATAGGCAACAGTACAGGCAGGGAAAAGGCTAGTACCGTAGTCCGGGAGATCAGGCAAGATGTTGATGACAGGAAATCCGATAGGCAAAAGTACAGGCAGGGAATAGTCAAAAAGGCGCCGATAGTGAGGACGGCCAAAATCTATGATACACAGGAGGACTAATATGGAAATAAACAGAGCTCTGAATAGAATGTGTACAAAAACAAACAATACCTCACAATGACAGCGTGCAAAGAACTGAACTAAATTGTGTGTGTAAATAACATACAGGTATGTGAACAGGTGATCAGAATTCAGGTGATTGGGATCTGGAGCGTGAGCTCCGTTCAGGGGATCTATGTGTTTGAGAGTGTGAGCTGGAAAAAGGGCTGAAAAGTAACACATTTCATATTTTTTCTACACATATTTTATGGGTTTCCTTTGTAAAAACCTGTTGTCTACGAACAGTTTTGTGAGGGTTGTATATGTTTAGAATCTTCACATACACTAGACATCTCAGTCTCATGACATCTCTAGACATCTCAGACCACATGGAATAGAAAAGATTCTGACAGTATTTCAGCTACAGGGGGGAAACGCAACCAAGAAACAACATGACTACAGTCTCAAACACAGAGGAAGTGAATTAATGCGACTAATGCAACATGTTATTTTTGGAGAGCAGGTCAATTTATGTGTAAACATCCTGCAGAACATCTAAAACAGGAACAACTGCCATGTGTCCATATAAAATCCTATTTTTTGTGTTGAATTACTCACGTGCAAGAGGTTTATGAATATTTATGTTCTGTTTCTTGATTAATCTAATGAATCTGATATAGACACCCACAGATTTGAGATGGAAGAATCCAGTTGCCCAAGGCAAGAAATATCAGAGATGTGTGCGCTCCCTCTCTCTCTTTTCTCTCTCGCTCTCTCTGTCTCTCACACACGTGCACACACACACACAGAGAAAGAAAGAGAGAGATAGAGAGAGAGAGAGAGAGAGAGAGAGAGAGAGAGAGAGAGAGAGAGAGAGAGAGAGAGAGAGAGAGAGAGAGAGAGAGAGAGAGAGAGAAAAAGAAAGAGAGAGAGAGACAGAGAGAGAGCGAGTCAGATGGACACTGACAGAGGGCAGTGTTCAGGCTGTGATTGTTCATATTATTTCATCTTTGCTGTGAACCATCCCTGGTCCTCTTTAATTAGTTTTCTCTACAGATATCTCCCACCCTCCCACTCTCTTGGCATGCTGCAGTGAACAGAGCTGCTGTATGTGACAGATCCCAATTCAAATGGCTTCATTCTGCACCCTGGAGCATCACTTCTTCTCCCCACTCTTTCGACTCACTAGCATTCAATTCCTAACAGAAACGCCCCTCTTTCCACCAGTTACTCCACACTATGTAAGCATCCCAAATGGTATCCATCTGAGATGGACATTATTTGATCATGGCTGCCATTGAACTTTTGAATTACAGAGCCTTCAGAAAGTATATCCTTTGACTCATTTCACATTTTGTTGTGTTACTGCCTGAATTCAAAATGGATTAAATATAATTTTTTCTCACCCATCTACACACAATTCCCCATAATGATGAAGTGAAAACATGTTTTTTGACATTTTTGCAAATGTATTGAAAATGAAATACAGAAATATCTAATTTACAGAAGTAATCACACCCCTGAGTCAATAGATGATAATCACCTTTGGCAGCGATTACAGCTATGAGTCTTTCTGGGTAAGTCTCTAAGAGCTTTGCACACCTGGATTTGCACATTATTCTTTAAATAATTCTTCAAGCTCTGTCAACTTGGTTGTTGATCACTGCCATTGCTAGACAGACATTTTCAAGTATTTCCATAGATTTTCAAGCCGATTTAAGTCAACATTGTATCTAAGCCACTCAGGAACATTCAATGTCGTCCTAGTAAGCAACTCCAGTGTATATTTGGCCTTGTGTTTTAGGTTATTGTCCTGCTGAAAGGTGAATTTGTCTCCCAGTGTCTGTTGGAAAGCAGACTGAACCAGGATTTCCTCTAGGACTTTGCCTGTTCTTAGCTCTATTCCGTTTATTTTTGTCAACAAAAAAACTCCTTGCAGATGACAAGCATAGCCATAACATGATGCAGCCAATTCCAAGCTTGAAAATATGAAGAGTGGTACTCAGTGTTGTGTTGTGTTTGATTTGCTCCAAACGTAACACTCTGTATTCAGGACATGAAGTTAATTTCTTTGCCACATTTTTTTTCCAGTTTTACTTTAGTTCCTTATTGCAAACAGGAGGCATGTTTTGGAATATTTTTATTCTGTACAGGCTTCCTTTTTTTCACTCTGTCATTTAGATTTGTATTGTGGAGTAACTACAATGTTGCTGATCCATCCTCAGTTTTCTCCTATCACAACCATTAAACTTTGTAACTGTTATAAAGTCACCATTGGCCTCATGGTGAAATCCCTGAGCGATTTCCTTCCTCTCCGGCAACTGAGCTAGGAAGGACACCTATGTCTTTGTAGTGACTGGGTGTGTTGATACACCATCCAAAGTGTAAACAACTTCACCATCCTCAAAGGGATATTCAATGTCTGCTTTTTTTTTACCCATATACCAATATGTGCCCTTCTTTGCGAGGCATTGGAAAACCTCCCTGGTCTTTGTGGTTGAATTGGTGTTTGAGATTCACTGCTCGACCTTACAGATAATTGTATGTGTGAGGTACAGAGATGAAGTTGTCATTCTAAATCATGTTATTAAACACTATTATTGCACACAGAGTGAGTCCATGCAACTTATTATGTGACTTATTAAGCACATTTTAAATCCTGAACTTATTTAGGCTTGCCATAACAAGGGAGTTGAATACTTATTGACTCAAGACATTTCAGTTTTTTTACTTTGTAAAAATTTCAACAAACATAATTCCACTTTGACATTATGGGGTATTGTGTGTAGGCCAGAGACACAACATCTCAATTTAATACATTTTTAATTCAGGCTGTAACACAACAAAATGTGGAAAAAGTCAAGGGGTGTGAATACTTTCTGAAGGCGCTGTATGTAAAATAAATGTTTGAATGTATATTAGGCATATATCTCTAAGGCCATGCAGAGGTCTGGCAGATCATACAAATCTACAAATCTACTCAAAACGTGTCAACACATAGTCTGTGTCCCAAATGGCACCCTATTTCCTGTACATTTGCACTACTTTCGACCATAGCCCTTCACATTTTATTTTTTCCTCCAGGTCTTATCTTATTTGTGTAAATATTTACAGCATTTTGAGGGGGTGACACCTTTGGTTGGGGATGGGTGGGGGAGTGGTTGTGGGAGGGCCATAGAAATAAATAGAAATACTAGAAGTGTCACGCCCTGAACATAGTAAGCTGTTTTTCTCTGTGTTGGTTGGGGCGTGATGGTGACTTGGGTGGGTTATCTAGGTGAATTTGTATGTCTATGGTGGCCTGATATGGTTCCCAATCAGAGGCAGCTGTTTATCGTTGTCTCTGATTGGGGATCATATTTAGGCAGCCATTTCCCTTTTGTGTTTGTGGGATATTGTCTATGTTTAGTTGCATGTCTGCACTATTTGTATAGCGTTTTGTCTGTTGGTTTTGTTAAGTGTTCATTCATTTAAAGAGAATGTACGCATACCACGCTGCACCTTGGTCTCACTCTTGACGAACGTGACAAGAAGGGACAAATGCTCCAGAGTGGTGCAGCAGTCTAAGGCAATGCATCTCGGTGCAAGAGGTGTCACTACAGTTCTTGGTTCGATTCCAGGCTGTATCACATCTGGTCGTGATTGGGAGTCCAATACGGCAGTGCACAATTGTCCCAGGGCTGTCTGGGTATGGCTGGGGTAGGCCGTCATTGTGAATAAGAATGTGTTCTTAACTGACTTGCCTAGTTAAATAATAATAAAATGTGCAGTATGAAGAAAATAGGGTCCCATTTGGGACGCAGACACAGAGTAGTAAAGCACCAGTGGCTCTCAACTATTCGAGTAACTTTTGTCTCATCAGTCAAACAGGAGAGTGAATAGCTCTCCTTTATTAAATCATACATTCATGATCCACATAGCAATGGTTAACCAATTACTTTAACAAGTGAATGAGATTAAATTACATAAACAGAGACTAACAACGAGAATGAGGATGAGAGTAATACATTGAGTCTCTGTGAAGTCAAGAAAATAACTAAACAACTGTGGGAGGGCGGATGAAGGAAGTGACGAAAGTGACATAATTCACATGCAAACTATGGTGCTGAGAAACTGTCCTGGTCTGAGAGGAAGTGGCTTTGAGAGCAACAGAAGAATAAGAAGAGTGGCAGACAGACAGGAAGTAGGCTAGAAGCCCAGAGTTCTGGGTTGAACAAACCTGCTGCCATGGCAATGACCACAGAGACAGGTTAGTTAGAAGTGTTGTCACTGAACTGATAGAGAGGATGTGTGGAAGAAAGAGTCCCCACCTCAGTCAAACACAGGAAGCTACAAGAGGTTGATCTTATCATGATCTGAAGTCAGTTGTTGTTTCTAATACACTCACAAGGGACAAACAAACTGGACCACTAAGCAACTGTACTATAGTAGATGGGATAAAAAAGACCTCACATTGGCTAATCGAAAACAAGAGAGAGAATAGCTAGAAACGCATTTATAACATAAAACTGCATAAATCATGTGTGAATGCTATATGACAAGTTCAGTTCAGTAACACCATGGTATAGGTCACAGCAATTGAAAATGGAATATTCTAATTTGAAGTGAAACACAGCTTGCCCATGTTGTAATGAGAGGAGAGCTTACCTTGAATACTGTGGAGGTAAACCTTAAGGCCAGAGCGGAGCTGCTGATCACCAACCCTCTCAAACTGCTTAAACAGTTTGTTGATTGTGTTCTGAACGGATTCATGCCGTTTTACCTCTGCTCTTATGGCACTTGACTGAGACAATTTATTGCTGCTATTCATCTTGAAGTATGTAGATTGAAATAAACTAGGTAAATAATCCAGTTGCTTCAGCCCATTTGAACTCCTCTCTTTTTCATTCCACAACTGTTCATTCCGTTAAAATGCAAAAAAATATACTCCAAGAGAAAGTTACACTCAATAGTTTAGATCGCAGGACACCAGAGCTCTCATTGCAACGTTTTTCAATTTCCTCTGACGGCTTTGAAATCACTTCCTTATTTCAAACGATATTTTTTACTGTGTGGTTGCTTGCTTTTTGTTAAAGGAGAGTCTTCTGTGCACCAGGGCTAGCCTACACATTGTAAAGGTCCCTACGGCTGATTCAAAAATCACTCTATTTTCTCACCAATGTTTAGAATTTACATGATTATACAATTTCATGTATAATATGTACATAAACTGTTGGTGTTTATTGAGCTACATGTATTAACAATAGGACTGCATTGTTGGTTCAGGGCTTGTAAGTAAGCATTTCACGGTAAGGTCTACAACTGTTGTATTCGGCGCATGTGACAAATAAAAATGTATTTGATTTGAAATAACATGAGAGCCTCTGTCCCTAGATGGTGAGGCTTGGATCTGAAATGGGGTGTCATGGCTCATAATGTCAATCACAGTGATGCATAGTAGGTTCATGTTTACATAATAATCATCAGCCTCCTCCCTCAATTCAATTTCATTCTAAGGGCTTTATTGGCATGTGAAACATATTTACATTGCCAAAGCAAGTTAAATAGATAATAAGCAAAAGTGAAATAAACAATTAGAAATGAACAGTAAACATTACATAAAGTTTCAACAGAATAGAGACATTTCAAATGTTATATTATGGCTATGTACAGTGTTGTACGAAAGGGAAAATCTCTCTCTCTCTCTCTCACCCTTATTTCTCTGAACCATGTTGCATAATCCTTGTCAAGGCTTGTCAAAGTAGCCAACCTACTACATTGAATTATATTCTATTAAAAAATGATGACATTTGAAACATTTTGCACATTTTCTCTTTTAAATACTCTAAACACAGAGATAGTAGACTTGATGATTTTATGTCTTGTGAGTAAGTCATGACACCTCCCTCTTTTCACTTGTGTGCAGGGGCATCTTAAACGGAAGCAAATACCACGAAACGGGGAGGGACCTACCTGAATTTGTCCAATAGAAACTCTTGTTTTAGTTGCAACTGTTTGGACAAGTTAGGAGGTTCGATTAATCTAGCCCGGGCGCCTGTGTAGGCGTGTTTCACAACAGCTGAAAGCTGATTGCATTCAATTTGGAACCGGGCTGCCTCCCGGGCATGAGCCAGGTGCCCTGTTCTGTACAACAAAAGCGACGTAATTAAGCATGTGTAGTAATAAGTAGGATTCTGTGTTTTCACATGCGAAAATAATTACTTTTGATGAAAATGCTTTATCTGCCTTCCCAATGAAACTAATTTGAAAATTCATATTTGAACTTATGGAAAAGAGATGTTGTATGTTTCTGGATGATGCACCATGTTGCCTTGTTTGAGAAAGGAGGGAAGATGGCAGACGCTGATCTTCTGTTCGAAACTGATGCTGGGTCGGGTGAAAATGAGAGTTGTCGTGAAAAAGAAAGGAAACAAAATAAATAAAGTTGTGATGGAAACTAAGAATTAACTAGATAGAATAATTCATAGACGGAGTGAGGGTTTTGGATCAATGTTACCTGGGGGATCGGTTCAAAGTCATAAAGAGTGTCATGAAGGCGTTGGGTGAGGTGGCTTCGGTGAGTCACACGAGCTGGTCTTATTACGAATTTTGTGTTGTCTGCGGAACAGAAGAAGCGTGTTTGCCCCTCAAAAATATTTTTGAATTGAAGGTTTTGTGTATGGATCTCCGAAGCAGGGCGCCTGTCAAGGGGGTTATTTCTGGGGTTGCAGATGATATACATGAGGAAGTATACTTCCAGGTAGCCTAGTGGCTAGAGCGTTGGACTAGTTACCGAAAGGTTGCAGCGTCAAATCCCCGAGCTGACAAGGTAAAAACCTGTCCTTCTTCCCCTGAACAAGGCAGTTAACCAACTGTTCCTGGGCTGTCATTGAAAATAAGAATTTGTTCTTAACTGACTTGTCTCGTAAAATCAAAAATTACTGAAGTAAAGACAGTTTCAGGATGGATATTCACCTGTAGTTTTCCTTAAGGCCACCAACAGCAGTTAGGGACTGTCAACATAGTGACAAATCAAATGGTTCAAATTCCAATAGCTCTTTAACCATTACTCCTAAAATGTTAAAAACTGGTTGTAGCTAACCCGATGGCATAGACACGCATTGGACACACTTTTTTTTGTTGATGTACATCTCGCACTATTTTAAATTATTTATTTACATTTTTGAATTTCAATAGCTCATTGGTCATGTGACCTAATGACTTCAAACAAGATTCAGAATGTCCACTCAGTGAGCCTACATATTGCACAGCCTTTAGTTTGTCCATTTTCATCTCACAAGATTTTACATAAATGTTTCTAAATGTAAAATTTTAATCGCTCCTTGGTCATGAGACCTACTGACTTCTAACAAGGTTCAGAATGTCCACTGACTATGCCTTCATATCGCACACTCTGTCACGATCGTCTTGAGGATAATGAGTGGACCAAGGCGCAGCGTGTGAAAAATACATCTCTTTTATTTGAGACGAGTGAAACACGAAACAAACACTTATAACAAAACAAACGAAAGTGCAATACAAAAGCTACAAACGTTCTACATAGACAATTACCCACAAAACCCAATGCCTATGGCTGCCTTAAATATGGCTCTCAATCAGAGACAATGAACCACAGCTGCCTCTAAATGAGAACCAATCTAGGCAGCCATAGACATACAAACACCTAGACAAGACAGTGACCCATTTAACATACAAACCCCTAGAGAATCCAAAAACACATACATTCCCCATGTCACACCCTGACCTAACTAAAATAATAAAGAAAACAAAGAATACTAAGGCCAGGGCGTGACACACTCTAATGTTTGTCTACTTTCATCTCATGCAATTAGACTTAAATCTGTAAGCTTTGCAGGCCTTCATTTTACATGGGTGTTAAAAAAAATTGAAGTTAACAAATGTTCCAGCCTCGCAATAACTATCTTTCACATGGACACTGAAAAGATCCACAAATGGCTGTATGTGATATGGATCAAGGACAGGAGAGGTGTTCAAACAGAGGTGCTTAAAGGAAGGTGCTCAGGTAGGCCTCATGAAAAACAGTGTTTCATATGCTCTTTTTAATCACAGTAATAGGCAGGGATTTGTCAGTCAGAGTGAGCTTGATAACATGAAATAATAAGTCAAGAAGATCCAAAAGTAGATTGTTGTAAGGGTGTATTACGTCCTGTGCTGGTCCCATTGTCATATCCATTCTGGATTCTGACTGGTAAAATCATAGCTGAAAAATGCCTCTCTGTGTGTGTATACTGTATGTGGGAATGTCTTATTTACATTTACATTTAAGTCATTTAGCAGACGCTCTTATCCAGAGCGACTTACAAGTCTTATGTCCGTCCTACATGTAGTGTTGGTACATGGAATATTCCCCAACTGCATATATCATAAATTGCTATTGCAAATAGAAGTATTATGTTCAACAACTGACATTTTCAGATATTATTTTGACAAACACACTTTAACACACTTTGGTGCTTACAATTCATTCTCTATTGTCATAGATTTGGTGGGCACTGTCATCTGTGATCTTTGTGATATGACTTTCTTTAAGCACGTACTGGTGAAACTGTCACTTAATATTTATTTCTTAAAGTCTACAAACGCTCTACATTTATTCACTCTGTGATAGGGTTGAAGAGAATCTGAAATGTACATCAACCAGGGATAAAGAGAAAGTTAACACTGTGAAATGTTTCATACTTATTTGAAGTAAAGTGTCTGTTGACATTTTGGAAAAGATTAAAGGTCTACAATTTTTGTTTAATTTGTCAATATTACATTTTTATTCATTGATTTACTGGCCACCATTACTGTGGTTACATGTTCAGTATATGTATTGACCAGCAAACCCACTGCAGCCTACCTCACTAGCCCATCCCTGCTTTGGACAATGAATAACATGACTCTCGTACTTTGCCATTTTCCTTTATGGTTGATATTAACGATGAAAGGTGATATCTGTCTCTCTCCTATTGTGTACCACTGTTAAATAGTGTGGAAAAATAAAAAACAGGTAAAATAAGTACTTAGAACTACCAATTATTAGAGATAAATATTAAAGAAAAGGGCAAACACAACACTGGACTGAACCCACTAATTGTCAAACTAATATTAATGTGCAACAATATAGAAGACACTTGACTAGAGGTTATGCATTATGGGTGTATATCCACTGCACGCTTCTTAGGTGTGTAATTGACATGACCAAGGAGCTATTGCAATGTAAAACTATGAAAATTGTACGTTACACTGCGTAGTTTTACAGTACACAAACAAGAGTGTGTAATATAGAAGGGTAGTCAGTGTACATTCTGCACCTTATTTGAAGTCAGTAGGTCACATGACCAAGGAGCTATTGAAATGTGTAATTTTTGAAAATTAATGTAAAATCTTGTGAGATGAAAATCGACGAACTAAAGGGTGTGCAATATGTAGGCCCACTGAGTGGACATTCTGAGCCTTAATTGAAGTCAGTAGGTCACATGACCAAGGAGCTATTGAAATTCAAATGTGAAAAAAGTTTGTACTTTGTACTAATTCAACTTGGAATACAAAATGCTGCTCACATTTCCACAGTTTTATTAGCTTTGGAAAGCGAATTAATGTCCAAATCGTGAAAATAAGACCTGTGCAATGTTGCGCGAAATTTTTCCAACATGACACTTATTTGGAGTCTGTGGCTCAAGTGGTTGTAAAGCTATTGAGGTTTGAAAGCATGAATATCCATTGAATATCCAACTTGAAACTGTCTTTACCTCGGTAACAAATATATAAACGCAACATGTAAAGTGCTGGTCCCATCTTTCATGAGCTGAAATAAAGATACCAGAAAGTTTCTATATACACAAACGTTTAATTCGGCACAACATTTGTTTTCATCCCTGCTAGTGAGCATTTATCCTTTGTCAAGATAATCCATCCACCTGACAGGTGTGGCATATCAAGAAGCTGATTAAACAGCATGATCATTACACAGGTGCACCTTGTGCTAGGGGACAATAAAAGGCCACTCTAAAATGTGCAGTTTTGTCACACAACACAATGCCACAGATGTCTCGAGTTTTGTGGGAGTGTGCAATTGGCATACTGACTGCAGGAATGTCCACCAGAGCTGTGGACATTCCCGATCATGCCAGCCGAGGGGGGGGTGGTATATGACCTCCCAGGCCCACCCATGGCTGCACCCCTGCCCAGTCATGTGCAATCCATAGATTAGGGTCTGATCAAAAAAAAAAAGACTGATTTCCCTATATGAACTGGAACTCAGCAAGATCATTGAAATTGTTGCATGTTGCGTTTATATTTTTTGTTCAGTATAGATGAAGTGATTGGTACACGTCGACTGACCTGTATGGTGGATGGAGTAAGGAAACCTACTTCGTCCATATTGTTTTTTGATGAGTCTCTCCCTTCTCATGTAAAGCTAGGCTTTATTAGATACCCTGTAAGAGCTTTTGAGAGTAGCGTATAAGACGCAATGGTAATTGAGACTGCACCAGTGAATGTTTCTTGGCCATTAAGGGATCCTGATATATTACATGTGAAAAAGGTGGAATTTGTAGCATTTATTGCAATAGTCATAAACTGCACATCACAAACAAAGAAGAAATGAGAGGAAATGTGAATTATTGTGAGTGCAACCGAACGCTTTTTGGGACACAGTGAATTTACAGCCGAGGCATTGCAAGAAATCCTTTAAAAGCATGTTCCGCCCTCACAGGCCCTGAGTCTGTGTAGGGATGTGACTTGAATTGGATGTGACTAAAGGAGTGGGATGTTTTTTTTTTATGAGCCAATTTGTAGTTTTGGTATGATGTCGTTTTTTACTATTTTTTCCCTACAAAGTACAGTGCATTCAGGAAGTATTCAGACTTTGACTTTTTCAACGTTTTGTTACGTTACAGTCTTGTTTTAAAATATATTAAATCGTTTTTTCCCCCTCATCAATATACACACAATACCTCATAATGATAAAGGAAGAACCATTTGTTTCTTTCTTTATTACAAATAAATACTGAAATCTCACATTTAAATAAGTATTCAGACCTTTTGGCAGCGATTACAGCCTTGAGTCTGGGGAGTTTCTTCCATTCTTCTCTGCAGATCCTCTCAAGCTCTGTCAGGTCGAATGGAGAGTGTCGCTGCACAGCTATTTAAAGGTCTCTCCAGAGATGTTCAAGCGGGTTCAAGTCAGGGCTCTGGCTGGGCCACTTGTCCCACAGCCACTACTGCATTGTCTTGGCTGTGTGCTTAGGGTCGTTGTCCTGTTGGAAGGTGAAGCTTCACCCCAGTCTGAGGTCCTGGGCGCTCTAGAGCAGGTTTTCATCAAGGATTTCTGTACTTTGCACTGTTCAGCTTTCCCTCAATCCTGACTAGTCTCCCAGTCACTGCCGCTGAAAAACATCCCCACAGCATGATTCTGCCACCACCATGCTAAATGGTGCCAGGTTTGCTCCAGACATGACGCTTGGCATTCAGGCCAAAGAGTTCCATCTTGGTTTCATCAGACCAGAGAATCTTGTTTCTCATGGTCTGAGAGTCCTTTAGGTGCCTTTTGGCAAACTCCAAGCGGGCTGTCATGTACCTTTACCTGAGGAGTGGCTTCCATCTGGCCACTCTACCATAAAGGCCTGATTGGTAGAGTGCTGCAGATATGGTTGTCTTTCTGGAAGGTTCTCCCATCTCCACAAAGGAACTCTGGAGCTCAGTCAGTATGACCATCGGGTTCTTGGTCACCTCCCAGACCAAGGACCTTCTTCCCTGATTGCTCAGTTTGGCCATGCGACCAGTCTTGGTGGTTTCAAACTTCTTCCATTTAAGGATGATGGAGCCCACTGTTCTTGGGGACCTTCAATGCTGCAGACATTTTTTGTTACGCTTCCCCAGATTTGTGACTCGACACAATCCTGTCTCAGAGCTCTCCGGGAAATTCCTTCAACCTCATGGCTTGATTTTTGTTCTGACGTGCACTGTCAACTGTGGGACTTTATATAGACAGGTGTGTGCCTTTCCAAATCATGTCCAATCAATTGAGTTTACCACAGGTCGACTCCAATCAAGGAAGATCAATGGAAACAGGATGCATCTGAGCTCAATTTCGAGTCTCATAGCAAAGGGTCTGAATACTTATGTAAATAAGGTATTTCGTTTTTTTTATTTTTAATACATTTGCAAACATTTATAAATACCTGTTTTTGCTTTGTCATTATGGGGTATTGTGTGTAGATTGATGAGGAAAACAATTAATTCAATCCATTTTAGAATAAGGCTGTATTGTAACAAAATGTGTAAAAAGGGAAGGGGTCTGAATACTTTCTGAATGCACTGTATATTTAAGCAATAAGGCACAATGGGGTGTGGTATAAAGCCAATATACCACACCTAAGGGATGTTCTTTGCACGACTCAACGCGGAGTGCCTGGATACAGCCCTTAGCTGTGGTCTATTGGCCATATATCACAACCTGATGTGCCTTATTGCTATTTTAAACTGGTTACCAATGTAATTAGAGCAGTAAAAATAAATATTTTGTCATACCCGTGGTATACGGTCTGATGTACCAACGCTGTCAGCCAATCAGCATTCAGGGATCGACCGCCCATGTTTATAATTTTTTTAAATAGTTTACCACCCGTACAGTAGGTGGCGGCATGCACCTCTAGAGCTTGTTTGCGGACCACCATAATACCATAGATGAAGAAGATTAATCGAAAGTGTTTGTAAGTGGGATGCACTGTTGAGCGCTACATCCCAAGGGGTTTGTGCTGATTGTACGGATATTGTGACAGCTGGTTAAATGGTGTCCCTTGAGCAGGCAAGAACAATATTTATGTCAGGAGAAGTGCAGTGTTATTATAAGGAGAATAAGGAGGAATGGAAGGAAGAAGAGAGGCAGAGTAGGTCTAAGAGAGAGAAGGAGGAAGACGGTGAGCTTGAGTCTGTTAAAAATAGCTGGAAATAGGGAGATTGGTTGTTAAAGAAAAATTGTATCAAGTGTGAGCAAGGTGAGCTGAAGGCAGGAGGAGAAATGGAAGTGAATGAGGGCAAAATATCGGAGGTGGTAGGTGTGGTGAAGTTCTCGGAACACGAGGCTTGCACCAAGGTTCAATATAAAGATGAGTCTGTGACAGTAGGAGTGATGTTTTTGGAAAAAGTGGACCCTTGCCTTTTGGCTAATACATTTCTGGTTTCAGGGTGGGTGAAAACACAGTTGGGTGCTGTGCAATCGGTGAGGGTAACCAGAAGTGGTCTTGTGATAATTGTTTGTGTTTCTGCTGGGCAGTGGGAGAAGGCTCTCTGTGTTAAACAAATGGGGGCAAGAGATGTGAATTGTTTTGCTCTCAAGAAAAGGGTGCCACCGAAAGGAGTGATTACTAGGGTAGCGGTAAATGTAAAAGTTGACCAACTGAAGGAGAAGATTCCCGGTGTTTGGGATGCTCGTCGTTTGGTGCGACGCAGACAGGGTGGCGTGAGTGGTGAAACAGAAGAGTCGTTTTCTGTTCTTTTGAGTTTTGATGTTGAGTTTTTGACCGACAAAGTGATGTTAAGATATATAAGTTATCCTGTACAAGCTTTTGTGCCAAATACATTATGTTGTTACAGGTGTCAAGCGTATGGGCATGTGGCAGCAGTGTGTAGGAGGGAGGTTCCTAGGTGTGAGAAGTGTGCAGAAGGGCATGAGACGAAGGAATGTGTAGCATTGGGGAAAGTAGTGGTATGTGTTAATTGAAGGGGTGCCCATGGTGCTGGGGATCAGAAATGTCCCGTGCGAGAGAGGCAGGTTGAGGTTTCCAGGGTTAGAGAAGTGCAGAAGTTGTCATATGCTGAGGCAGTGAAGAAAGTAGATAGATGGGTCAAGGGGGAGGGATCCAGGGAGGAGTGGTGTGAGTAGTAGAACTGTACCTGTACAGAGGGATAGGGCAACAAGTGATATACAGTACCAGTCAAAAGTTTGGACACAACTACTCATTCAAGGGTTGTTCTTTAATTTTACTATTTTCTGCATTGTAGAATAATAGTGAAGACAATACTATGAAATAACACATATGGAATCATGTAGTAATCAAAAAAGAGTTAAACAAATCAAAATATATTTTATATTTGAGATTCTTCAAAGTAGCCACCATGTGTGTCATATGTGTTATTTCATAGTTTTGACTCATCACTATTATTCTACAATACAATGTTTAAACTCCAATGTAGAAATTCCAATGAAGTACAATGTAGAAACAACAAAATGTAGAATTTAGAAACTCCAATATTCAATTTAGAAACTCAAATTTCGAACCTCACTGCTAAAACTTTACTGCTTGTTCTACGTCTTACAAAGATGTGTGGAGGAGTGTCATCTCATCTCATCTGGCCTCAATTGATCTGGGTCAACCATTAGGACTAACATAAATTGAAATGTCTGTGCTTGTATAACTTGAACCAGTTAAGGTGGATGAATAGGGTTGGTGCATATGGTGCTTGATTGGAGTCACTGCAAGGTCTAATGCTTGTTGTTACAAAGTGGGATTAAAATGGATTTAAGTGTCATTTTTTTGACAACAATCTACACATATTTCGCATGTGAAGGTTGAAGAAAAATTCTCACATTTGTTTTTAAGAAATCATGAAAAATAAAACTTTAATATATCTTGATTAAATAAATATTCAACCTCCTAAGTAATACATGTTAGAATCATCTGTGGGAGCGATTACAATTGTGAGTCTTTCTGGGTAAGTCTTAAGAGCTTTCCACACCTGGATTGTGCAACATTTGCCCATTATCCTTTAAAAGATTATTCCAGCTCTGTCAAATTGGTTGTTGATCATTGCTAGGCAACCGTTTTCAGGTCTTGCCATAGATTTTCAAGCAGATTTAAGTCAAAATTGTAACTCAGCCACTCAGGAACAGTGACTGTGTTTTTGGTAAGCAACTCCTGCTGGAAGGTGAAATAATCTCCCAGTGTCTGGTGGAAAGCAGACTAAACCAGGTTTTTTTATCCTGAAAAACTCCTTAGTCCTTAACGATTACAAGCATACCCACAACGTGATGCAGCCACCACTATGCTTGAAAATATGGAGAGTAGTTGTCACGCCCTGACCATAGAGAGCTGTTTATTCTCTATGTTGGTTAGGTCGGGGTGTGATTAAGGGTGGGTTATCTAGGGGAATTATATAAATATGTTGGCCTGGTATGGTTCCCAATCAGAGCCAGCTGTTTATCGTTGTCTCTGATTGGGGATCATATTTAGGTAGCCATTTCCCCATTGTGCTTTGTGGGATCTTGTCTAGGTATAGTTGCCTGTGAGCACTAGTTTGAGCTTCACGTTTTGTTTGTTCGCTTTATTGTTTTTCCCTTTGAGTTTTCTATTCCAAATAAAAGGATGGAAACATACCACGCTGCATCTTGGTCCACTCCTTATGACGATCGTGACAGTGGTACTCAGTCATGTATTGTATTGTACTTGCCCCTGTCGTGGAAATTACCACTAAGGACTCCAAGTCAAAGTTCAAGGAACTGATCTTTATTGATATCGGCCGGAGAGGTTACAAAAACTTAATACTCAAAGTACACGTATGTCAGAAGCTCTGAATGGGTGCTCCCCTTCAGCACTATTTATACTCATGCACAAACTAAGCGTCTCTGCTCTCAGGGTGCAATAAGCTGATCGTGACCTTGCACACATAGTTTCTAGGCATTGGGCCAAAGTAACAATGTATTCCATTCTTTCTGTTCTCCTTCTATTGGTGCCCTTCCTGAGAGCAAAGTCACAGAACATCCAAACACAATAATCAGCACTCAACAAGCGTGTAACAATTCTCCTCTTCGTCTGAGGAGGAGTAGGAAAAGTCGGACCAATGTGCAGCGTGGTAAGTGTCCATAATTAGATTTTTAATAAATCAACTGAACACGGAAGAAAATAACAAAAACACTGACAAACAACCGAAACAGTTCTGTATGGTGAAACACAGACACAGACACAGAAATTAACTACCCACAACCCATAGTGGGAAAACAGGCTACCTAAGTATGATTCTCAATCAGAGACAACGATCGACATCTGCCTCTGATTGAGAACCATACTAGGCCAAACACATAGAAATATAACACACAGAACAAAACATAGAATAACAACATAGAATGCCCACCCCAACTCACGCCCTGACCAAACTAAAATAAAGACATAAAAAAGGAACTAAGGTAGAACGTGACAAAGCTACATGTAGTCACGCATTTGCAGAGACACAGAGAACACTAAAATGTCCCCTACATTCCCTCCTTTTATCACTATATGTGATAACAAAAATGTATTTGACTTCTTAACGTACATTGTCTATCAACAGGTGTGCATTTAGTAAATACTGACTATTACATACAAGAGGCATAACAATAGACAAAAATCCATCTTCATATTTGATCATTTTTCTATTACCCTGTACATTATAAAGTTGCTGTTGTTTAACAACCTAACTTAAAACCTTCAGGTACTTAAAACCTTTTCTCAATAGGGGGTGCTGTTTTCACTTTGTAAAAATTTTGTTCCCAAATTAAACTACCTCGTAGTCAATTCTTGCTCGTACAATATGCATATTATTATTACTATTGGATAGAAAACACTCTCTAGTTTCTAAAACCGTTTGAATTATATCTGTGAGTAAAACAGAACTCAAGTTGGAGCAATTTTCCTGTGAGGAAGTGAGAAATCTGAAATCAGGCAGGCTGTTCTGGGGTCAGTTTATTCATTTGCATGTCTTCTATTGGTCGAGATGCACTGCATACGCCTTCCCCTAGATGTCAGCAAATAGTGAGAATTGGAATGGAGTTGCTAGGCAGATCTGAGGCCATATAAATGGTCTTGGAACGTGGGGTGCAGTCTTTTCAACATTCGCCATGACGCAAGACAGACCTCAGGATTGCGTTCTGGAAAGCTCCCGTTATAGGCCTTAGATATATCCGGCTCTGATTTTATTCGATATAGGCGTTAAAGACATCATAATGTTGTTATTTTAAACCGAGTTATATCAGTTTATATCAGTATATTGCGATTTTCTGATATTTCTTAGTGCTGCGTTATAGTGAGTTGGACACGTCTTCGCCACATGGCTAATGTTTACTGCTAATTCCAAAGTTGAAGGTGACAATCTACAACCGAGCAACGATTCCTCTGGACAAAGGACAACTTGCCCAAGATTCTGATGGGAGCTCATCAAAAAGTAAGAAGTATTTATGATGTTAATTCGTTGTTCTGTTGAAAAATGTAAAACTCCTATTCCGCCATTAATTTTGGTGCGGTCTCGCTTTAACGCACGCTGTATGTCGTAGTAACGTTAATTTTAAAAATCTAACACAGCGGTTGCATTAAGAACTAATGTATCTTTCATTTGCTGTCCAACCTGTATTTTTTAGTCAAGTTTATGATTAGTTACTGATTAGATTAGGTGCCTCTCCCAAGATTTCTCCCGACATTTTGTTGGCAGCTTGGCTACTATTCTCATACTATTCTCAGAAAAAAATGCTGGGAAAAAAAAGTTGTGTCTTTTGCTATCGTGGTTAGCTAATAGAAACACATATTGTGTCTTCCCTGTAAAACATTTAAAAAATCAGAAATGATGGCTGGATTCACAAGATGTGTATCTTTCATCTGGTGTCTTGGACTTGTGATTTAATGATATTTAGATGCTAGTATTTACTTGTGACGCTATGCTAGGCTATGCTAGTCAGCTTTTTTACTGATGGGGGTGCTCCCGGATCCGGGATTGTGATGAAGTAGAAGTTAATCAAACATGGATACTAACTCATTCTTGCATATTATCATCCATTGTAGGGGGAAAGGTGAGTTCCTGGAGAGACAGCAAGTTATCAGTATCACCTTTAGTAGCATTGAACATGATAGTTGCTGATACTCGAGTTGCCAGGGAGGTACAAATGGCCTTACAACAAGAACGCAAAATGATCAAACATATTAAACAAAAGATTCCAGCTATCACCTACTGAGCTATCTGGGTGCCCAAAGCTCCAAAGAGGCCTTTCAGCCAACCAGTAAACACCCACTCTGATTCCCCGGAATTAGACTTTGCAACAGTGGCAATGTATCTAATACACCAGGGGGCTACCAGGGATACTACTATAGGGATGGGTGGGTCACTGCAATTGTTTGGTCTAGGATATGCAATGCTGACAGAAGCATTGTACATTGCAAAAGAAGTCATAGGGTCGGGATTTCTTGGGGGGGGGGGGGGGGGGGGGGGGGGGGGAGTAGCCAATTACATTTTTGGGGACAGTTGTTAGGTTCTGACAGAGCAGAGTAAAAAACTAACGGACAACTAGTCAAAGCTCAAACCAAGGTTTCACCCACTGGTCAAATAGCTGAAAAGACAAAGACATGTTTCCACCAGCTGCAATCTGAGGTGCAGTTAACTCTAATGAACTATCCTCTGCAGCAGAGGTAACTCTGGGTCTTCCTTTCCTGTGGCGGTCCTCATGAGAGCCAGTTTCATCATAGCGCTTGATGCTTTTTGCGACTGCACTGGAAGAAACTTTTGAAGTTCTTGAAATTTTCCGGATTGACTGACCTTCATGTCTTAAAGTATTGATGGACTGTCATTTCTCTTTGCTTATTTGAACTGTTCTTGCCATAATATGGACTTGGTATTTTACCAAATATACCACCCCTACCTTGTCACAACACAACTGATTGGCTCAAACACATTAAGAAGGAAACAAATTCCACAAATGAACTTTTAACACGGCACACCTGTTAATTGAAATGCATTCCAGGTGACTACCTCATGAAGCTGGTTGAGAGAATGCTAAGCGTGTGCAAAGCTGTCATCAAGGCAAAGGGTGGATACTTTGAAGATTCTCAAATATAAAATATATTTTGATTTGTTTAACACTTTTTTGGTTAATACATGATTCCATATGTGTTATTTTATAATTTTGATGTTTTCACTATTATTCTACAATGTTGAAAAAAGTAAAAATAAAGAAAAACCCTCGAATGAGTAGCTGTGTCCAAACTTTTGACTGGTACTTTGTGTGTGTGTGTGTGTGTGTGTGTGTGTGTGTGTGTGTGTGTGTGTGTGTGTGTGTGTGTGTGTGTGTGTGTGTGTGTGTGTGTGTGTGTGTGTGTGTGTGAATGCATTATATTAACTATGTGCCTTATAGACCATGTACCCTACTGTAAACTCTCTGTGCACTTGTTATCCCAATTGTACCCTATCTGGAGTTTATGAGACTTACATTTCCAAATAAAAATCACAAGATGAGAGAACTGTTTTACGTTGACTTATCTGGGACTCACTTCTGGGCAGGAAATGATCTCAATTCACATTTTAGTAATTGTTGTGTAATAAATTATTATTAGTAGTAATTATTGTGTAATTTTATCCCTGGCCAGCTAAGAATTTGCTTGTTTTTACAATGTGCAGCTCTATCTATGTACCACACGGTGGCAGCACAGCACTTATACCAATTCAGCTGCATAACATCCACATTCACTTGTCTAAAAGGAGCCGAGAGGAACTATACTGAACAAAAATATAAACGCATCATGTAAAGTGTTGGTCCCATGTTTCATGAGATGAACTAAAATATCCCAGAAATGTTCCATACACACAAAAAGCTTATTTCTCTCAAATTCTGTTCACAAATTTGAGCATTTCTCCTTTGCCAAGATAATACATCCAGCTGACAGGGAAAGGGAAAGAGAAAGGGTGATACCTAGTCAGTTGTACAACTGAATGCATTCAACTGAAATGTGTCTTCCACATTTAACCCAACCCCTCTGAATCCGAGAGGTGCAGGGGGCTGCCATAATCGACATCCACATCTTCGGCGCCAGGGGAACAGTGGGTTAACTGCCTTGCTCAAATCAAATCAATTTTATTGGTCACATACACATGGTAAGCAGATGTTAATGCGAGTGTAGCGAAATGCATGTGCTTCTAATTCAGGGGCAGAACGACCGATTTTTACCTTGTCAGCTCGGGGATTCAATCCAGCAACCTTTCGGTTACTGGCCCACACAGGTGTTGCATCTCAAGAAGCTGATTAAACAACATGATCATTACACAGGTGAACCTTGTGCTGGGGACAATAAAATCCCAGTCTATAATGTGCAGTTTTGTCACACAACACAATGCCACAGATGTTTCAAGTTTTGAGGGAGTGTGAAATTAGCATGCTAACTACATGAATGTCCACCAGAGCTGGTACCAGAGAATTGATTGTTCATTTCTCTACCATAAGCCACCTCCAATGTCGTTTTAGTGAATTTGGCAGTACATCCAACCGGCCTCACAACCACAGACTACGTGTAACCACGCCAGCCCAGGACGTCCACATCTGGCATCTTCACCTGTGGGATCATCTGAGACCAGCCACCCAGACATCTAATGAAACTGAGGAACATTTCTGTCTGTAATAAATACCTTTTGTGGGGAAAAACTAAATCTGATTGGCTGCTCCTGGCTCCCCAGTGGGTGGGCCTGGCTCCCAAGTGTGTGGGGCTATGCCCTCCCAGGCCCACCCATGGCTGCACCCCTGCCCAGTCATGTGAAATCCATAGATTAGGGCCTACTTTATTTAAATTGATTGATTTCCTTATTTGAACTGTAACTCAGTAAAATTGTTGAAATTGTTGCATGTTGCATTTATATTTTTGTTCAATATAGATTTGATAGCAATATATTCCTGGGAGATCAGCTGACTAACTCACATTCACACAGCAATCAAATCAAATCAAATTTTATTTGTCACATGCGCCGAATACAACAAGTGTAGACTTTACCGTGAAATGCTTACTTACAAACCCTTAACCAACAGCGCAGTTCAAGGAGAGTTAAGAAAATATTTACCAAGTAGACTAAAATAAAAAGAATAAAAAGTAACAGAATAACAATAACAATAACGAGGCTATATAAAGGGGCACCGGTACCGAGTCAGTGTTGAGGTAATTTGTACATGTAGATGGGGGTGAAGTGACTATGCACAGATAATAAACAGCGAGTAGCAGCAGTGTACAAAAAGGGAGAGGGGGTCAATGTAAACTGTCCGGTGGCGATTTTATTAATTGTTCAGCAGTGTTAAGGCTTGGGGGTAGAAGCTGTTCAGGAGCCTTTTGGTCCTAGATTTGGCGCTCCAGTGTTGTGCCGAAAAATTCCCCACTGACAGAATTCTACCCCCCTCGCCCTTCGCGTGAATATGCACGCACTCAATTCTTCGTTGCTGCGACTTGCTTGTTAGTTGAGATTTCTGATCACGTTAGGCTGCGTTTCATTTTATTTTTTATCTCGGTTTGATCGCGTGGAGGCACTAATAATGTCTGCAGTTTTCGGTTTGGGTATTTGTTTCAAGTGTATTAGTCTATAAATAAATCTCTTTGCCAAAATTAGTAATCTCTCCCGTGTCTTATTCGACTAGTAATGATAATAATTCAGCCATAGTTGTTCTAAAATGTTTATTGCTTGCCAACATTTTACTCCCTCCTTTATGTTTAATATAACACACATACATTAATTATTCATTTTGGTTGCCAGTTTGTTCTATAGAAAGTATTTGACTCTGACGTGTGCCACAGAAAGTATTTGACTCTAGCCACAAAATTAAGGAAATTAGAAGGGGGGAGGATTTCGGCAAGGCTATTTTCTTGCCTGCCGAACCCCCCCCCCCCCCCCCCCCCCCCCTCCCTTTCTATTTTGGGTCTGCAAGGCCTGGCACACTTCAGAATCATTTTTGGTGACCTATCATGTGTGCCATCATGTGTGCCACAGGAAGTATTAGACTCTAGTCACAAAAGGAAGTGGTTATTTCAGCAATAATAGTTTTCAGGGCCCTCTACTCTTCTCTCTACCCCATCCCCCATCACATCTGCTTTTCCCTCTTGCGGTTTTTCCTACATTTTTTTTTACTTTTTCTGTTTTAGGTTTTAAGAATGTAGGTACAGTAGTAATAATAAAATAATAATAACAATAATAAATCAAAAATGTGTACTCTGGGCGAAAAATACAATTCAAATATATAAGTCAAGATGAGTGCAGAGGAAAGAGGGTAAACTAGATCCCAACTATCTCGGCCCATATATGATTCGAGGTCTCGAAGGGAAATGCGCAAACTTGGAAGATGACAAGGGGGTTATCTTCCCTAAAATAAGCGTGGATCACCTGAGGCCTCATATAGAGGAGACTCGTCGGATCCTTCATAAAATTAAATCAGCAGCCTCCACATCACCACACCAGCGGACTCCACCTCCACCTCCACCACACCAGCAGGTGCAGCCTCCACAGACACCACACCAGCGGACTCCACAACTACCACACCAGCAGGTGCAGCCTCCACAGAAACCACACCAGCTACTGATTTAAACAAATGTATGTATGTAATCTTGTCAGGTTGATCCATGTATATATCTCAGTACACTTGCAGGTCCATTTTTCCAGGTGTTGCAGAGGCTTGGGGAGGAAAAGATGTATATGTGCTGTTGTCTAGAATTGGCCCATATAAAATCTTTTATCAGGATCTCCACAGAACTGGTCCAAAATATGGAGGTGGAAGGCGAGGTAAGACTGTTGCACATACAGTATATGTAAACACTGTATGTGTGTGATTCATCTGTGTATTTATAAGAAAAACCTAAATTGTTGTTTTTCCATGTAACAGATTTACCTTCATTGTCTTTCTTTTTTTCTGTCAGACCATCAATGCCTAAATGTTCCCTCTGGTGCGGAATTTTAACAGGCAGTCAACCGAGCAAGCTTTCTACATTGACACCTTTAAAATGACTGGCATTTGGGGGAGCAAGAAATCAAAACTTAAGGTTGGTTGGATTATTCAAGGAAATATTACCTTGCTCTTTTAAATTTCAGATTGATCCAATGATGTACAAGTACATTATTGGCATCAACAATGAACACAACCACTGGACTGTTGTAACGGCAGATTTCCTCCTCTTCGTCTGAAGAGGAGGTGTAGCAGGGATCGGACCAAAGCGCAGCGTGGTTAGTGTTCAACATGTTTAATAAAGACGATAAACGTGAACACTACAAAATACAAAACAACAAATGTGAAAAAACGAAACAGTCCTATCTGGTGCATAGACACAAAGACAGAAGACAACCACCCACAAACCCCAACACAAAACAGGCTACCTAAATATGGTTCCCAATCAGAGACAATGACTAACACCTGCCTCTGATTGAGAACCATATCAGGCCAAACATAGAAACGTGAAAACTAGACACACAACATAGAATGCCCACTCAGCTCACATCCTGACCAACACTAAAACAAAGAAAACACAAAAGAACTATGGTAAGAACGTGACAGTACCCCCCCCCCCCCCCCCCAAGGTGCGGACTCCGGCCGCAAAACCTGAACCTATAGGGGAGGGTCTGGGTGGGCATCTGTCCGCGGTGGCGGCTCTGGCGCAGGACGTGGACCCCACTCCACCATAGTCTTTGTCCGCTTTAGTGTCCTCCTTTGAGCGGCGACCCTCGCCGCCGACCCTGGCCTGGGAACCCTACTAAATGGGCCCACAGGACTGAGGGACACTTCTGGACTGAAGAAGCAGCTCCGGACTGAGGGGCAGCTCCGGACTGAGGGGCAGCTCATGACTGAGGGGTAGCTCATGACTGAGAGGTAGCTCATGACTGAGAGGCAGCTCATGACTGAGAGGTAGCTCATGACTGAGGGGTAGCTCATGACTGAAAGGCAGCTCATGACTGAAAGGCAGCTCATGACTGAAGGGCAGCTCCGGACTGAAGGGTAGCTCATGACTGAAGGGCAGCTCATGACTGGAGGGCAGCTCATGACTGGAGGGCAGCTCATGACTGAAGGGTAGCTCATGACTGAAGGGCAGCTCATGACTGAAGGGCAGCTCATGACTGAAGGGCGGCTCATGACTGGCGGGCGGCTCTGGCAGCTCCTGACTGGCGGGCGGCTCTGGCGGCTCCTGACTGGCGGGCGGCTCTGGCGGCTCCTGACTGGCGGGCGGCTCTGGCGGCTCCTGACTGGCGGGCGGCTCTGGCGGCTCCTGACTGGCGGGCGGCTCTGGCGGCTCCTGACTGGCGGGCGGCTCTGGCGGCTCCTGACTGGCGGGCGGCTCTGGCGGCTCCTGACTGGCGGACGGCTCTGGCGGCTCCTGACTGACAGACGGCTCTAGCGGCTCCTGACTGACGGACGGCTCTAGCGGCTCAGGACAGACGGGCGGCTCAGATGGCGCTGGACAGATGGGCGGCTCAGATGGCGCTGGGCAGACGTGCGGCTCAGATGGCGCTGGGCAGACGGGCGGCTCAGATGGCACTGGGCAGACGGGCAGCTCAGATGGCGCTGGGCAGACGGGCAGCTCAGATGGCGCTGGGCAGACGGGCAGCTCAGACGGCGCTGGGCAGACGGGCAGCGCAGGCGGCGCTGGGCAGACGGGCAGCTCAGGCGGCGCTGGGCAGACGGCAGACTCTGGCCTGCTGAGGCGCACAGTAGACCTGGTGCATGGTGCCGGAACTGGTGGTACCGGGCTGGGAACACGCACCACTGGGCGAGTGCGGGGAGCAGGAACAGGGCGTACAGGGCTCTGGAGACGCACAGGAGGCTTGGTGCGTGGTGCCGGAATTGGTGGTACCGGACTGGAGACACGCACCACTGGGCGAGCGCGGGGAGCAGGAACAGGGCACACTGGACTCTCGAGGCGCACTATAAGCCTGGTGCGTGGTACCGGCACTGGTAGTACCGGGCTGAGGGCACGCACCTCTGGGCGAGTGCGGGGAGAAAGAACAGTGCGTACAGGGCTCTGGAGACGCACAGTAAGCCTGGTGCATGGTGTTGGCACTGGTGGTACTGGGCTGGTGCGAGGGGCTGCCACAGGAGAGCTGGTGCGTGGGGCTGTCACAGGAGAGCTGGTGCGCTGAGCTGGCACAGGACGTGCAGGGCTAGGGAGAAGCACAGGAGGCCTGGTGCGTGGTGCTGGCACAGTCTTCACCAGACGGCTAGCACGCACCTCAGGATTAGTATGGAGAGCTGACTCAGGTGACATCAAGTCCCCCACACGCTCCGTCGGGCGGATGTCGTGCCTCAAGCACCAACACAGCATCTCCCTCATAACTCTCTCCTCCAATTTCCCCATTAGATCCTTCACAGTCTCTACTTCACTCGCCCTGCTCACCTCCAACTCCACCCCGACTGGCTCCGGTTCCATCCTCGGCTCCTCACGGTAAGCACGGGGAGCTGGCTCAAGTCTCCTACTTGACCCAGCTACACTCCCCGTGCCCCCCCCCCCCCCCCCCAAGACATTTTTGGGGCTGCCACTCGGGTTTCCAGCCGCTCTGCCGTGCTAGCTCCTCATACCGGCGCCTCTCTGCTTTCGCTGCCTCCAGCTCTGCTTTGGGGCAGCGATATTCCCCTGGCTGTGCCCAGGGTCCTTTGCCATCTAATACTTCCTCCCAAGTCCAGGAGTCCTGTGTCTTCGGCCGCTGCTGTTGTTGCCCGTTACCACACTGCTTGGTCCCATTGTGGTGGGTGGTTCTGTAACGGCAGATTTCCTCCTCTTCGTCTGAAGAGGAGGTGTAGCAGGGATCGGACCAAAGCGCAGCGTGGTTAGTGTTCAACATGTTTAATAAAGACGATAAACGTGAACACTACAAAATACAAAACAACAAATGTGAAAAAACGAAACAGTCCTATCTGGTGCATAGACACAAAGACAGAAGACAACCACTCACAAACCCCAACACAAAACAGGCTACCTAAATATGGTTCCCAATCAGAGACAATGACTAACACCTGCCTCTGATTGAGAACCATATCAGGCCAAACATAGAAACGTGAAAACTAGACACACAACATAGAATGCCCACTCAGCTCACGTCCTGACCAACACTAAAACAAAGAAAACACAAAAGAACTATGGTAAGAACGTGACAACTGTGACGGTAAGAGCCGCTAAGGCAGTACTAAGAACTAAGAAATACATACATAATACAGAATATACATGTGAACACATACACGTGTGTAAAATGTGTGTGTGCCATATGTGTGTATTTATGTGGGTGTAATATGTGTGAATGTAATATGTGTGTATGTACTGTATGTGTGTGTAATGTATGTGTCTGTCTGTCTGTCTAAACTTGAAAGGTTATGATGCCATCCCAGAAGAGGGCTCTGTTCCTCAACCCAATTCGGGAATGGGCCAGAAAGATAAAAAGATGCCAGGGGGTGACAATGTAAAAACTGCTTTTAATTAAAAAAAATTACAATGGAATCAATAAAGTTTTTGAAATGCTATACTGTTATTAATCTCTATATTGTAATAAATAAAGTGTTTCAAAATGCTGTACTTTTATTAACATATATGTTCAGATCATTCCTGAGAGAGAAGGGGTGTAATGTCTCCAGATGGGCATGTGGTACCTTCCTCACCCATGCCAACAAGATGCTACTTCTTGTGGGGTCCTTGCCTTGAAAGTAAGTATGAGAGTATAAGTAATGCACAATTAACCTACTGAAGGTATACTGACTAAAAGGCAAAACAGAACTGTCAAATTATATTATAGCTGTGTCGTTGTATACTTGTGATTATAATCTTAACTGTAACATAATTTTGTTGGGGAAAACTGAAATGCCCATCACATTTTTCCCCAGTTTGCTGAATGTGTTCTGAAGGAGGAGTCGATTGTCTTTTCAAATACGGACAAAGATGTTAACATCATGAGAGAAGAAATAGCAGTCACTCTCCTCCGAAACACTGGCATGTTCAATTTCTAATTTAATATAATTGTAGATTTAAAAAAAAACATTTATATGGATCTTTCAAGGTTATCTTTGATCCAACTTCTGACTAGATGGCCACTAAAACACATTTATTTAAATAATTTTGTTACAAGAAACCTATTCTATTCCCTTGTTGCCTGTTCCCTGTTTGCTCAGAAAATACATGTAAAGATGTATAAACTACTTGACATTATGTTTTGCTAGATGACCTGAGCCAACTGTGCCACTTCTGTGGGGAGATGGACAATAATGAGGAAGACACTAACTGGGTAATTGCTTGTTGACTTCTAAAGGCACATTTTTACGAGTACGAATTTGTATAAGCAGTAATATTTCTAGAGGTAGTATTAGCCTCTTTGTCTGATAATTTAATAATTGTAATTCAAGAAAATGTATTTAATGTTTTAAATATATTAAAAATTTTCAGCATAAATTTCAGATTGGTTGTGACCGCTGCCCACGATGTTTCCACCAGTCCTGTATGAAAAATATCCCACCATTGGAGGATTATGTCTGCGCTGCCTGCCAGGACGAGGTTAGGCTTGAGTATCACCTGGAAAACTTTCCATAAAATGTGGACTAAATGTTCAGTCGAGCTGTTACAGCTTTACAATTTGTTTATATTATTTATTGTCTTTTTATATTTGATTTATTAAAAAACATGAGCTGGTGCACACCCATAAAAATTAGTTTGTGTGGAGGTGCTGACTAACCGCGAATAAACTATAAACTATCAAAATAAAGATGGTCACACACTCCATATATAAACTCCCAGCAATTTAATGGGTTTTTACCAACGTTTCGGCATCACTGTGCCTTCCTCAGGGTAATGTCATGAATACTTGAACCAGGTTATGTAGACAAACAGTGAAATTAGTGCAACCAATGACAATGGTGAGGGATGTGTCATAATGATTAAGTTAATTAAAATTCCAGCATAATCTCTCATCCACAGTGGAAAGCTGTTTGAAATCAGGACAAATCACCAAAAAAGAGGTTGAATTTCTATGTGTGAAATTTCCCAAGATATCAACTTTCTAGACAGTCGCTAAATTACACAAACAAGTGTCTCCTCCTCCAGGTAGACCCATTGTAGCAGCAATCGACTCTGTGACATCCAACATTTCTACATTTGTGGATTACCACATTAAACCGATGGTTGAGAATCTCCCATCTTATGTCAAAGACACTAGTCACATGATCTCATTGATAGAGGGCTTAGGAAGGATACCAGAGGACATTCTGCTGGCCACTTTTGATGTGGAGAGATTGTACACTAACATCCCACACATTGTAGGCTTGCAGGCGCTGCAACACTTCCTTCAGCAGAGAGACTCTACCCTTGCTCCATCCAATTAATGCATCTTACAACTTACTGAACTGGTATTATCCAATAACTACTTTGTCTTTGAGTCAGACTTGTTCCTTCAAATTCAGGGTGTAGACATGGGCTCCCCCTTTTTCTCCAACTATGCAAACCTGTATGTGGGACAATTTGAAGTAGCACTCCTTCATAAAACACAAACACACCCCTTACTTTCTAAAATACTCCTATGGAAGAGATACATAGATGATGTCTTTGTGTTCGGGGAAGGAAGTCAGCAGGAACTAAATGAATTCCAAACTTTACTAAACGAGAGCTCTGAATACCTCAAATTTACCATTCAGACTGATGAGAGAAACATAAACTACCTGGACTTATGGATCATCAAAGAGAATGATGCATTACACACAGACTTATACACAAAGCCCACAGACCACAATACCTTGCTATGTGCGGATAGTATGCATCCCCTTCCCCTCAAGAATGGTCTACCATATAGGCAGTTATGCGGGGTAAACTAATCTGTGGCCACCAGACAGATTTTGACAGCAATACTAAAAAAATGACAGATACATTCAAAATGAGAGACTACAAGGACAAAACTCTTGATGCTGAAATTATGAAAATATCTCAAAAACCAAGAAAGGAATTACTAAAAACTCAACCAAAGAAGAACTGTCTTTTGCACTAAGTACACCAAGGGTTCGGAGAAAATGAAAGCAACCCTGAAAAAGCACTGGCATATTCTGCAATCAGTCAAAAAAATTGCACACCTCTTCAAGGAACCCCCACTGGTGGTCTATAAGCGTGGTCGCAATATAGGAGATAGTTTGGTGTGATCTGACATGCCCCCTGAGCCCACTCAGACACTCTTGACACCTATCCCAAATGGGAACTACAAATGTGGCTCATGCGCACAGTGCAATAGCACTATAAAAACGTCTTTCTTCAGACACCCACATACAGGTGGAAAGATCCCTGTTAGGGGCATCATCTCATGCATCACATGTTCATGTGGAAAAGCCTGCGTAGGACAAACGAAAAGACAATTAAAACAAGCTGAGCACCGCAGCTCAATCAGGTGTAAGAACATTGACTATCCTGTAGCAGTTCACTTTGTTGAAGCTAACCATCCAATCTCCTCCCTAAAAATACACAGGCATTGAGCATGTTGCTCTACCAAGGAGAGGAGGTAACATCGAGATCCTACTATTACAAAGGGAGGCTTACTGGATATCCTATCTAAAAACATTGACCCCTAGGGGTCTGAATATTGACTTTGATCTCAGGCTCTTCTTATGAACAAATCTCTTTTTTTAAGAACAAGTCTTATAAATTGATATATTCTTGCTACAGCTTATTAGCGTACACCTAATATGTTCCCCTTGTTGATGATGCTCATTATACATTAATGTTGAACCAAAAGATTAAATGTAACAAATATGAAATTAAATACGAAACAATTATGTGAAATTTAATTAAACAACAATTTATGTTGATGCTAATATGATGTATAATATTAAATTATGTTTCTATATGATAACAATAGCGTAATAGATTTAATATGCCATAGACAATATATATATATTTTTTAACAGTTTTCACTAATTCATTTTAATTAACTTAATCATTATGACACACCCTTCACTATTGTCATTGGTTACACTAATTGCACTGTTTGTCTACATAACCTGGTTCAAGTATTCATGACATTACCCTGAGGAAGGCACAGTGATGCCGAAACGTTGGTAAAAACCCATTAAATTGTTGGGAGTTTATATATGGAGTGTGTGACTTTCTTTATTTTGATAGTTTATATTTGATTTATTGTCATTTTTATCTTATTATGCAAAGATTCAAATGTGTATTTCCTATTTAATGTTTGTTAACAAACTTAACTTTCTGTGATGTTTTTGTGTTATTGTGTGATAATATTTGTGTATTATCTTTATTTACTTAAACATTACAAAATGTTTCTAAAATAAATGTTTATGTTTCTTTATGCTCTAATTTTGCTTTCTGTGGGGGGGGGGGGGGGGGGGATTTTGGCAGGCAAGAAAATAACCTTGCCGAAATCCTCCCCCTCTTCTAATTTCCTTAATTTTGTGGCTAGAGTCAAATACTTTCTGTGGCACACATCAGAGTCAAATACTTTCTATAGAACAAACTTCGCATCAGGATATGCAACCGAAATGAATAATTAATGTATGTGTGTTATATTAACCATACAGGAGGGAGTAAAATGTAGGCAAGCAATAAACATTTCAGAACAAGGTCTGTACCAAAACAATTCGAGCTTCTACTTCTAAAAATTCACCTTTCCAGAAACAAGTCTCTCACCGTTGCCGCTTGTTATAGACCACCCTGTCACGCCCTGACCTTAGTTCCTTTGTTATGTCTCTATTTTGGTTTGGTCAGGGCGTGAGTTGGGGTGGGCATTCTATGTTTTTTTTCTATGTTTTCTATTTCTATGTGTTTGGCCTGGTATGGTTCTCAATCAGAGGCAGCTGTCTATCGTTGTCTCTGATTGAGAACCATACTTAGGTAGCCTTTTCCCACCTGTGGTTTGTGGGTAGTTGTTTCCTGTTTTGTGTTGTTGCACCTTTCAGGACTGTTTCGATTTTCGTTTCGTACATTCACTTTGTTATTTTGTATTTTCGTGTTCAGTTATAATAAATTAACATGGACACTTACCATGCTGCGTTTTGGTCCGATCTTTCCTGTTCCTCAGATGAAGAAGATCGTTACACACCCTCTGCCCCCAGCTGTGCCCTGGACACCATATGTGAATTGATTGCCCCCATCTATCTTTTGAGCTCGTGCTGCTAGGTGACCTAAACTGGGACATGCTTAACACCCTGGCCATCCTACAATCTAAGCTTGATGCCCTCAATCTCACACAAATTATCTACGAACCTACCAGGTACAACCCCAAATCAGTAAACACAGGCACCCTCATAGATATCATCCTAACTAACTCGCCCTCCAAATACACCTCTGCTGTTTTCAACCAAGATCTCAGCGATCACTGCCTCATTGCCTGCATCCGTAATGGGTCTGCGGTCAAACCACCACTCATCACAGTCAAACGCTCCCTAAAACACTTCAGCAAACAGGCCTTTCTAATTGACCTGGTCGGGGTATCCTGGAATGACATTGACCTCATCCCATCAGTAGAGGATGCCTGGTTATTCTTTAAAAGTGCCTTCCTCACCATCTTAAATAAGCATGCTCCATTCAAAAAATGTAGAACCAGGAATAGATATAGCTCTTGGTTCACTCCAAACCTGTCTGCCCTTGACCAGCACAAAAACATCCTGTGGCATTCTGCATTAGCATCGAATAGCCCCCGTGATATGCAACTTTTCAGGGAAGTTAGGAACCAGTATACACAGGCAGTTAGGAAAGCTAAGGCTAGCTTTTTCAAACAGAAATTTGAATCCTGTAGTACAAACTCAAAAAAGTTCTAGGACACTGTAAAGTCCATGGAGAATAAGAGCACCTGAGGCTAGGAAACACTGTCACTACCGATAAATCCACAATAATTGAGAATTTCAATAAGCATATTTCTACGGCTGGCCATGCTTTCCACCTGGCTACCCCTACCCCGGTCAACAGCCCTGCGCTCCCCACAGCAACTCGCCCAAACCTCCCCCACTTCTCCTTCACCCAAATCCAGATAGCTGATGTTCTGAAAGAGCTGCAAAATCTGGACCCCTACAAATCAGCCGGGCTAGACAATCTGGACCCCCTCTTTCTAAAATTATCTGCCGAAATTGTTGCAACCCCTATTACTAGCCTGTTCAACCTCTCTTTCGTATCGTCTGAGATTCCCATAGATTGGAAAGCTGCCGCGGTCATCCCCCTCTTCAAAGGGGGAGACACTCTAGACCCAAACTGCTACAGACCTATATCTATTCTACCCTGCCTTTCTAAGGTCTTTGAAAGCCAAGTTAACAAACAGATTACCGACCATTTCGAATCTCACCGTACCTTCTCCGCTATGCAATCTGGTTTCAGAGCTGGTCATGGGTGCACCTCAGCCACGCTCAAGGTCCTAACGGCCATCGATAAGAGACATTACTGTGCAGCTGTATTCATCGACCTGGCTAAGGCTTTCGACTCTGTCAATCCCAACATTCTTATTGGCAGACTCAACAGCCGTGGTTTCTCAAATGATTGCCTCGCTTGGTTCACCAACTACTTCTCAGATAGAGTTCAGTATGTCAAATCGGAGGGCCTGTTGTCCGGACCTCTGGCAGTCTCTATGGGGGTGCCACAGGGTTCAATTCTCGGGCCGACTCTTCTCTGTATACATCAATGATGTTGCTCTCGTTGCTGGTGATTCTTTGATCTACCTCTACGCAGACGACACCATTCTGTATACCTCTGGCCCTTCGTTGGACACTGTGTTAACTAACCTCCAGGTGAGCTTCAATGCCATACAACTCTCCTTCCGTGGCCTCCAACTGCTCTTAAATGCAAGTAAAACTAAATGCATGCTCTTCAACCGATCGCTGCCCGCACCTGCCCGCCCGTCCAGCATCACTACTCTGGATGGTTCTGACTTAGAATATGTGGACAACTACATATACCTAGGTGTCTGGTTAGACTGTAAACTCTCCTTCCAGACTCACATTAAACATCTCCAATCCAAAATTAAATCTAGAATCGGCTTCCTATTTTGCAACAAAGCATCCTTCACTCATGCTGCCAAACTTACCCTCGTAAAACTGACCATCCTACCGATCCTCGACTTCGGCGATGTCATTTACAAAACTGCCTCCAACACTCTACTCAACAAATTGGATGCAATCTTTCACAGTGCCATCCGTTTTGTCACCAAATCCCCATGTACTACCCACCACTGCGACCTGTATGCTCTTGTTGGCTGGCCCTCGCTTCATACTCGTTGCCAAACCCACTGGCTCCAGGTCATCTACAAGTCTCTGTTAGGTAAAGCCCCACCTTATCTCAGCTCACTGGTCACCATAGCAGCACCCACCCGTAGCACGCACTCCAACAGATATATCTAACTGGTCACCCCCAAAGCCAATTCTTCCTTTGGCCGCTTCTCCTTCCAGTTCTCTGCTGCCAATGACTGGAACGAACTGCAAAAATCTCTGAAGCTGGAGACTCTTACCTCCCTCACTAGCTTTAAGCACCAGCTGTCAGAGCAGCTCACAGATCACTGCACCTGTACATAGCCATCTGTAAATAGCCCATCCAATCTACCTCATCCCCATACTGTATTTATTTATTTATTTATTTATCTTGCTCCTTTGCACCCCAGTATCTCAACTTGCACATTCATCCTCTGCACATCCTACCATTCCAGTGTTTAATTGCTATATTGTAATTGCTTTGCCACCATGGCCTATTTATTGCCTTACCTCTCTTATCCTACCTCATTTGCACATGCTGTATATAGATTGTCCTACTGTATTATTGATTGTATGTTTGTTTGTTCCATGTGTAATTCTGTGTTGTTGTATGTGTCGATCTGCTTTGCTTTATCTTGGCCAGGTTGCAGTTGCAAATTAGAACTTGTTCTCAACTAGCCTACCTGGTTAAATAAAGGTGAAAAAAATAAAAACGAATAGTCGAATAAGACATGGGAGAGATAATGAATTTTGGCAAAGAGATGTATTTATAGACTAATACACTTGAAACAAATACCCAAACCGAAAACTGCAGACATTATTAGTTCCTCCCCGCGATCAAACTGACATAAAAAATAAAATGAAACGCAGCCTAACGTGATCAGAAATCTCAACTAGTAAGCAAGTCGCAGCAATGAAGAATTGAGTGCGCGAAGGGGGGGGGGTTCTGGCAGTGGGGGGCTTTTTGGCACAACACCTGTACCGCTTGCCGTGTGGTAGCAGAGAAAACAGTCTAACAGGGTGACTGGAGTCTCTGACAATTTTAATACAATATGATAAAGCAAGGTTCGCGCAACTATATTCAGCTGCGGGCCGATTTTTGTCAGAGCGGATGGTCGGGGGCCGGAATATAGGCCTAATTATAATCATCTGTACACTGAAAATTGACCACAACTTGTATTTGAAAATAATAATTTTGTGCGTTGATTACAATGAGACACTTTCACATATTTCTCTTTATTCGTGGGAATACTTGGGAACAGCTTTCCTAAATTAAACACATTTTTAGCTAAATTACTGGTGATTTTACAGTCTTTTTCGAGAAAAAAACTAAAATCCTGTGTCCTTGTGAAACCCTGTGATAGAGATTGCTAATTAGTCCTACTTTGTCTATTGAATATAAATATCACTTACTGTAAGTGTGATGTCGGGTTAAAAAGCATCGGGACTGGAACAAATATTGAGGAAACTTTCTCACACAGATTAAGCCTAGTCCTAGACTAAAAGCCATACTCAATGGAGAATCTCCATTGAAAGTGCTTTTGAATGCAGGACTAGTGTTAACCTGTGTCTGGAAATATGAATCTATGAGTATAAGGCTGTGTTTAGACAGGCAGCCCAATTCTGATCTTTTTTTTTCAATAAATTTTATTTTGATCAATCAGATTAGCTTTGAAAAAGATCTGATGTGAAAAGATCTGATGTGACTAGTCGAAATACCAATTAGTGGGGAAAATATTAGAATTGGGCTGCATGTGTTTAAGCCTATAATGTAAGTCTATTGATCGTCTTGTTGGTTCCCATGACAGAAGACTCTGGGTAATAATACACAAGAGACCATGTAGTTGCATGCATTACTTTACCAATTCAAATGAATGGCAAATCCTGTTGAGTAAGCATGAACAAGTTTATTAACAATGGGAACATAACTTGAGTTTCCCTAATTCCCTATTCTATCCCTGCCTGACAGATTGCCACCACCATAGTTATACATTGATATTATGGCTATCTGGATAGGGGAACGATATTGACATATTGAACAATCTTGTGATTAGTTGCACCATAGCTCATGCTAATTTTCAACACCCGCCCTTTGATGGGTTGTTTTAAGTGTAACCAAATCACATGGTGTTTTTTTAATAGTCTATGTACAACTTGGCTGGGTGGTCTACCTGCATGCAGGCCGGGCCTATCCCCTGGGGCATAGTAGGAACATTTATGTAAGTGAAATGTGCCTAGTAAGGGCTTTGGGTCCTCTAAGTTTCCTGTGTGCGTACAGCAGTGTGGTTTAGACACCTTGCTGTGTGTGTGTGTGTGTGTGTGTGTGTGTGGGGGGGGGGGGGGTCGGACACCTAGCTGGTCCCCATCATCCCCATCCTGTCAGCGTGGTCTCCTGCGGGCCCTCTGCCAGTCCATGTTACAAATGGCACTCTATTCCCTATTTAGTGCCCTACTGTTGACCAGGGTTCATAGGGCCAGCCCATAGAGTGCACTATATAGTGAATAGGGTGCCATTTGGGAAGCAGCCCTGTCCCTACCCTGTGATGAATGTCCATATGCCGGGAGTATTAACTTGGAGGAGTGGAGGAGCTGTGTAGATTCACACCAACAGGGACGACCATCTGGGCCCATACAGATATAGCATAGAGCTCTGCAAGGCAGCACACAAAGGAAGACCAGAGATAAAACACACATTTTGCATTATGTGGAAATGACTGAATATGCTGTAGTCAACCATTTTATGTGGCTGTGTTGTATGCTGTGCAATGCCTTTGCAAAGCTTGAAGTAAGGAATATCATATGCATCCTATGTTAAAATGATGGATTATATTATAGATCTGATTACATGGCCGTTTAATTGTCAATTATTATAATATACATTGCAACAGGGCATCAATACCCACATAAAAGTAACTGATATTTCTCTATTATACTGAGCTCTTCACATAACAGAAGGAAGAATGATGATGTTAAAACCATAGAAATAGAACGATAAGAATGTAATTCACACTATTTCTATAGATGAAACCATGCGACCATGAGACAAGAGATAACAACAATGTGTCTGGATTTAGATGTAGACTCCTCTCAGTCACGATGCAGCCAGGACCAACAGGAGAGGAAATCATTGTCATCGGTTCAGTAAGAGGAGACAAACAGCTCAACAAGCCTATCAATAATGTAACAGACCAACTGGGTACGTTGGTGGGTGGATGTTGTTAGTGCTCATAAAGAGAAGAGGGCTGCTCTGCTACATCTGGCACTATGGGAGAGAGGATAGCTTGCAATAATCATCCAGCCTAGCACTGTGTTAATGTAAGAGACAGGATGCTCCTAAAGAGGGCTCTGCCCTGCTATGCCTGGTACTGGCAGTATGGGAGATGATATCCTGTAGTGATCATAATTCCTCCATCCTAAAGAGGGCTCTGCCCTGCTACGCCTGGTACTGGCAGTATGGGAGACAATATCCTGTAGTGATCATTCTTCCTCCATGACGATGGTGGTGGGTGATTGTTACAGGGCTCATTAAAGACAGGCCTGCTATGCTTGGCAGTATGGGAGAGAGGAAAGATATCTTGTGATCCCATCATTATATTACAGTATGAATCACATCCCATAGAGCCATTGGTAGGAATGGTACATTAAGTGATCATGTGGGGGCAGGTGATGAGAGTCGGGTGGGGCAGGATATTTGTGAGTCACTGAAACTACCTCAAATTACTGTAAGGGGGTTTTGTGTAGGAATACGGAAAGCAAATATGATCTTAGCTCTGGTCCAGGGCGTTAGTGAGCATGGAGGAACTACCTGGACCAGAGCTAATATGATCTGTGAGAGGCAATGAGAATTATGGTAATCATGGTATGCAAAATAAACATCCACATATCATAAATATCTGACACAGTTCCAATACAGTATCAGCTTCCTCCACCATTTATGGAGACTCCACATAGTAGCCTACCCATGGCACTGCATCTCAAGCCAAGCTCCATGTCGAAAAATGTACAAGTGCAAAAAGTATGTGTGAAAAATCCATTCCGATCAATTCTGTGCAGGGCGGCAGGGCATTGCTATGGGTTCAGAATGTTGAATGTGGGGGCCGGCCAGTGGTCAAACAACCACCAATAATTGAGGGTGTGTGTGTGTGTGTGTGGTGTGTGTGTGTGTGTGTGTGTGTGTGTGTGTGTGTGTGTGTGTGTGTGTGTGTGTGTGTGTGTGTGTGTGTGTGTGTGTGTGTGTGTGTGTGTGTGTGTGTGTGTGTGGCTTTCTCAGTAGTTTTTCCGTCACCATGACACTATGAATCTCAAATCAAATCAAATTGTATTTATCACATACACATGGTTAGCAGATGTTAATGCGAATGTAGCGATATGCTTGTGCTTCTAGTTTCCGACAGTGCAGTAATATTACAGAGAAAGAAAGAAAGAAAGAAATAATGAAAGAAAGAAAGAAACGCTCAGACACGCATCATCCTTTATATTTCCCGGGCGTGTAGTAGTCCATGTGGCACTGTGAATGTATACGTCACTAGGCGAGATCAGCACCTTGGACAGCGACAGCGTCTCCTGTCACTACAACAGCCGAACGGAATCTGCCCTCCCCATCCCTAACTACAAGAATACAGAGAGGGTGCATCCATATCATACAGAGGAAACAGACTAATAACTGTAGAGTAGAAAATGGGAAAATTTTAGCAGTGTCATACAGTTTTTCATTCTAGAAGGCTATAATTAATTCCGGACGTATAGGTGCTGCGTTGATTCACTATCAAAGTCGACCATTTCGAGGAGAAATCAGGCAGCGAAATCGAGCAGTAGGCTATCATCCTCATCGTCACCATCTGAGAAGCTAGCCTACCATATCAACGGCATTACTGCTGTAATTGCCCTCTCGGATGTGTAGACATCTCTATCTATGCGTCTGTAATTAAAAGATTGCAGCAAGTGTTGTTTTGAATTCTGGTCTGTTATTCTGAAATTTCGATGAACCATATTTTAACGCAAAGATAAAAGACACAGAAGAGAAATGCTGATGGGTATCGAATGAAGATGAGATGTGTCGCTGTTTTGGGTGGCTGTTTTTACAGCTACTTAACACGCAAATTCACTGGATTGTAAATTGGATCCACTCTGTGTGGACGTCGGGTGCAATGGGGTGGATCATTCTTGATGGATCAATCCGAAACATTACCGAGGAATAGAATATAAAATAATTATCATGATCTGACCGCTGGGATGCTACTTAAGAACAATAAAAAGACGATATAATCACACGTCTTCACCTAACTTCCATTACATCGTCTTTCGGCACCCTTTTGGATTATGATTCTTGACAACAGTCTCAGATATGACTGTGTGGCTGGTAATGGAATGTTGTTGTTTTTCACACCTCGTTCTACATTCTATTATGGCTCTACGTCACCCCGTTCTACATTTTATTATGGCTCTATGTTGCTCTCTCTTCCGCTAGTCATACTCTGGCTGTCTTCTGCTTTGGGTAGCAAAACATGGATTTTTGCTGCAAACCCCAAGTGCAATGCATTTGACGATGTGTAGAATTTAGATCGATAGTGCAAGCAATGGACTCTGGCATTGTACGTTATAGGCCTGTCACGCATTTGTGGTGGTAGGGGTGGAGGAAACATCTAACTAGACTGCATTCGCAGAGTTGTTCGGTAATGAATATTGAGAATGTCTCGAGCTTCTCAAGAGAACAATCTCCCATCCGCATTGTTTTAGACACACATGCCATCAGAGAGACAACAACCAAGACGCGGTCCTTTATTTCTTACCATTTGACAGCACATTTACAGTAGGGTAGGCCTAACCTACAAGTTTGTTAACCTTATCGGTAATGTTATTCAGAAGATGTATTGGTGAAAATTAGCCATAGTTCATGTAGTACAATAATTGGCTTAAAAAAATTATACCAATAATAATAATAATACCAATAACAACAATAATATTAATAATAACAATAATAACATTTCTAAATCAACGGCATATTTTGTATTTGATTGAGACCACATTATTGTCAAATAGGTTTCATTCCCTTCTGAAGAATTCATGTAGCCAAAAATGTTCAAATATCGGATCCGAATGTTTTTCAACGAACTGAAAGTGCTGGTTTTTATGCGAGACGATTCGAGACAGCCCGACAGATCCGACGCAGATAGACGGTCCAGCATGCGGGGTCTAGGGATGGGCGGCTGCGGCTGGCCTCCCTTTGTGGACTGCTCCTCCCGGGATGACGAGGAGGAGTATTACGGGACGGAACCTCGACCTCGGAGCCTGGGCTTTGAGGAGAAGGACCCCAAACTGCAAGTGGGCATGGACACCGTATCACTCACCAGCACCGCAAGCAGCCTGCGCTGTCGTATCTGCTTCCAGGGCCCAGAACAGGTACTGTCCGAGATAGATACATACGCCTTCACGTTGTCCTGCTTTTCGCGCCACAACACATCACTGCTCAATTGGACCATAGGCAATAGCCCTATGCTGTACATGGTGCTGAATGTTAGCGCACCTATAGGCCTATAGTTAAACCTATATGTCCTGGCTATATTTTGACCAGTTGCGAGTTGGTGTGTTCTGTGTTGACAAATTGATTTGGTTGAGAAAATACTGACAACTATTATTTGTATTGTAGTACTCTATACAACATTGTAGATTATCGCGGTCCACGTGTAAACGAGAATAATAATTGGCCTGGCAATGAACTTGTAACGAATGGCAGAAGAGCATAAAAAGACTGGCACGCAGGCTTGTTTGTGGGCCTATAAGCCAAGGAAAGTATAGGCATGCAGAACAATGAACGAATCTTTGGTCCTCAGCCAAAACTTGACACAACAGATGTGCAGAACCAGTACAGCCTGGCTGAGCTGGATAATCATGGTCTTGAGATAATTATATATGGTGTACGTGCCACTGGAGCACAGACGGAAATCACCACTTAATCACTTTATAAGATTTGATGTTTGTCATAGTGTTAATACAATATACAGTAGGTGCTAATTCATAGCATCTGTACACTCAATGGGACGTTGCAGAAATGAGAAACAATAGAAAAGAACAGGCCGTTTTTTTACACCTGTAATTGAAAGGCCCAGTGATTTATATATACTCTGAGGGTACAAAACAGTAAGAACACCTGCTCTTTCCATGACATAGACTGACCAGGTGAATCCAGGTGAAAGCCATGATATCTTATTGATGTCACTTGTTAAATCCACTTCAATCAGTGTAGATGAAGGGGGTACACAGGTTAAATAATTATTTTTAAGTCTTGAGACAATTGAGACATGGATTGTGTGCCATTCAGAGGAAGAATGGGTAAGAAAAAAGATTTAAGTGCCTTCGAACAGTATGTACTGTAGTAGGTGCCAGGCACACCGGTTTGTGTCAAGAACTGCAACGTTGCTTGGTTTTTCATGCTAAACAGTTTCCTGTGTGCATCAAGAATGTCCACCACCCAAAGGACATCCAGCAACATTGACACAACTGTGGGAAGCATTGGAGTCAACATGGGCTTCAACACCTTGTAGAGTCCATACCCAGGGGGGGGGTGCAATTCAATATTAGGAAGATGTTCCTAATGTTTTATACACTCAGTTTATTTCCACACTTATGATCATGCTCTTTTAGTGTAAGAGCTGTTTTAAAAAACTGCTTGAAATTTCAGTCTGTTTTGGTGGGATGAAATTTGGGCCTGCCTGTTGACATCACCAGTCAATGAATTACTTAATGGACCAATAAGAAAGAGAGTTCCAAACCTCTCTGCCAATAACAGCACATTTTCTGTTTCCCCCTCCCCCTCTCTTTTTCACCATTTTAATTTAAAACAATCACAGTAAGTACTATATTGTTACCCAAGAATGATTTGATATTGAGAAAAAAACGTCTTTAAGCCTTTAAGACACATTTACCTGTTACCTGGCTCTGGCCAGTTGGACCACATTGTCTGGTTCTCAGGCTAGTTGATCGGGCCTTCAGTGAATAGACTATGAAGCACAGGCAAACAAACATATTCAGAAAACATTTAAAAGTGATTTAAAAGTAGCATCAATCTTCTTTAGATGGACATGATATGAACCTCTCTTTCAGAACCGCTTTCCACCACTTCCATTTAATGATTACTTGGAGGATCATTGGAAAGTCCATGCTCAGACGAATTGAGGCTTTTCTGAGAGCAAACTCCATATTAGGAAGGAGTATGTTAAAAGCACTGTGTGTGTAAGCACTGTGTGTTCCACGGCATTTTTTAGGTAAGATGCTCAAATAATCATTTCTAGGTGAATGAGACAAGTTGAGCAAACACCTAATTTTAAGTTAACGGAATTTTTGCCTACGTTTTCTCAAGTTGGAGATTGGGCCAACTATTTTTTGTTGTTGTTCAGGTAACCGAAGTTGAGTAAACAAAAACAAAAAAGGCTGTGGAACCAGTTAGTTAATAATAATTAGTTGATACAACTAGATAATTTTTTACAGTGATGACCTATTTTCTTAGACCCAGCCACTTTGTCATTTAATTGTTATTTCATTATTTAAGTGCGTCACAACAGGGGACAGAGTCATGTCCCTGTCAGATAGTCTGGGTAGCCATTTGATTAGATGTTCAGGAGTCTTATGTTCTGTTATAATCTCCACCCGGCACAGCCAGAAGAGGACTGGCCACCCCTCATAGCCTGGTTCCTCTCTAGGTTTCTTCCTAGGTTTTGGCCTTTCTAGGGAGTTTTTCCTAGCCACCGTGCTTCTACACCTGCATTGCTTGCTGTTTGGGGTTTTAGGCTGGGTTTCTGTACAGCACTTTGAGATATCAGCTGATGTAAGAAGGGCTATATAAATACATTTTATTTTATTTTATTTATGGCTTGGGGTTAGAAGCTGTTTAGAAGCCTCTTGGACCTTGACATGGTGCTCCGGTACCGCTTGCTTTATGGTAGCAGAGAGAACAGTCTATGACTAGGGTGGCTGGAGTCTTTGACAATTTTTAGTGCCTTCCTCTGAAATCGCCTGGTATAGAGGTCCTGGATAGCAGGATGCTTAGCCCCAGTGATGTACTGGGCCGTACGCACTACCCTCTGTAGTGCCTTGCGGTCGGAGGCCGAGCAGTTGCCATACCAGGCAGTGATGCAACCAGTCAGGATGCTCTCGATGGTGCAGCTGTGAAAACTTTTGAGGATCTGAGGACCCATGCCAACTCTTTTCAGTCTCCTGAGGGGGAATAGGTTTTGTCGTGCCCTCTTCACGACTGTCTTGGTGTGTTTGGACCATGTTAGTTTGGTGGTGATGTGGCCACCAAGGAACTTGAAGCTCTCAACCTGCTCCATTACAGCCCCGCCGATGAGAATGGGGGCATGCTTGGTCCTTCTATTCCTGTTGTCCACAATCATCTCCTTTGTCTTGATCACGTTGAGGGAGAGGTTGTTGTCCTTGCACCACACGGCCAGGTCTCTGACCTCCTCCCTATAGGCTGTCTCGTTGTTGTCGGTGATCAGGCCTACCACTGTTGTGTCATTGGCAAACTTAATGATGGTGTTGGAGTTGTGCCTGGCCGTGCAGTGATGAGTGAACAGGGAGTACAGAAGGGGGCTGAGCACGTACCCCTGAGGGGCTCCCGTCTTGAGGATCAGCGTGGCGGATGTGTTGTTACCTACCTTTACCACCTGGGTGAGGCCCGTCAGGAAGTCCAGGACCCAGTTGCAGAGGGAGGTGTTTAGTCCCAGGGTCCTTAGCTTAGTAATGAACTTTGAGGGAACTATGATGTTGACCGTTGAGCTGTAGTCAAGGAATACCATTCTCACGTAGAAATTCCCATTCAAGTCAATATGGGTGAGGGGTGAAGGGGTATGAGGTATGAGGCATAGAAATATAATCTAGTTCTGTGGTCTGAGGGGCTATGCCCGTTCCAGTAATTATATTTCTATGTGTGCACCATCCCCAACCATTCCACTTGACTCACTGGTGTACACAGCTAGCTTCAGTATTGGCTGTATCAGAGCCTTATATTTTGAATACAAGCCAAATGTAAGGCTCTGGGCAATGCCTGGCAGCATTTGCTTCAGACTGGATGGGTGCCTGGATGGATGGGTTGGGTGTGTGGGTGGGAGGATGGATGGGTGGGTGGTTCGACATACTGGATTACTTTTACCTGGCTTGACATTTTACTGTACAACAAATGTTTGTTTAAGTTTTATTCAGTTCCTCATATTCTGCTATAACGCCTTTATAATGTCAGCCCAGTTATTATAACTTCTTTATCATGTCAGCCCAGTTATTATAATGTCTTTATAATGTCAGCCCAGTTATTATAACTTCTTTATAATGTCAGCCCAGTTATTATAACGTCTTTATCATGTCAGCCCAGTTATTATAATGTCTTTATAATGTCAGCCCAGTTATTATAACTTCTTTATCATGTCAGCCCAGTTATTATAATGTCTTTATAATGTCAGCCCAGTTATTATAACTTCTTTATAATGTCAGCCCAGTTATTATAACGTCTTTATCATGTCAGCCCAGTTATTATAATGTCTTTATAATGTCAGCCCAGTTATTAGAATGTCTTTATCATGTCAGCCCAGTTATTATAACTTCTTTATAATGTCAGCCCAGTTATTATAACGTCTTTATAATGTCAGCCCAGTTATTATAACATCTTTATGTCAGCCCAGTTATTATAATGTCTTTATAATGTCAGCCCAGTTATTATAACATCTTTATGTCAGCCCAGTTATTATAATGTCTTTATAATGTCAGCCCAGTTATTATAACTTCTTTATGTCAGCCCAGTTATTATAACATCTTTATGTCAGCCCAGTTATTATAATGTCTTTATAATGTCAGCCCAGTTATTATAACTTCTTTATGTCAGCCCAGTTATTATAACATCTTTATGTCAGCCCAGTTATTATAATGTCTTTATAATGTCAGCCCAGTTATTATAACATCTTTATGTCAGCCCAGTTATTATAATGTCTTTATAATGTCAGCCCAGTTATTATAATGTCTTTATAATGTCAGCCCAGTTATTATAACATCTTTATGTCAGCCCAGTTATTATAATGTCTTTATAATGTCAGCCCAGTTATTATAACTTCTTTATGTCAGCCCAGTTATTATAATGTCTTTATAATGTCAGCCCAGTTATTATAACTTCTTTATGTCAGCCCAGTTATTATAACATCTTTATGTCAGCCCAGTTATTATAACTTCTTTATAATGTCAGCCCAGTTATTATAACATCTTTATGTCAGCCCAGTTATTATAATGTCTTTATAATGTCAGCCCAGTTATTATAATGTCTTTATAATGTCAGCCCAGTTATTATAACATCTTTATGTCAGCCCAGTTATTATAATGTCTTTATAATGTCAGCCCAGTTATTATGTCTTTATAATATCAGCCAAGTTATTATAACTTCTTTATAATGTCAGCCCAGTTATTATAACTTCTTTATAATGTCAGCCCAGTTATTATAACGTCTTTATCATGTCAGCCCAGTTATTATAACTTCTTTATAATGTCAGCCCAGTTATTATAACATCTTTATGTCAGCCCAGTTATTATAACTTCTTTATAATGTCAGCCCAGTTATTATAACTTCTTTAAAATGTCAGCTCAGTTATTATAACTTCTTTATAATGCCAGCCCAGTTATTATAACATCTTTATGTCAGCCCAGTTATTATAATGTCTTTATAATGTCAGCCCAGTTATTATAACATCTTTATGTCAGCCCAGTTATTATAATGTCTTTATAATGTCAGCCCAGTTATTATAACATCTTTATGTCAGCCCAGTTATTATAATGTCTTTATAATGTCAGCCCAGTTATTATAACATCTTTATGTCAGCCCAGTTATTATAATGTCTTTATCATGTCAGCCCAGTTATTATAACTTCTTTATAATGTCAGCCCAGTTATTATAACGTCTTTATCATGTCAGCCCAGTTATTATAACTTCTTTATAATGTCAGCCCAGTTATTATAACATCTTTATGTCAGCCCAGTTATTATAACTTCTTTATAATGTCAGCCCAGTTATTATAACTTCTTTAAAATGTCAGCCCAGTTATTATAACTTCTTTATAATGTCAGCCCAGTTATTATAACTTCTTTATAATGTCAGCCCAGTTATTATAATGTCTTTATAATGTCAGTCCAGTTATTATAACGTCTTTATCATGTCAGCCCAGTTATTATAACTTCTTTATAATGTCAGCCCAGTTATTATAATGTCTTTATAATGTCAGTCCAGTTATTATAACGTCTTTATCATGTCAGCCCAGTTATTATAATGTCTTTATCATGTCAGCCCAGTTATTATAACATCTTTATGTCAGCCCAGTTATTATAATGTCTTTATAATGTCAGCCCAGTTATTATAACATCTTTATGTCAGCCCAGTTATTATAATGTCTTTATCATGTCAGCCCAGTTATTATAACTTCTTTATAATGTCAGCCCAGTTATTATAACTTCTTTATAATGTCAGCCCAGTTATTATAATGTCTTTATAATGTCAGCCCAGTTATTAAAACATCTTTATGTCAGCCCAGTTATTATAATGTCTTTATCATGTCAGCCCAGTTATTATAACTTCTTTATAATGTCAGCCCAGTTATTATAACGTCTTTATCATGTCAGCCCAGTTATTATAACTTCTTTATAATGTCAGCCCAGTTATTATAACTTCTTTATAATGTCAGCCCAGTTATTATAACTTCTTTATAATGCCAGCCCAGTTATTATAACTTCTTTATCATGTCAGCCCAGTTATTATAACTTCTTTATAATGTCAGCCCAGTTATTATAACTTCTTTATAATGTCAGCCCAGTTATTATAACTTCTTTATAATGTCAGCCCAGTTATTATAACGTCTTTATCATGTCAGCCCAGTTATTATAACTTCTTTATAATGTCAGCCCAGTTATTATAACTTCTTTATAATGTCAGCCCAGTTATTATAACTTCTTTATAATGTCAGCCCAGTTATTATAACTTCTTTATAATGTCAGCCCAGTTATTATAACTTCTTTATAATGTCAGCCCAGTTATTATAACTTCTTTATAATGTCAGCCCAGTTATTATGTCTTTATAATATCAGCCAAGTTATTATAACTTCTTTATAATGTCAGCCCAGTTATTATAACTTCTTTATAATGTCAGCCCAGTTATTATAACGTCTTTATCATGTCAGCCCAGTTATTATAACTTCTTTATAATGTCAGCCCAGTTATTATAACATCTTTATGTCAGCCCAGTTATTATAACTTCTTTATAATGTCAGCCCAGTTATTATAACTTCTTTAAAATGTCAGCCCAGTTATTATAACTTCTTTATAATGTCAGCCCAGTTATTATAACATCTTTATGTCAGCCCAGTTATTATAATGTCTTTATAATGTCAGCCCAGTTATTATAACATCTTTATGTCAGCCCAGTTATTATAATGTCTTTATAATGTCAGCCCAGTTATTATAACATCTTTATGTCAGCCCAGTTATTATAATGTCTTTATAATGTCAGCCCAGTTATTATAACATCTTTATGTCAGCCCAGTTATTATAATGTCTTTATCATGTCAGCCCAGTTATTATAACTTCTTTATAATGTCAGCCCAGTTATTATAACGTCTTTATCATGTCAGCCCAGTTATTATAACTTCTTTATAATGTCAGCCCAGTTATTATAACATCTTTATGTCAGCCCAGTTATTATAACTTCTTTATAATGTCAGCCCAGTTATTATAACTTCTTTAAAATGTCAGCCCAGTTATTATAACTTCTTTATAATGTCAGCCCAGTTATTATAACTTCTTTATAATGTCAGCCCAGTTATTATAATGTCTTTATAATGTCAGTCCAGTTATTATAACGTCTTTATCATGTCAGCCCAGTTATTATAACTTCTTTATAATGTCAGCCCAGTTATTATAATGTCTTTATAATGTCAGTCCAGTTATTATAACGTCTTTATCATGTCAGCCCAGTTATTATAATGTCTTTATCATGTCAGCCCAGTTATTATAACATCTTTATGTCAGCCCAGTTATTATAATGTCTTTATAATGTCAGCCCAGTTATTATAACATCTTTATGTCAGCCCAGTTATTATAATGTCTTTATCATGTCAGCCCAGTTATTATAACTTCTTTATAATGTCAGCCCAGTTATTATAACTTCTTTATAATGTCAGCCCAGTTATTATAATGTCTTTATAATGTCAGCCCAGTTATTATAACATCTTTATGTCAGCCCAGTTATTATAATGTCTTTATCATGTCAGCCCAGTTATTATAACTTCTTTATAATGTCAGCCCAGTTATTATAACGTCTTTATCATGTCAGCCCAGTTATTATAACTTCTTTATAATGTCAGCCCAGTTATTATAACTTCTTTATAATGTCAGCCCAGTTATTATAACTTCTTTATAATGCCAGCCCAGTTATTATAACTTCTTTATCATGTCAGCCCAGTTATTATAACTTCTTTATAATGTCAGCCCAGTTATTATAACTTCTTTATAATGTCAGCCCAGTTATTATAACTTCTTTATAATGTCAGCCCAGTTATTATAACGTCTTTATCATGTCAGCCCAGTTATTATAACTTCTTTATAATGTCAGCCCAGTTATTATAACTTCTTTATAATGTCAGCCCAGTTATTATAACTTCTTTATAATGTCAGCCCAGTTATTATAACTTCTTTATAATGTCAGCCCAGTTATTATAACTTCTTTATAATGTCAGCCCAGTTATTATAACTTCTTTATAATGTCAGCCCAGTTATTATAACTTCTTTATAATGCCAGCCCAGTTATTATAACTTCTTTATCATGTCAGCCCAGTTATTATAACTTCTTTATAATGTCAGCCCAGTTATTATAACTTCTTTATAATGTCAGCCCAGTTATTATAACTTCTTTATAATGTCAGCCCAGTTATTATAACGTCTTTATCATGTCAGCCCAGTTATTATAACTTCTTTATAATGTCAGCCCAGTTATTATAACTTCTTTATAATGTCAGCCCAGTTATTATAACTTCTTTATAATGTCAGCCCAGTTATTATAACTTCTTTATAATGTCAGCCCAGTTATTATAACTTCTTTATAATGTCAGCCCAGTTATTATAATGTCTTTATAATGTCAGCCCAGTTATTATAACGTTTTTATCATGTCAGCCCAGTTATTATAACGTCTTTATCATTTCAGCCCAGTTATTATAATGTCTTTATAATGTCAGCCCAGTTATTATAACGTCTTTATCATTTCAGCCCAGTTATTATAATGTCTTTATAATGTCAGCCCAGTTATTATAACGTCTTTATCATTTCAGCTCAGTTAATATAATGTTCATGACTGACGGGCAAGTAGCTCCTCTCCCCCACTCAAATTGGTATGTGGTTAGTCAATGAAAGTATCTTATAATAACACGTTTTTAACAAGCGAGACAGCGGGGAAATCAATGTTAAAAGTACAATACAGCTGTTTTTATCTCAATATCAAAATATTTCTGGGTAACAATGAAGTACCTTACTGTGATTTTTTCCATTAAAATTGTCAAAAATGTAGCTAGGACTGTCTGGGACAGTTGGGGCTGCTGCGGAAAGGATGGCACATAATAGTGGCTGGAATGGAGCAAATTGAATGGCATCAAACACATAGAAGCCATGCGTTTGATGTAATTGATACCATTCCACATGTACTGAAATTTCAGGTGGTCTTTTCAAACAGCTCTTACACTAAAAGGACATTATCATAATTTTCACAATTTCACAGTATTATTCCAACCTCCTAGTGTGGACATATATACATCACACAGGAAAATCACATTTTTGACTGCACTGGGCATTTAAAAACTGGAAAATATTGTTTTGTCTAATTGTAGTCCCCCTGTCAAGAAACATGGTTCCTGGTTACTATGGGAGGAATAAACATGGGTTAAATGAGCCACTGTGCTCCATTTGTGATTGGAAATAAAGAAAAGGATTTGGGATCTAATTATTTCTGCAGTGAGTGTAGTTTCTAATAGCACTATTAAATATCATGTTCATGAGTCATCAGGGACTATTCTCAATTGGATTTGGTCAACTCCTACCGTCCTCTCTCGTCTCCTTTTGAAAAATGTCAAAGGTAATCGAGGAGAGGTGTTGAGGAGAGGGAAAGTGGACAAAAATGTGCTTGTATGAAATTAGACCTTCTCCACGCCTTATCCAAGACGAAAAGCTGCTGCCTCTGCAAAAGCTAGTGGGGATCCGAATAAACAAATAAACACTCACACATCGTCAGGCAAATTACATTTACAGGGGTGGATCCCAAAATAAATGTGTAAAGTAATAAAAACAAATTAAGTTTGTTGTGCAAGTTGTGGGTCCAGTGTGGCTTAGTTGGTAGAGCATGCCATTTGAAATGCCAGGGTTGTGGGTTTGATTCCCACGGGGGACCAGTACAAATGAACATCTATGCTCTGGATAAGAGTGTCTGCTATATGACTAAAATGTAAAAATGCAAGACAACCAACCAACTTAATTAGTGAGGGTAGTGTCTAATATTCCACTATTGTAATGATTTTAAATCCATGATGGGAAGTGTGCAAAGTGGGAGAAGCCTTGGGATGCAGCCTGACTTCCTTCCCATCTCACCAGATGGGAAGTTTGCTGTAGATGCTGCTAGCAATTAATAGGAAACTGCATTCAGAGGAATGACTAGGCTACTCTTTTAAGGCCCAATCCAGCCATTTGATGTCAATATCAAATCATTTCTGGGTAGCAATGAACTACCTTCCTGTAATAGATTTCCATTAAAATTAGCAAAAAATTTTAGCAACTCAAAAATATTTCTCAAGCTAAAAATTTGCTAGGACTGAGTGGTCTGAGTGTGGAGGGTGAAACTGAAAACTAGCTGTTATTGGCTAGGTTTGAACTCTTTTTGTTATTGGTCCTGTAAACCTGCTGATTACAAGGTCCTGTGTATATTGTATTTTCAACAATCATGAAACAACACTGATCAATTTGTTCACACTTTTACAGTGTTAGTTTTATCAGCTGTTGTACAATGTAATATAAAACAGGAAAAACAGGGAAAACAGAATTTTGGCTGCACTGGGCCTTTAACTTCAGCCATTTTAGATGTGTGTAAATAGGCACATACATAACTGTTTAAATGTTTCTACAATGCTCAGCATTCTCCCTATTCCTCAAGAGTCAGTCTGTTGAAAGGGCAATGTTTGCCGTAGGTGCTGCAGTAGGGCCTGTATTGATTGAGTTCACTGAGAGTCTGCCTCTGCATCCCAAATGGAAACCTATTCCCTACATAGTGCAATACTTTTGACCAGAGTCCTATGTGTCCTAGTCAAAAGTTGTGCACTATAAAGGGAATAGACCGCCAATTTGAGACACATTCTATGTGAACAGTAGGGTTTGAATGGCTCACCTCCCATTCACCTGCCTGCACTTCAAATCTCTGTGCACCCCTGCCAATGTTGCTGGGTCCTAATAGGCTCGTTCTGGCCAACAAGCCATGATCAAGATGGGTGCATGCATTGATCTACTAATGATTCCTAGATATTAATAATTTTAGCACTAATGATTCCTAGACATGAATCATTTAGCAATAATGATTCCTAGACATGAATCATTTGAGAACTAATGATTCCTAGACATGAATCATTTTAGCACTAATGATTCCTAGACATTAATCATTTAGCAATAATGATTCCTAGACATTCATAATTTTAGCACGAATGATTCCTAGACACCAATAATTTTACTTCTAATGATTCCTAGACATGCATAATTTTAGCACTAATGATTCCTAGACACCAATCATTTTAGCATTAATGATTCCTTCACAGGCATAATTTTAGCACTAATGATTCCTAGACATTAATCATTTTAGCATTGATGAGGAGTAACGAACCAACCTCGGCATTTAGCTACAGTACTGACGTTTTCAGCACTTACTTTAAGAAGGAAGTTAGCCAACATTTACTAAGGTGGAAATCGTGGAAGAGGAGAAAGATACTCTATTTAATAATGAATAGGTCATTCATAGTTGCTTTCCGACAGTTTCAAAGTCTACATTAAGTGGGAGGATTGTGATGTTGAGTTAAGGTCCCACAACCTGTGTGGACCCACCCATCGTCCTCTTCTTGAGTGTGCCAGACAGACATACACCAAACCAGTAGCTTCGGGAGAGACATTGAGGGCTATCCATAATCCAATATTGTTTGTTTTTTCTAAATATTTTCAATTCCGAAATAACTTATGGTATGTTATGCCACGTCAGAACATTGACTTGAATAGGAATATCTGTTCTAGTAATTCTGTTTCTACCCCTCTGTCTCCTGCAGGGAGAGCTGCTGAGCCCGTGTCGCTGTAAGGGCTCTGTGCGCTGCACCCACCAGCCCTGCCTCATCCGCTGGATCAGCGAGAGAGGCTCCTGGAGCTGTGAGCTGTGCTACTTCAAGTATCATGTTCTGGCCATCAGCACCAAGAACCCACTGCAGGTACCTCTCCTCAGCCTGTCCAACCCCTCATTCTCTGGGACTTACGCTCTGGCCAGAATCAGACCCTAGCTCCTAGGTACTTCATGCGGTACAATACGGTAGTAGCTACACCTTGCCAACTGCATGATATTCGCCATATTGCTCACACCTATCCTTTCAGATCTACACAAGTGTCTAGGGGGTAGGGGCTAGGGGTCTGTCTCATCCACTCCAGTCGTATTTTCATTGTGCACAAGATCTACTCTCATCTCAAATGAATGAATATTTTTATAGTAGCCACAGATCTTATCTCACAGTTTTCTGCTAATGCATCGATTTAAACAATGCACAATATCGCAATCAGGAGTATGCAGTGCTCTGCTCAGATGCACCAGTCTAGGCATTACAGTTACTCACTTTGCTAGAACAAATCTTGGGCACTCACAATGATGAAGGTGTGAGGACTGGACTTCACCATATGGTCCCTTTCTTACTGTCCCTGTCTTGGCCCTCGTGGCTGTTCTGTTCAGTGGCAGGCCATCTCCCTGACGGTGATTGAGAAGGTCCAGATCGCTGCCATCATCCTGGGCTCCCTGTTCCTCATCGCCAGCATCTCCTGGCTCATCTGGTCGTCCCTCAGCCCCTCGGCCAAGTGGCAGCGTCAGGACCTGCTCTTCCAGATCTGCTACGGCATGTACGGCTTCATGGACATCGTGTGCATCGGTGAGGGGGATGAATCATGTGAAACTGGACCGTTGGCACAGTCACACAAATTCTCATACACAGGCCCATGAACACACACACATGCACGCAGGCAGTTAGGCATGCACAAACATGCACGCAGGCAGGCAGGCAGGCATGCAGGCAGGCAGGCATGCACACACATGTACGCAGGCAGGCAGGCATGCATGCACACGCACAGACACGCACACACACGTAAATCTTTGTAGATAGATTTGTTTTGTGTGAAATGGTGCATTGCCAACCTGAAAACAGATGGTACTAGCTTTGTATCTGCACTGTGTGGTTATGCCAAATGCCAGTTATATATACTAGTGCTATAGTATTTGGCTGATTCTTACATATTAGTTTCTGGGAGTATTTTATGCAAAAGCCTTTAAAATCATTGGATATCTTGCCTTTGCCCATATCTGTAAAAAAAAACTCTCTCTCTTCCCAGGCCTTATAATCCACGAGGGCTCATCAGTGTACCGAATATTCAAGCGTTGGCAGGCTGTCAATCAGCAGTGGAAAGTATTGAACTATATAAAAGCCAATGACTTGGGGGACCCGCTGAGTAGCAGTAAGGGTGGGGGCCGGGGCTCACGAAGTAACTCCCATGGCCTGGGTAGTGGCGGCAGTGGGAGACGGAACCGGAGGTTCAGGACTATTCTGGACCACCACTGTGGCTACACAATCCTGCACATCCTCAGCCAGCTACGGCCCCACAACCCACGCTTTGGCTCCACGGCCAACCGGGAAGTGGTGATGAGGGTGACAACGGTATGAGACTGAACGTGGAAGGACTGGAAGAAAAGACTAAAGCTGGGTATCGTGTTTTCTTTTTTAATCTGGCCAGTTCTTTCAAGTGATTCTGTCAACACCATTGAGAAACTGGATTTCGATACCCAGCCCAGGGAAGGACATGTACAGACAAGACCATGTCTGGCACTGCAGTCAAGCTACTGTGATATTGTAACGACCATTGCCCTGCTAGGCTCATCATGATTCCTCCCAAGTGGGTTTATCCTACTGGAGCAGTGGTTCGCCCTGAAACTACAACAGACAGAACATGCTGAACTATGAGGATCTTTCCAGGAGTTTGTTTAGAGATGCACATTTGTAATAATTGAAGAACTGATATTATGAACTACGTTAAACATGCAAGGCTTTATAACAACGTAATCCAAGGTGAGAACAGATATTTTTCGGGACGATTTCAGGATGCACAAAGATTATTTTATCTTTAATGTATTTTCTCCTGCGTTTTTTGGTATGATTTATATTTGACTAATTTCTATTTTTTTTTTGTGGCAGTATGATTTAAAGAGATACCTGAAACTCCTTATGCCACTCCAAACATTATCAAACAACTCTGAATAATAATTATTTTACGAGTTTTGCAGTTCTGAAATATTGCTGTAGCCAATGATGATTAGGCTACAGACCAGAGAACAACAAATACATCATATCTAAGACATCATATGAAAACAGCAGTTATTACTGCAAACAATAAATACAGGGATCAATGGATAGACTACAAAATGAAGATAATGAATTTATTAACATTAAAATGACTCCTAGTCCTATCTTCTCTGCAATAAAGATATCTGTACATTTCACGGTGAATTTTGCATGGGTATATCATTTTTTTATGCAGCATCATCATCACATAACATTTAAGCACTTCTACAAATTTGCTCATTCAGAATGGTGCTTTTCAGAAAAGCTTTTTATTCATCTGGTTTCATTGCACCAAACTGTTTTTTGAATCTGTCAAATAGCAGTGTGTTATTTCAGCTAAAACAAAGATGACTGACTCGCTGCTGTGTGCTGATGATTCAGATTTGGATTAAAGATGGAGATCTATGTAATCTCTTGCTATTCACTATCTCACTCCTGTGTCATTGTTTTTCTTTATATCTACTTATACAGTTAGAAATGAGTGGCTCATTCTTATTATTATTAAAACTGCCTTCTTGCAAGTTGTATCTTGCTTCATGGTGTAAATACATTTACCTACACACTACCGTTCAAATGTTTGGGGTCACTTAAAGCAATTTTTTTTGTCCATTAAAATAACATGAAATGGATCAGAAATACAGTGTAGACATTGTTAATGTTGTAAATGACTATTGTAGTTGGAAATGGCAGATTTTTTATGGAATATCTACATAGGTGTACAGAGGCCCATTATCAGCAACCATCACTCCTGTGTTCCAATGGAACGTTGTGTTAGCTAATCCAAGTTTATCATTTTAAAAGGCTAATTGATCATTAGAAAACGCTTTTGCAATTATGTTAGCACAGCTGAAAACTGTTGTTCTGGTTAAAGAAGCAATAAAACTGGCCTTCTTTAGACTAGTTCAGTATCTGGAGCGTCAGCATTTGTGGGTTCGATTACAGGCTCAAAATGGCCAGAAACAGAGATCTTTCTTCTAAAACTCGTCAGTCTATTCTTGTTCTGAGAAATTAAGGCTATTCCATGCGAGAAATTGCCAAGAAACTGAAGATCTCGTACAACGCTGTGTACTACTCCTTTCACAGAACAGCGCAAACTGTCTCTAACCAGAATAAAAAGAGGGGTGGGAGGCCCCGGTGTACAACTGAACAAGAGGACAAGTACATTAGACTGTCTAGTTTGAGAAACAGATGCCTCACAAGGCCTCATCTGGCAGCTTCATTAAATAGTACTCGCAAAACACCAGTCTCAACGTCAACAGTGAAGAGGCGACTCCGGGATGCTGGCCTTCTAGGCAGAGTTCCTCTGTCCAGTGTCTGTGTTCTTTTGCCCATCTTAATCTTTTCTTTTTATTGGCCAGTCTGAGATATGGCTTTTTCTTTGCAACTCTGCCTAGAAGGCCAGCATCCCGGAAACTTTTGAACGGTAGTGTAGGTAGGTAATTTATGGACATTAGAAGTTCTGTCATCGGCCCATTATTACATTAGAAGTACTGTCAAAAGCCCATTATCACATTAGAAGTTCTGTCAAAGGCCCATTATTACATTAGAATCTCTGTCATAGGCCCATTATTACAATGTAATAAATGGTAGTATGATCTCTGCATACTGTGGAAAGGACGTTATGTTTTAGCTATTTGTCGCCACCTAGAGACCTAACCACCTAATTCTCTCTTCATAATGTGGTCTAATTCAGGTGTATGGCCTAATCATTCTGATAGATGGCGCCCCAATGCCATACATTCATTGTTGACTACCTCAACGGCTCTAGTCCGAGGGTTTTGTCTAGAAGGGATACAGCTTTTGTAGCAGGTTTAGAATAACTTAAGCAGCAGGTTAGGAGAATGAACGTAGCAAGTTAGAATAATTAGGTTTAGGTTAGGAAAAGACTTAGGGTTAAGGTTAGCTAAAATGCTAAAATAAATAAACTTTTGACTTCAAATTTGACAAAAGCTGTAATCATATTAGACATGACCTTGTCCTAAGGCTTAGACAAAGCCAGCCAGGTAGGCCGGTCACGTGATATAAATACTGCACATTCATATCAAACATTGCCAAATGTGACCTTGCCCTCTCTCTTTTGATCTTTTTTCACTAATTGATATTTTGACCAATCAGATCAGCTCTGAAAAAGAGCTGATGTAAAAACTAGATACGTTGCAACAAGGTGCAACTTTGATTTGAATGGATGAGGTGTAAACTCATGAAGTTGGCTATTTCAATACAGTAAGGCACACTATTTTCCTGAATACCTGATCTTCGATGAGGACTTATATATGGACAGGTAGCCTACCTTTCGCTTTGAAGACGAGGATGAAGCGCTTCAGTTAAAACATCTTCTCTTTTCTGACGACAGGTAATGTGCCAGTAGGGCTGTAATATTGAGTGCTTTAGAGGAAAATGCACTCACACCTGCGAGGGTGACACTACCAATCAGACCTCTGTAGCGACACCATTTGATTTGTTACATTGACTATTAAAACGTGTGTACTGTACAGGTTGTGTTCAATGCATTATCATGCTATTTCCGTATTCAGTGCATGAAGTATAAAACATATTTCCATTGTCACCATGTTTGAGGGCAATATGTATTAACTGGCACCATAATACAATGAATTGTTGACAGCTAAAATGTGTATGCTTATTATTTGACTCAGTCAGTTCAAATGTTTGTGTGTGGCCTTTTTTCAGCAAGACCCTGTAATGTACAGTTTGTGGAAAGTCCCAGTTCTCTTTACATGGGTTGGATTAGTTTTGTGTATACAGTAAGCTATGGTATCTTTTGTATAGCCTACCACACCACAACCTACCCTAAATTATAACACTTTGTGTTTGCAGAAAAAAACCCAGCCTGAGAACATCCACATCTCCTCTCTACCTCCCAGTCTTCCCACAGGCCAGGAGCCAACGCATGGAGAAGGTAAGGGAGCACTAGAAATAGAACAGTAAAGTGTACCATGGTAGGAGCAGGTTCAGTTACGTTGGCTGGTTGTTTCAGCGGCAGTCCAAAAGACAACACAGAAGTCAGGGTTTGCATGACAAACACATCTCAGAAACCAAACCAGTTATCAGGAATCAAGGTAAGCCCCACGTGCAGACTGTGTGAAGTAACAATGTTTATTGTAACCACAAGGGCAGGCAAACGACAGGTCAAGGCAGGCAGGGGTCGACAATCCAGAACAGAGGCCAAGGTACAGGATGGCAGGCAGGCTCAGGGTCAGGGTAAGGCAGATGTCGGTAATCCAGAGATGGAGCAAAGGTACAGGACGGCAGGCAGGCTCAGGGTCAGGGTCAGAGACAGGCAGTGGTCAGGCGGGCGGGTACAGGGTCAGGACAGGTAAAAAACCAGGAGGATGAGAAAAAGAGAGACTAGGGAAAAACAGGAGCTGAGACAAAACGCTGGTAGGTTGAACAGACAAGATGAACTGGCAACAGACAGAAAACACAGGTACGCCGTTCGACCATTGATGAGACGAGGGAGAGGGGTGGGCGTGGAAACAGGAGACAAGGGGCAGTTAGACACGGTTTTAACTCTAGACACAGAAAAGGTAGGAAAATTACGGAGGGTACGGGGCAACAGAGGACGAACAGCAGAGGGGCTATTGATCTTGGAGCAGGGTGAAAAGGTCTCGGCTTCTGGGGTAGTAGCCACGGCACTATAGCAGCGTGCCAGCACCTCAGGCTTGACCTTCTTGGATAATGGTCGGTGCTGCGAAAGAGGAGTGGTCCGGGCCTTACTGAACCCCTCCCAGAGGTCCTGGTACTCTGCGGAGCAGGCGGAAAGGTCCGGGGCAATTTCCAAGCCCCCAGGAAGATGTCCTGGGGCAGGCAAAGCTGACATCAGGCAATGAGAGTGGCAGGACAGGCTCCAGCCCATGTGGGCACCAGTAGCCCAGTCAATGGAGGGATTGTGTCGCTGGAGCCAAGAGAATCCCAATACCATGGGAACCTGCGGAGACTCAACCAGCAGGAATTGGATCGTCTCGCTGTGGTTCCCCAACACTCGTAGGTTTATGGGGGTGGTCTGGTGGGTGACCCGGCCTATAGAGCGCCCATCCAGCACTATAACACCCATGGGAATGGAAAGGGGTTGAGTGGGGATGCCCAGCTCGGACACCAGGGTAACGTCCATGAGACTCACATCGGTCCCCGAGTCGATGAGTACCTGGAGAGACTTGGAATGGTCGCCCCACAGCAGGGTGGCATGGAGAGGTGGGAAAGTAAGGGGAGAAGAATAATTATCTTTAAGACCCACCAGAGTACTCACTCCAACGAATGAGCTGGGTCTCTTGAAGGGACAGGTAGATGACTGACAGTACCGCAATACAGACAACTCTGGGTGTTCAGTCTGCGTATGCATTCGGCTGGAGGCAGCCTAGCCCTGCCGAGCTGCATCGGCTCGGGAAGAGGCAACTCGGCGGTCTTCGGAGTCTTTTGGAGGATTTCGGGTAAGCTCGGAACCTCTCGGGGAATTCCGGAGTTCATCAGATGCAAGGTGGGATCCTTGAGTGAGCGATTGGGACCGTGATCAGACCTCTTCTCCCTCCTACGTTCCCGTAACAATCCATGGATCCGGAAGGTTAAGGGGATGAGTGAGTTGAGATCCATCCGCCGATAATCCGTGCAGGAACGCCTCGAACAGCGCTTCTGGGTTCCAGGTACCCTCCGCTGCCAGCTCCACCGCATAGTCTGCCACACTGAGGGAGCCTTGCCGAAGCTGGAGTAACTTCCGGGCAGCCTCTCTCCCGGACTCCGGTGCCTCAAACTTCTCACCTCCGCCACAAATACCTCCAGACTGAGGCAGACGGCGGATTGTTGCTCCCACACCGCCGTGGCCCAGGCGAGTGCCCTACCGGACTTCAGCGTAATAATGTACACTATCTTTGAACGGTCCGAGGGGAATGAAGAAGGCTGCAGCTCGAAAACGAGGGAGCATTTGGAGCGAAAGGCCCGGCAGGTTCTGGAATCTCCATCGTAGCACTCCGGGGGAGTTCCCGTGAAACCGGGGTGACGGCAGCTGCTACCAGCCGGGTTACTGAGGGGCTGGGAGTTACCGTCATGGTAGGCTGCCTAGTAGGCAAGCCAAGGAATTGCTCCCGCAAAGCATCTAATGCTAGGTCGTGACGTTCGGCCACGTCCTGGAACCCTTCTATCAGACCACGAAGCATCTCCTTGTGTCTACCAATGAGGGCTCCTTGGGAGGAGATGGCATTGCAGAGCTGGTCCAGCACAGGTATAAATACACAAGGGATAATGGGGAAGATGGGCAACACCTGGAGGGGGGTGGAGACAAGCACAAGGACAATAATCACCAATCTTATGTACATTACAATGTAACCTGCCTGCCTTGTAGCAGTGATTATAAACTCAGCAAAAAAAGAAACGTCCTCTTACTGTCAACTGCGTTTATTTTCAGAAAACTTAACATGTGTAAATATTTGTATGAACATACAAGATTCAATAACTGAGACATAAACTGAACAAGTTCCACAGACATGTGACTAACAGAAATGGAAAAATGTGTCCCTGAACAAAGGGGGTGGGTCAAAATCAAAAGTTACAGTCAGTATCTGGTGTGGCCACTAGCTGCATTAAGCACTGCAGTGCATCACCTCCTCATGGACTGCCCCAGATTTTCCAGTTCTTGCTGTGAGATGTTACCACATTCTTCCACCAAGACACCTGCAAGTTCCCGGACATTTCTGGGGGGAATGGCCCTAGCCCTCACCTTCCGATCCAACAGGTCCCAGATGTGCTCAATGGGATTGAGATCCGGGGTCTTCGCTGGCCATGGTAGAACACTGACATTCCTGTCTTGCAGGAAATCACGCACAGAACGAGCAGTATGGCTGGTGGCATTGTCATGCTGGAGGGTCATGTCAGGATGAGCCTGCAGGAAGGCTACCACATGAGGGAGGAGGATGTCTTCCCTGTAACGCACAGCGTTGAGATTGCCTGCAATGACAACATGCTTAGTCCGATGATGCTGTGACACACCGCCCCAGACAATGACAGACCCTCCACCTCCAAATCGATCCTGTTCCAGAGTATAGGCCTCGGTGTAACGCTCATTCCTTTGATGATAAACGCAAATCCGACCATCACCCTTGGTGAGACAAAACCGCAACTCGTCAGTGAAGAGCACTTTTTGCCAGCCCTGTCTGGTCCAGCGATGGTGGGTTTGTGCCCATAGGCAACGTTGTTGCCGGTGATGTCTGGTGAGGACCTTCCTTGCAACAGGCCTACAAGCCCTCAGTCCAGCCTCTCTCAGCCTATTGTGGACAGACTGAGCACTGATTGAGGGATTGTGCATTCCTGGTGTAACTCGGGCAGTTGTTGTTGCCATCCTGTGCCTGTCCCGCAGGTGTGATGTTCGGATGTACCGATCCTGTGCAGGTGTTGTTAAACGTGGCCTGCAACTGTGAGGACGATCAGCTGTCCATCCTGTCTCCCTGTAGCGCTGTCTTAGGCGTCTCACAGTACGGACATTGCAATTTATTGCCCTGGCCACATCTGCAGTCCTCATGCCTCCTTGCAGCATGCCTAAGGCACTTTCACACAGATGAGCAGGGACCCTGGGTATCTTTCTTTTGGTGTTTTTCAGAGTCAGTAGATAGGCCTCTTTGTCCTAAGTTTTCATAACTGTGACCTTAATTGCCTACGCCTGTAAGCTGTTAGTGTCTTAACGACCGTTCCACAGGTGCATGTTCATTAATTGTTTATGGTTCATTGAACAATCATGGGAAACAGTGTTTAAACCCTTTACAATGAAGATCTGTGAAGTTATTTTGGATTTTTATGAATTATCTTTGAAAGACAGGGTCCTGAAAAAGAGATGTTTCTTTTTTGCTGAGTTTATATGTGCTCTCTGATTGAATAAACATTGTAGTGCCCTCTGTTTGTTCAGGGACAAATTGTAGTGCCCCCCCCCCCCTTTGTTCAGGGACACATTATTCAATTTCTGTTAGTCACATGTTTGTGGAACTTGTTCAGTTTATGTCTCAGTTGTTGAATCTTGTTATGTTCATATAAATATTTACACATGTTAAATTTGCTGAAAATAAACGCAGTTGACAGTGAGAGGACGTTTCTTTTTTTGCTGAGTTAATTTTATTTCAATGCTGTGTGGCCTCTAGACGTTGTTGTTGTCGTTATTAACATGTTTTGTGGCTCTTTATTTCAGCATGACGTCTGTAATGCAACACACAGTCCTCATCTAGATCTGTTCCTGATGAACAATTTGACACTGCAGGTGAACATCTACAAAGGGTTAAGGCTGCCCTTTCACCCTCAGGCTGAATGCCAACATTCAGGTTTTTCCTGGTGTAGGCACATTGTCTCAAGTCAGAGAGCGTGTTGATTCCACCTGCACTGATCGTTTGAGGGATGAGCGTCGCGTAGGAGTGACACGATCTGATGTAAGACAATGAATGGGTGTAGGCTAGGTGTGTTCTAGCCTGGGCTCAGATCTGTTAGTGCTTTAACATGTTTAGCATGACAATGGCCATTGGAGTTGGCATAGTCATGCATTACCATACTCCCAAATCTCGTTAATCACTTGGCTGTTGAGAACGAACATGCAGAAAGCCTGGGATTGAGGCAAGAGTTGACAGGACAGCACACACAGTTTTGGGACCAAGTTATGTGTTTTCCTGACCCGACAGTGAATGTTAGCCCTATCATTACAGGGAATGGTTCTGGTCTGTTTCTTCGGCTCTGCAGCACTCTACATCTGGGCCGTGGGAATTCAACCATGACTGGGACCTACTCAGGACAGTTTGTCATGGAGGATTGTGCAATAACTCATTAATTTATTAATTCAAGGTCAATTGAATTGAGAGATGAGATCCTCTTAGACTCACCTATAAACTCTGCCCTATTTACAAGTCAACCCCTGGATCAATTAGATGTATTGATCTGTTAATTGCTTTAACTGTCTGCCGATGACTAAATGATACCAGGTATCAGGCTGTGGTGCGTTTGTGATGGTAAGAAGATAAAATGACAGTGGCTCAGCTCTCTCACCACTAACATCATATAAAACCTTGCAGTAGCTAAATGAAAATCAGAATTTAGAAAAAAAGGTTGATTTGTCCCGTATTTCAGTCAGACATTCCAACCAGTCTCTTGCAGTCACGTTTGGCTTTATGAAAGGATATATATCATAAGGATGTGGTACTGGTGATGTTTAACACTTTTCCAATCGTTGTTGAGATCTGACATTCTTCGCAGCGCAAGACGAGTTATAGGCGGCCAATGTCATAGACCTATCGTCAACCAATCACGTTTCTCAAATCCTTTCGGGATAAATTCCAGCTAAACTTGGAGAGGACAGTTATGCATAACTACTAAAAAAAAGCGTTCTTCTGACGAGGAGCTAGAAAGTAAGTAAATAGTCGGATTAGACTGAAAGATAGGGGATTTAGTCAAATTTGTGAGGCTTTCCAGTCTCCATGCTCATTAGTTGCTCATTGGCTGCTGCTTCACTCAATCCCCTTTTAAAAGTATCCCGTACCCTTCCTAGCTGTTTAACATTCTCTGAGACCAACCAGAAATGTTTCCTTTGCCAAATCTTCCCAGATTTTCATAAAACAGCCACACATGTGGCCTCTCGTTTCTGCATCACCAAATTTTGCGCAAGGCAAAAGAGTAGACTAAGTGCAGGATCAGAGGTGTAGGTGCTACTGGAGCACACTGGAGTTCCACCACTTCTCACACTGGAGCTCAGCCACTTCTCACACTGGAGTTCCACCACTTCTCACACTGGAGCTCAGCCACTTCTCACACTGGAGTTCCACCACTTCTCACACTGGAGTTCCACCACTTCTCACACTGGAGTTCCACCACTTCTCACACTGGAGCTCAGCCACTTCTCACACTGGAGCTCCGCCACTTCTCACACTGGAGTTCCACCACTTCTCACACTGGAGCTCAGCCACTTCTCACACTGGAGCTCAGCCACTTCTCACACCAGAGCTCTGCCACTTCTCACAATGGTGCTCTTTTAGTGAAGTTAGATCAAAGCTGAATCAATGTCTTGGAAGATCACATAATGATTCATTAGTGTTCTACATAACATATCCAAGTATAATAGCATAGTATAACGTTACTGTTACACAAGAAAACCCACCTCATTTCTTTTGACACTTTAGGATGGTTAGCTGAATAGTAAAAAAAAAAATTCTCATGTAGCAAAAACGCAGAATGTGCTTTGATTGAAACAAAATACAGGAAGACTACAGTTAGTTAACACCATCTGCTCTAATTTGCTCACGAAACAGTAATTCAAGAAGAGCTAAATGCGTATTCCCACGAAACTGATTGAGATCAAATGATTGGCATGCAGATGCAGTTTGGACGCTTCACCGGTAAAACGGGAATAATTGTCACAATTTACAGCGATGGCCTATTTTGAAATTAGATATGCCTAACTTGATGTTTGAGGGTGTTAAAAATCGAACATTTTCTTGAGACGATATGTATGGGCATAGGCAGACATTGCTATTGGAGGATGCATTTTATAATGATATTCAATAGGCTACATCTGTCAGTACAAACTTTGAGAAACTATGACATAATTTACATTTTATCGTGTGTGTGTGTGGGGGGGGGGGGTTCTGAGCAATGTTGCCTCTATGCCACGCAGCTCCCCCTTGACTGCTGAGTTTTCCCTGTTCGTTAACGCTATCAGCGTTTTCCTTTACTGTGACAGTTGTGATCACATCAACTAATACTGTCCACTTTCATACCAAAACGAAATATGCAAGAGATTTTGCTGTAGGCAGAACGTATCTGAGTAGGATTCTATTGCACCCATACTCTACATAGACCTGTGCAGCATAACCAATCAGAGCTGCACTAGGCCTATATGCAAATAGACCATTGCCATATATGGATCTTTGCCATTTACTTTGAACTGGACTATGTTTACAGCTGTGGTGCTGAGTAGATGTGCTTGTTTTGAAATCAAAGCAAGAGCTGCATGTACCCACATCCACATTTTGTTCATATCCTTTGCTAGTTAGTGAGTTATTAGCCCAGTTATAGATAATTTGTAGTCAGTAATAGGGGAATGATTGCTTCCTACAAGAGCACAAAACGTGTACGTACATTTCTAAATATCTTTGAAAAGTGAGTCAAGTAGAGAAAGCTTTTGTCTTAAAGGGGCAGTGTTGTATTTTGAGACAGACTTGAATAAGCTAAGTTGCCAATGGGCAGAAGGTAGCATCATTTGTTTGATTCTATGTAATAATGATATGGAAATAATAAAGCATTTTATTTTGTAAAGTGATTTCTTGCATTACACAACACAAAAACATTTTCAGTCACCTCCTTATCTGTAGGATAAGTCTCATGGAATGTACAGTCGTGGCCAAAAGTTTTGAGAATGACACAAATATTAATTTTCACAAAGTCTGCTGCCTCAGTTTGTATGATGGCAATTTGCATATACTCCAGAATGTTATGAAGAGTGATCAGATGAACTACAATTAATTGCAAAGTCACTCTTTGCCATGCAAATGAACTGAATCCCCCAAAAACATTTCCACTGTATTTCAGCCCTGCCACAAAAGGACCAGCTGACATCATGTCAGTGATTCTCTCGTTAACACAGGTGTGAGTGTTGACGAGGACAAAGTTGGAGATCACTCTGTCATGCTGATTGAGTTCGAATAACAGACTGGAAGCTTCAAAATGAGGGTGGTGCTTGGAATCATTGTTCTTCCTCTGTCAATCATGGTTACCTGCAAGGAAATACGTGTCATCATCATTGCTTTGCACAAAAAGGGCTTCACAGGCAAGGATATAAATGCCAGTAAGATTGCACCTAAATCAACCATTTATCGGATCATCAAGAACTTCAAGGAGAGCGGTTCAATAGTTGTGAAGAAGGCTTCAGGGCGCCCAAGAAAGTCCAGCAAGCGCCAAGACCATCTCTTAAAGTTGATTCAGCTGCGGGATCGGGGAACCACCAGTACAGAGCTTGCTCAGGAATGGCAGCAGGCAGGTGTGAGTGCATCTGCACGTACAGTGAGGCGAAGACTTTTGGAGGATGGCCTGGTGTCAAGAAGGGCAGCAAAGAAGCCACTTCTCTCCAGGAAAAACATCAGGGACAGACTGATATTCTGCAAAAGGTACAGGGATTGGACTGCTGAGGATTGGGGTAAAGTTATTTTCTCTGATGTATCCCCTTTCGATTGTTTGTGGCATTCCGGAAAAAAGCTTGTCCGGAGAAGACAAGGTGAGCGCTACCATCAGTCCTGTGTCATGCCAACAGTAAAGCATCCTGAGACAATTCATGTGTGGGGTTGCTTCTCAGCCAAGGGAGTAGGCTCACTCACAATGCCAAAGAACACGGCCATGAATAAAGAATAGTACCAACACATCCTCCGCGAGCAACTTCTCCCAACCACCCAGGAACAGTTTGATGACGAGCAACACCTTTTCCAGCATGATGGAGCACCTTGCCATAAGGCAAAAGTGATAACTAAGTGGCTTGGGGAACAAAACATCGATATTTTGGATCCATGGCAGGAAACTCCCCAGACCTTAATCCCATTGAGAACTTGTGGTCAATCCTCAAGAGGCGGGTAGACAAACAAAACCCCACAAATTCTGACAAACTCCAAGCATTGATTATGCAAGAATGGGCTGCCTTCAGTCAGGATGTGACCCAGAAGTTAATTGACAGCATGCCAGGGCGGATTGCAGGTGTCTTGAAAAAGAAGGGTCGGCCCCCCGGGTGGCGCAGTGGTCTAGAGCACTGTATCGCAGTGCTAGCTGCGCCACCAGAGTCTCTGGGTTCGCGCCCAGGCTCTGTCGCAGCCGGCCGCGACCGGGAGGTCCGTGGGGCGACGCACAATTGGCATAGCGTCGTCCGGGTTAGGGAGGGTTTGGCCAGTAGGGATATCCTTGTCTCATCGCGCTCCAGCGACTCCTGTGGCGGGCCAGGCGCAGTGCGCGCAAACCAAGGGGGGCGGGTGCACGGTGTTTCCTCCGACAGATTGGTGCGGCTGGCTTCCGGGTTGGAGGCGCGCTGTGTTAAGAAGCAGTGCGGCTTGGTTGGGTTGTGCTTCGGAGGACGCATGGCTTTCGACCTTCGTCTCTCCCGAGCCCGTACGGGAGTTGTAGCGATGAGACAAGATAGTAATTACTAGCGATTGGATACCACGAAAATTGGGGAGAAAAGGGGATAAAACTTTTAAAAAAGAAAGAAAAAAAAGAAGGGTCGACACTGCAAATATTGACTCTTTGCATCAACTTCATGTAATTGTCAATAAAAGCCTTTGACACTTATGAAATGTTTGTAATTATACTTCAGTATTCCATAGTAACATCTGACAAAATGGGAATTAATATTTGTGTCATTCTCAAAACTTTTGGCCACGACTGTAGGCCTACATTGAACACCACACATTGGCTGCTAATGTAGGCTGAATGATGCATTTTCTCCATAATTTTTTATGGGGACACCTACATTATGATCAAATAGCCACAGTAGCCCACTTGGCCAAGGTTAAAACTGTACTTTAAAGTGGGTACATCCTCAGTGTTTACAGAATTTTCACAACTTTAAAGTTTGCGCTCAAGAACATTGGTGCTGACCATTTTTGTTTATGTTTTACATTTTTAAATGTAACCTTTATTTAACTAGCCAAGTCAGTTAAGAACAAATTCTTATTTACAATGACGGCCTACAGCGGCCAAACCTGGATGACGTGCGCCACCCTATGGAACTCCCAATCACAGCCGGTTGTGATACAACCTGGATTCGACAAGGGAGTCTGTAGTGACGCCTACTAGCACTGAGATGCAGTGCCTTAGACCTCTGCGCCACTCAAGAGTCCATGTAGGCTACAATATCCCGTGAATGTCTTGCAAAATCATCCTATTGTCCCGCATTTTGGGTATTTTAAGCGTGGTCACCCTAGACCACACCCCAGCTCAATCCTAACCCTAGCCTCAACCCTAACCCTACCTTCATGTCCACAACCCGGTTCCACCCTAACTCTCGCCTCAACCCTAACCATAACCCAAACCCTAGTTTTATCTCCACAGCCTGGTTCAACCCTAGCCTTTACCCTAACCCTACCCCTAGCTTCATGTCCACAACCCGGTCCAACCCTAACCCCTGTCTCAACCACAAACCTAGCTCTAGCTTCAGCTCCACACCCCGGCTCAACCCTAACCCTAACCCCAGGCAAGCTGTTGCATTCCAACAGAGTAGTTGGTTGATGATTTCTGTTACTCTCACTCAGCTGCCATTCCAACAGAGTAGTTGGTTGATGATTTCTGTTACTCTCACTCAGCTGCCATTACAACAGAGTAGTTGGTTGATGATTTCTGTTACTCTCACTCAGCTGCCATTCCAACAGAGTAGTTGGTTGATGATTTCTGTTACTCTCACTCAGCTGCCATTCCAACAGAGTAGTTGGTTGATGATTTCTGTTACTCTCACTCAGCTGCCATTTACTTTGATTCCCATCCTCACTTTCACCAGTTTGTCATCCTTCATGACTGAATTTGCCAATGGATTGTAAGTATACTGTGAATATGCTGAAAACAATATAATTTTAGCTACATTAAATGGTATATTTTAAAGAACATCATATGATAATATGAGAAGATTAAACGTACCATTTTTTTGATACGAATGATTTCTGTTGCGATCACCATTCTTTCAGATTTTGGAAGATTGGGGAGGAGTTGTGATCCTGCTTGTTGAGAGAGGGATGTTGTATCAACATGTACTTTGTGGTCATCTATGTAACCGTTTTGGACAGCGTGTGGCTATACGTGCTGGCTGCTTTTCTTTGCATAGGATATTTGGGATTTGTAGGTTACCTGGTAAGTATTTCTTTTAGTTTAGGCTGTTTATTTATTACTGGTAGCTTTGTGTGGTCATTTTTAAAGGTTTATCACTCTTTGATTTCTATGTCGTTGTCACGTTCCTGACCTGTTTTCTCTTGTTTTTGTATGTGTTTAGTTGGTCAGGGCGTGAGTTGGGGTGGGCATTCTATGTTATGTGTTTCTATGTTTAGGTTCATTGTCATTTAGCCTGATATGGTTCTCAATCAGGGACAGGTGTTTTACGTTTCCTCTGATTGAGAACCATATTAAGGTAGGTTGTTCACACTGTTTGTTTGTGGGTGGTTGTCTTCCGTGTCCGTATGTCTACCGCACGGGACTGTTTCGTTTGTCGTTCATGTATGTAGTCTGTTCCTGTTCGTGCGTTCTTCGTCTATTGTAAGTTCTCAAGTCAGGTCTGTCTACATCGTTTATTTGTTTTGTAGTCTGTTATAGTGTTTGTGTTTCGTCTTTCTTTATTAAAACTCATTATGTCATATAACTATCACGCTGCGCATTGGTCCTCTGATCCTTCTCGCCTCTCCTCGTCTGAGGAGGAGGACGAAGTAGACAAACGTTACAGAACCACCCACCTAACAAGGATCAAGCAGCGTGAGAGGAACCAGCAGCAGCGGCCAAAAAACCAGGACTCGTGGACTTGGGAGGAAATATTGAACGGAGAAGGACCCTGGGCTAAGGTGGGAGAGAATCGCCGCTCTCGGGAGGCGATGGAGTCAGCGAAAGCCCAGGATCGGTGGTATGAGGAGGCAGCAAGGAGACGTGGCTGGAAACCCGAAAATAAACCCCAAAAATTTCTTGGGGGGGGGGATAAAAGGGAGTGTGGCGAAGTCAGGTAGGAGACCTGCGCCTACTCCCTGTACTTACCGTGGAGAGTGAGAGTACGTGCAGACACCGTGTTACGCAGTAGAGCGCATGGTGTCTCCTGTACGTGTGCATAGCCCGGTGCGGTACATACCAGCTCCTCGTATCGGCCGGGCCAGATTGAGCATTGAGCCAAGTGCCATGAAGCCGGCTCTACACATCTGGCCACCAGTGCGTCTCCTCGGGCCGGCTTACATGGCACCAGCCTTACGCATGGTGTCCCCGGTTCGCCTACATAGCCCGGTGCGGGTTATTCCACCTCCCCGCACTGGTCGGGCGACGGGGAGCATACAACCAGGTAAGGTTGGGCAGGCTCAGTGCTCAAGGGGGCCAGTACGCCTGCACGGTCCGGTATTTCCGGCGCCACCTCCCCGCTCCAGGCCAGTACCACCAGTGCCTACACCACGCACCAGGCTTCCAGTGCGTCTCCAGAGCCCTGTTCCTCCTCCACGCACTCTCCCTGTGGTGCGTGTCTCCAGCCCAGTGCCTCCAGTTCCGGCACCACGCATCAAGCCTCCTGTGCGTCTCCAGAGCCCTGTACGCACTGTTCCTTCTCCCCGTACTCGCCCTGATGTGCGTGCCCTCAGCCCGGTACCACCAGTGCCGGTACCACGCACCAGGCCTATAGTACGCCTTGAGAGTCCAGTGTGCCCTGTTGTTGCTCCCCGCACTAGCCTGATGGTGCGTGTCCTTAGCCCGGTACCTCCAGTTCCGGTACCACGCACCAGGCCTACAGTGCGTCTCAGCCGGCCAGAGTCTGCCGTCTGCCCAGCGGCGCCTGAACTGCCCGTCTGCCCAGCGGCGCCTGAACTGCCCGTCTGCCCAGCGGCGCCTGAACTGCCCGTCTGCCCAGCGGCGCCTGAACTGCCCGTCTGCCCAACGGCGTCTGAACTGCCCGTCTGCCCAACGCCGTCTGAACTGTCCGTCTGCCAAGCGCCGCATGAACTGCCCGTCTGTACTGAGCCTTCAAAGCCGCCCGTCTGTACTGAGCCTGCAGAGCCGTCCGCCAGACAGGAGCCGCTAGAGCCTTCCGCCAGACAGGAGCCGCTAGAGCCTTCCGCCAGACAGGAGCTGCCAAAGCCTTCCGCCAAACAGGATCAGCCAGAGCCTTCCGCCAGACAGGATCAGCCAGAGCCTTCCGCCAGACAGGATCAGCCAGAGCCTTCCGCCAGACAGGATCAGCCAGAGCCTTCCGCCAGACAGGACCAGCCAGAGCCGTCAGCGAGCCATGACCAGCCAGAGCCGTCAGCGAGCCATGACCAGCCAGAGCCGTCAGCGAGCCATGACCAGCCAGAGCCGTCAGCCAGCCATGACCAGCCAGAGCCGTCAGCCAGCCATGACCAGCCAGAGCCGTCAGCCAGCCATGACCAGCCAGAGCCGTCAGCCAGCCATGACCAGCCAGAGCCGTCAGCCAGCCATGACCAGCCAGAGCCGTCAGCCAGCCATGACCAGCCAGAGCCGACAGCCAGCCATGACCAGCCAGAGCCGTCAACCAGCCCTGACCAGCCAGAGCCGTCAGCCAGCCCTGACCAGCCAGAGCCGTCAGCCAGCCCTGACCAGCCAGAGCCGTCAGTCAGCCATGACCAGCCAGAGCCGTCAGCCAGTCCGGAGCTGCCGTCCCTCAGTCCGGAGCTGCCGTCCCTCAGTCCGGAGCTGCCGTCCCTCAGTCCGGAGCTGCCGTCCCTCAGTCCGGAGCTGCCCCTTATCCTGGTGATGCCCCTTATCCCGGTGATGCCCCTTAATTTAGGTGGGTTTATTTGGAGGGTGGTCATTGAGAGGGGGATACGGAAGCAGGGAGTGACTATGGTGGTGTGGGGACAGCGTCCGGAGCCGGAGCCGCCACCGTGGACAGATGCCCACCCAGACCCTCCCCTAGACTTTTGGTGGTGCGTCCGGAGTTCGCACCTTGAGGGGGGGGTTATGTCACGTTCCTGACCTGTTTTCTCTTGTTTTTGTATGTGTTTAGTTGGTCAGGGCGTGAGTTGGGGTGGGCATTCTATGTTATGTGTTTCTATGTTTAGGTTCATTGTCATTTAGCCTGATATGGTTCTCAATCAGGGACAGGTGTTTTACGTTTCCTCTGATTGAGAACCATATTAAGGTAGGTTGTTCACACTGTTTGTTTGTGGGTGGTTGTCTTCCATGTCCGTATGTCTACCACACGGGACTGTTTCGTTTGTCGTTCATGTATGTAGTCTGTTCCTGTTCGTGCGTTCTTCGTCTATTGTAAGTTCTCAAGTCAGGTCTGTCTACATCGTTTATTTGTTTTGTAGTCTGTTATAGTGTTTGTGTTTCGTCTTTCTTTATTAAAACTCATTATGTCATATAACTATCACGCTGCGCATTGGTCCTCTGATCCTTCTCGCCTCTCCTCGTCTGAGGAGGAGGACGAAGTAGACAAACGTTACAGTCGTGCGATGCATACCAAACTAAAATGGTAATATAGAGGACCATTTTAATCTTCAACCACTGAGTCAGTTATTAACCATTTGACAAACTTTGCATGAGGACAGTTATATGTGTGGGAATGCCCTCCTGGCAGTAGAATGATTATTAATTGTACTGAATCTCTCACACCCCTTTCTCCCCTCTGTCTCTCAGTCCCTTTCTCCCTCTCTCTAGGTGTCGTTTAGTCTGATAGCATTAGGGGTGTCCTGTCTGGATGTCACCGGCAGGGTCAGGAACAACACCACAGTTCTGATACAGCAGGTGTGTGTGTGTGTGTGTGTGTGGCTATGCGAGAATCCTTGGGATATTTTTAAGTTAATTGACATATTAATGGTAATAGGACTTGCTTTGGGATGAATCTAGAAAATGATTGTGAAATGGTACTGTAAATGTCAATATATTATTTATTCACTTAGTGACTGAATTACATCTTGAAATGGTTAACTCAAATAGATTCTCCTATTTTTATGTATGTGGTGGTCAATGAGATCTACCATAGAAAAATGGTAAATGGTTTCATAATGTAGGTGCTTGACAGAAGCCTAGCATTCCTCAACTCCTGAAACTACTTTTCCATTAGACGTCATTGACCATTACATAAACATTAGGGCCATCTATTTGATGTGCTATGAGATCAGTGTTTGCCCTCTACCTGTTTGTTTGTCTTGTCTGTATAATCTTTAAAAATATCTAATAAAAAAAACTTGATTACATTTTTGTATCGTACAGTCTGTACAGGAGCACCTTCAGGTAACCTGGTGGGTAGGAGCTTCGGGCCAGTAACCGAAAGGTTGCTGGATCGAATCCCAGAGCTGACAATCTGTCGTTCTGCCCCTGAGCAAGGCAGTTAACCCACTATTCCCTGGGCACCGATGACGTGGTTGTCGATAAAGGCAGCCCCCCGCACCTCTCTAATTCAGAGGTGTTGCGTTAAATGCAGAAGACATTTCAGTTGAATGCATTCAGTTGTACAAGTGACAAGATATCTCCCTTTCCAAATATCACCTTCAAGGCTCATTGCATAGCCTCACAGCACAGGTTTCATAATGCACGTGCTTGGCAGAAGCCTAGCATTCCTCCACTCTGCCACAGGGAGGCACTGTTGACTAAAACTCATGGTAATGTTTAAAAGTACCAGACTACCAGTACTGTAGTCTGAACAACAAACATTCAATGCCATGAGTTTTTACATTTTGTGAAAGTGCATCACTTTATTTTTATTTGTAGATCCACCATGTTCATCTTATTTCACCTCAAATATAAGTCTTGATTGCTTCTGGATCCAATTGCTACCATGTATAGCTAATGTTGTTGATTGGAATTCTTATGCTAGTATGCACAATTATGTCATGACATTTCCTGTAGAAGACTGGTAGAGTCATTGTTATAAGAGTTTAGCATATTTCAGTCCTCAAGTGCCGTGCTGTGACTATGAAATAGAGCGCCAAACAGGTTTTCTTTGCATTGTGGTGGTTGGGAACGTTTTCCTGTCATTGAGGCAGCAGCCTTATGTAAGGAGGAGGGAGTTTTTGTTTTTCTCTATGAGCCAATCTTTCCCTGCATAGGCCTCTCTAACAGCCTGTCCAGCAGGCCCCTTTCCTGGAAACATAGCCCAGCAGAGGCCACTAAGGGGTAGGGGAGGGAGGAGGGAGGGGAGGGGAGGTGGGCTTCCAGCAAATCACATGATCCTAGACCTAAAGTCCCAGTCCTACATAAAGCTCAGATGTGATCTCCATAGTCGCCATAGCCAAGTATGGAGGGGGCAGACATTGAACATGTATGCTAGATTTACAGAGTCTGATTGGAGATACAGTTGAAGTCGGAAGTTTACATACACCTTAGCCAAATACATTTCAACTCAGTTTTTCACAATTTCTGACATTTAATCCTAGTATAAATTCTCTGTCTTAGGTCAGTTAGGATCACCACTTTATTTTAAGAATATGAAATGCCAGAATAATAGTAGAGTATGATTTATTTAAGCTTTTATTTCTTTCATCACATTCCCAGTGAGTCAGAGGTTTACATACACTCAATTAGTATTTGGTAGCATTGCCTTTAAATTGTTTAACTTGGGTCAAACGTTTCGGGTAGCCTTCCACAAGCTTCCCACAATAAGTTGGGTGAATTTTGGCCCATTCCTCCTGACAAATCTGGTGTAGCTGAGTCAGGTTTGTAGGCCTCCTTGCTAGCACACGCTTTTTCAGTTCTGCCCACAAATTTTCCATAGGATTCAGGTCAGGGCTTTGTGATGGCCACTTCAATACCTTGACTTTGTTGTCCTTAAGCCATTTTGCCACAACTTTGGAAGTATGCTTGGGGTCATTGTCCATTTGAAAGACACATTTGCAACCAAGCTTTAACTTCCTGACTGATGTCTTGAGATGTTGCTTCAATATATCCACATAATTTTCATTCGTCATGATGCCATCTATTTTGTGAAGTGCACCAGTCCCTCCTGCAGCAAAGCACCCCCACAACATGATGCTGCCACCCCCGTTCTTCGGCTTCGCAAGCCTCCCCCTTTCTCCTCCAAACATAACGATGGTCATTATGGCCAAACAGTTCTATTTTTGTTTCATCAGACCAGAGGACATTTCCCATGTGCAATTGCAAACCGTAGCCTGGCTTTTTTATGGCGGTTTTGGAGCAGTGGCTTCTTCCTTGCTGAGCGGCCTTTCAGGTTATGTTGATATAGGACTCGTTTTACTGTGGATATGGATGCTTTTGTACCTGTTTCCTCCCAGCATCTTCACAAGGTCCTTTGCTGTTGTTCTGGGATTGATTTGCACCTTTCGCACCAAAGTACGTTCATCTCTAGGAGACAGAACGCGCCTCCTTCCTGAGCGGTATGACGGCTGCGTGGTCCCATGGTGTTTATACTTGCGTACTATTGTTTGTACAGATGAACGTGGTACCTTCAGGCATTTGGAAATTGCTCCCAAGGATGAACCAGACTTGTGGAGGTCAAAAAATATTTTTTTGAGGTCTTGGCTGATTTCTTTTGATTTTCCCATGATGTCAAGCAAAGAAGCACTGAGTTTGAAGGTAGGCCTTGAAATACATCCACAGGTACACCTCCAATTGACTCAAATGATGTCAGTTAGCCTATCAGAAGCTTCTAAAGCCATGACATAATTTTCTGGAATTTTCCAAGCTGTTTAAAGGCACAGTCAACTTAGTGTATGTAAACTTCTGACCCACTGGAATTGTGATACAGTGAATTATAAGTGAAACAATCTGTCTGTAAACAATTGTTGGAAAAATTAATTGTGTCATGCGCAACGTAGATGTCCTAAACGATTTGCCAAAACTATAGTTTGTTAACAAGAAATTTGTGGTGGTTGAAAAACGAGTTTTAATGACTCCACCTTAAGTGTATGTAAACTTCCGACTTCAACTGTATGTAATATGGTTAATTACATTTTTAGGTTAATGTTTAATTTAAACAGTGTATTCTCAAATTAATATTGTGTTGTTATTGTGTTATATTAAAAAAAATTGAAACAGAATTTAATAAGATGAAGTTTGATGGTGAATAGATAATTATCTGCACATTTGTATTGTTTTGTACAAAGATTGATGGATCCGGATTCTCTGACCTTGCTCTTTTCAGATAACTAAGATTGGAACTAAAGAATAAGATAGGACATTTGAAATTACTTTGTCTAATTATTTATTTAAAAAAGCTTTGCTTGAAACTTCTCATCATGTTTATAACACAATTTTATAACATAAAATGTTCAACTCAATTATCTTTCAGTGATTATTTGGGAAATCAATTGCTGCTGTGCTGTTTTGCAACATCATGTAGGCTACTTGTATATTAGTTGCAGTATAAGTGTAACACCATAATGGTTAATTTGTAATCTACATAATTTGACTTAATATTAATAATAAAAACACATGATTTAAAGCAATGTCGCATGATGATTTGAATTACTCTTCGCATTTTCTTCATTGTCCTTAATCCTCTCTCCCTACTCCACTTCTAATGTTTGTTTGGTGAATTTTTGTCAGGTCTCACCAAGTTGTGTAGTTTGTTTCCCACAGGTAGAACACTACTCTCTTTCACTAGTTAACAATTGGGTTTCATCTTTTGAAATGAAGATGCCAAATTGATAGATACACTACTGCTGCTAAAAATGGAAACGATAGCATGTCATCTGAGTGTTTAAACCTGAGCTCTTCCATTACTGGACACCGAACAGTAACTTATCCCTGTTGCGCCCTTGTGTGTCACTTTGCAATTCATAGTCAAAACAGGGCCTCAGCATCAGCTGTCCTTCTCTCTTTCTCCATCTTTCTAGTTCTCTCTTTCTCAGTCCCTCTCTCTGTCTCTCTCTTTCTCAGTCCCTCTCTCTGAGTCTCTCTCTTTCTCAGTCCATTTCTATGTCTCTCTCTGTCTCTCTCTCTTTGTCACTCACTCCCTCTCTGTCTCTCTCTCTTTCTCAGTCCCTTTCTCTCTCTCTCAGCTCTTATAGCTCGGAGGAATGCAAAGACAACATGACCAGGAGAGAGACACTTTAAAGACAGACAGACGAGAAGCACCACCAGAAAACAAGCACAGAGAAAATATTTCAAGTTTAATTTGTGTCATCAGAGGCCTCATTTTCTACTTTGAGCCTCATGACATTTTCCAGGTCATCCAGTTGATGCTAATTTGACATACATTCACAATGCATCTGTGTTGCTGTGTAAAAACAGTCCGAAAGCAGGAATGCAAACAGCTGTGCCATTCTTGTTTATGCTTTAGTTTTGTGGTTGACGTTTTGATCCGGATCTATGGTCCAGGCAGTAGGGCCCCAGAGTTTCTCTCTCTCTGCTCCAGTGTTGTTAGTTGGGTTAGTCATAAAGAAACAACATCTTCCGCCTTTTGCGTCCTCTGCTCAGTGCTCCTGTTAGAATACACAGGTTGGCTTCCAAAACATGCCGCACCCAAAAGAGATGCAGAATTCCCAAATTCCCAACCAAAAGAGATGCAGAATTCCCAAATTCCCAACCAAAAGAAATGCAGAATTCCCTGATATATGTCCCTTTCTCTGTGTGCATGTCCATAAGCATTTCATCAATGTGTTATCTTATTTCCATTCATTTCCGGTCACAGTATACACCTGCCTCACATCACACAGTCAGTCAGAGCGCTCAGCCCTTACTGCACTACAGGTGTGTTCTGAAATTCACCCTCTGTTGCTGTTGAAGGTGTTAATGTTACACATTATTTCAGCGTCAAAAGCATAAAAAAATTATAAGAAACACATTTGTTCATCCATTTCAGTGTGTTCTGTGGAGCTGGTGAAATGTATTTTTAGACAACAATCAAAAATAGAAACTGCACCTCAGGAGGTACAGTGCATTCGGAAAGTATTCAGACCCTTCATTTTTTCCACATTTTGTTACGTTACAGCCTTATTCTAAAATGGATGTAATTATTTTTTCCCTCATCAATCTACACACAATACCCCATAATGACAAAGTGAAAAAAGTTTTTTTTTCTTTTTTTCGGAAATGTATTAAAAATAAAAAACAGAAATACTTTATTTACATAAATATTCAGACACTTTGCTATGAGACTCGAAATTGAGCTCAGGTGCATCCTGTTTCCATTGATCATCCTTGAGATGTTTCTACAGCTTGATTGGAGTCCACCTGTGGTGAATTCAATTGATTGGACATGATTTGGAAAGGCACACACCTGTCTATATAAGGTCCCACAGCTGATAGTGCATGTCAGAGCAAAAACCAAGCCATGAAGTCAAAGGAATTGTCCACAAAGCTTTGAAACAAGATTGTGTCGAGGCACAGATCTGGGGAAGGTTACCAACAAATGTATGCAGCATTGAAGGTCCCCAAGAACACAGTGGCTTCCATCATTCTTAAATTTAATAAGTTTGGTACCACCAAGACTCTTCCTAGAGCTGGCTACCTGGCCAAACTGAGCAATCGGTGGAGAAGGGCCTTGGTCAGGGAGGTGACCAAGAACTCGATGGCCAATCTGACAGAGCTCCAGAGTTCCTCTGTGGAGATGGGAGAACCTTCCAGAAGGACAACCATCTCTGCAGCACTCCACCAATCAGGCCTTTAAGGTAGAGTGGCCAGACGGAAGCCACTCCTCAGTAAAAGGCACATGACAGCCCACTTGGAGTGTGCCACCTAAAGGACTCTCAGACCATGAGAAACAAGATTTATGCTGCAGGGAGTTTTTTTCAGCGGTAGGGACTGGGAGACTACTCAAGATCAAGGGAAAGATGAACAAAGCAAGGTACATAGAGATCCTTGATGAAAACTTGCTCCAGTACACTCGGGACCTCAGACTGGGGCGAAGTTTCACCTTCCAACAGGACAACGACCCTAAGCACACAGCCAAGACAACGCAGGAGTGGCTTCGGGACAAGTCTCTGAATGTCGTTGAGTTGCTCAGCCAGAGCCCAGACTTGAACCCGATCGAACATCTCTGGAGAGACCTGAAAATAGCTGTGCAGTGACGCTCCACATCCAACCTGACAGAGCATGAGAGGATCTGCAGAGAAGAATGGGAGAAGCTCCCCAAATACATTTGTGCCAAGCTTGTAGCGTCATACCCAACAAGACTTGAGGCTGTAATCGCTGCCAAAGGAGCTTCAACAAAGCACTGAGTAAAGGGTCTGAATACTTATGTAAATGTGATATTTCAGTTTTTGCTTAGCATAGATTGGTGAGGGAAACAAAAATGTAATCAATTTTAGAATAAGGCTGTAAAGTAACAAAATGTGGAAAAAGTGAAGGGGTCTGAATACTTTTTGAATGCACTGTATGTGATGTGTGTAGCTACCTCTTCCTTCATCTGTATATGATGAAGTGTTGTCATGTTGGAGTGCTGGAAAATTACAACAAATCAACTAAACAGATTACCATTAGTTATGGTGGACATAAACATTATATTTAGCAAAAAATGAATATTTATTTGTAAGGAAACAATCATATACTGTGGATAAACTTGAATGCTTAAGTTCGAAGTGCTGTTTTTTTCTTAGTCATTACTGCAATTACTGAAGTCCTGTGTCTCAATTAACTAAAGATGTATAATATTATCAATGACAATATCAATAAAAACATTATTATTATAATGATGATATATTGAAGAAAAAAATTGCTTGATTTACTAAAACAATTTATTACAATCATAAATGCACACTCAGTCGTAACAAAAACAGCTCTGGAACATATTTTGGTGTGGCGTGTGCAGAATGGAGAGGAATGCCTTTGCAACTCCCACTTTCCAAAGATCCAATCCGAAACGAGAAACGGTTTCAAGGCGCCCTTGGTGTTCCATTCGAAGAAAAACAAAGCCCCGGAGAAAAAAAAATACATCTCACATTTAAAATCGAATTATATTTATAACCAATTCTCTATTTGAGAAATATGTCCGCCGATGTAATCTGTTTTCTTTTCCTCCTCTCGGTAATATCAATTTGACGGTGTTGTTTATCTGTAGTAAGGGGAACTTGAAACCGCCCCTTGCCCCATTTCCTCGGTTGTTTTTCTTCTTTCGCCTGTATTCTCCATGTTGTTGGAGCGAAAAGTGAGGTCTTCGCAGAGACAGGAAGGGGCCGTTCGGTTCCGAAATATACTAGCGATAAAGTAAACCGAGACGCGCAGCCGAGGAAAACATATCCAAGCGCCCTGCCCCTCCCAGAAGAAGCAAGAAATAAAGAAGCATTGTTGGTGATGAATTGTAGCGTCTTCCATATCCAACAAAGCCACGGATGACAGTTATCAAGGCAATCATTTAGTAACTTGTCAATATAACCTAATGAAGGCTGCTTATCTCTGTTTGGGGAACGGATTGGATTTTGAGGGCTCTGTGCTTGTCAGATGGAAAGTTCTATCATCACTCAAGTGCAAAAAGAAGACATTCAATTGTCACCGAAAACAGGTAAGAATATGATATGCTCCGGTTTTTATTGTTTGTTCTGATTAAACATGGGTTTAACTAGAAGGGTAAAGGTTAGTTTGATTTGGAGGAGCTTCGTTAAGTAATCAAATGCAAGCACTCTAACGTTGATTCAAACATGTTCCCAGCGCGTCCATTTGACAGTTCCAACGTCGCGGATATTGCGCGCGACATTCTAGAGCTCACTGTTCTTATTGACGGTCGGATATGTACACATTGGGTTAATCTTGAATATAAATAGACTACGTTGAATATCAATATTATATTTCATGATGGTTCAAGCCGCCACATGCAACTGATGCTGAACATGGATTGGTTTTCAAAGGTATTATGGAACACCTGCATAATTGGAAGGGGAAAACCCCTCTGGTACAAACACATTTTTGACAATGTAAGAGTAAAGGCTATTTGAAAAACTGTATCGCATTACATGTCTTTTGTCATCACGAATTCAAGGTTGCCAATAATATTCAGTCACTGTTTGTTGCCTACTGTAAACAATTCAAATCAATATTTATTTCCCATTTTACATGATTGGACTTTCAAGACCAATCAAATGATTCAGTTGTTGATGCTACAGTATTACTATCGATCAAAACAAGGCTACAACATCCAATACCAAATTATTATTAGCCAATAATTATAATTTCATTAATTGACAGACGAATAATTTTGCGTGTAAAATGTTCAACCAAACCACCCCAAATATAGCCTACCCTGTGTTTTTTAATTTAGGATATATCTCTCCAGCTGTTGCATGTCGCCGTTCCATATATTACTGTCACATATGTCTCTAGGCAGCCATACACACAGCACAGCCATGTCTTGTTTTTGTTCGCAGGCTCAGGCTGGAGACACATCAAGGCAGATCAATGCGCGCCAGTGTGGGACGCTATCCTAATGTTATTATAAAAATACCACATCACAGGCCTATACAATACAACGATTGGCAGGTGTATGATATACAATTTGCTGTTGGAAATTAAACCAACAACGGTTGCGGATGAGAAACATAACCGTAGAAATGCCAGGTGCCGCGGTCGATATTGGCAGTGGAATGCACAAGCACAACCCTCAGCACACGCCCTCCGCCGCCCATTGTAAAGCGCGGTTTCAAAGAATCTTTGTTTTCATGCTTCAGGCAGTCCGGTTTGAATTGGAGGGTAGGGTACTGCTGTATGGTTATGGTTGATTTGCTGCTCCTATGTTTGCTCAACTGATACAAATCTATTTGATTATTATAGATAGTTTTTTTCTCATTTATTATCATTTTGTTTTGATATATTCAGGAATAGGCTATCCTACCCTTAAAATGGCTTTTTGGCACTAGCATGTTATGTTTGTGTTTATGAAGGAAATCCACAACAACAATCATTTTTACAATTACAAGTAAGCTGCTGGGTAATATGCCTATACATGTCAGCCCTAAACGGTTTTGGTAACACTTTATTTGAAGGGTACCTACATAAGGGAGACTTCATAACACATTCATAATGCTTTCATAAACAATACATGAGCATTTCATAGATGCATATGCCAACAACCACATGAATTAGGGACGGGCATTTTACTTTTTTTGACCGTTCAAGTACTCACATTATTATTTTTTTCCCGAGTACTCCAATGGAAAAAAGTTTATTTTTAGAACACAAGGCCTGCACTGGAAAAACATATGTGCACATTTATTTATAAGTCTATGCCAACAGTGTGCAACAATGCTTCATTTATCATAACCGTTACAGATAACAAATCCTAATTGCTAAATTGCCATATTCAGTCAATAAAAAATCAAGTGCCATTTAAGATGAATTTATTGAAACCATACTATCAACTGGTCATATTATATTGTGGAACACAATCTTTTTAAAAAGACACATTTTATTGTAAAAAAAACATGATGTTATATAACAGAATAAAATATATCCGAATATTTTTACCAAATGAAAAAAGTTGCCAGTGCAAGTGATGCGCATCTCGAGTCTGGGAAAGTTATTCTCAAAGAGTGATCATTTGAAACGGGGATCAATTTGGCCAGTTAGAAATCAAAATCTGTCTTCTTTTCGACAGATGTTCAATTTAGTTTATTCTGCCGGTTCTTTGGAATTTTCTAAATGGTTTATCAATTCCACATTGAACACTGCATGGCAATGAATGCTTAATGATTCTGGTGAAAATATGCTCTTTGTCTTTATCAAACTAATGTTTTTGCATATTGTCAGTGTGGAACCTGTCTATGTTTAGGGGGGTTATAGCCTAGGCTAACTAATTCTAAATGGCACTAGCAGTTCGCAAAGTAGCCTAAGCAGAACTAGATGGGACACAATTATTCCTAATCTGCAGCTCATTGTTGGAATGCATATTTTCCTACATCAATCACCCAGTCCATTTTGAATTTGTGATAAAACTGTCATCATTTGGCAAGGAATATAGCTTGTGTATCCCATCAGTTAGATACATTTTTATAGACAGTTATTTCTATAGGAGCTTGTGTGCACACAGCACGCATGTGTGTAGGGAGCGGTCGGAAGGCAATCGAGTGAATGAGACAAGGAGGGGAAAGAGAATTTAGGGAGAAGAACTGTGTGATGCTTGGGTTGGTTTCTTTTTTTGTTGTGCCCCGCAAATGCAGATGTGCAATTGGAACACTAGAGTCAAAGCAAATTTAACGTTGGCTTCAAGACAAAATGTCAACATTTTTCGGGACAATTTCACTGGCCTGTTTTGGCATCCACAAAGCACAGTCCACCAAATAGTTTTATGTTATTTGAAGAGAATTGATCTCTGGTTCAAGATCAAGCTGTGACGTCCGTTCAAGTACTTAAGCCCATCTCTAACATGAATACTGCAGATTTCAACTTGTGGTTGTTGACAATGGCATTACTGAAATGCTAAATAGCTTCTTTATGAATGTGTTAAGATACTTACAGACGGGCCGTGGTAAGCTCCAAAGGTGTCATAGACTTCAATGGGAGTAGGGCGTGGCGGGTGGCAAAACACAAGCAGTTTTGCAAGCAGTGTGGTTCCTGGTGCTCGCTCCCATGAGCGGCGACGCTGGCCCTGCTCTTGAGGCACCAAAAGATGAAATTAGCTGAAGTCTTGAGCGGCCGATGCACATGGTTGACCAATGAGCAGAGTTCATCTTGTCAACCATTGTTTTAATGACAACATTCGAGCTGGCAACAACCAGGACCGCTGGTCTCTACACACAGTAGGCAGATTTTCTCCCGGTTCAATTGCCGTTTACCGTGGCCCGTCCGTAAGTGCCTTTTAAGTCCTTATGTAGGTACCCTTCAAATAGTGTTACCACAAGTGCTTTAAGTTACATAATTTTTTACCTGTTACCCATGGCATATCTGTTTCCTGTGACCCAGGGAGGGGCTGTCTATTCTATTTATTATATTCTATATGTGTTGAATGATGTCACCCAGGTGAGGGCCCAGTGTCCTGTATCTTTTTATATAGATAGACGATGGTTTTTTACAGGAGTGGAATTGGAAAAAATCACTCTGTGAACTCACCATGTAAAATCCTATAGAATAACTAGAGGAATTAGCCTTTAAACACATTTACATTTTTACAAGTCAAAATTATTTATCTTGAGTTCCCATACACTCTTCCCCAATTCCTTGGTTATGTACACTATATGTACAAAAGTATTTGGCTATTTCAGCCACACCCGTTGCTGACAGGTGTATAAAATCAAGCACACCGCCATGCAATCTCCATAGACAAACATTGGCAGTAGAATGGCCTTACTGAAGAGCTCAGTGACTTTCAACATGGCACCTTCATAGGATGCCACCTTTCCAACAAGTCAGTTCATCAAATTTCTGCCCTACTAGAGCTGCCCCAGTGAACTTTAAGTGCTGTTATTGTGAAGTGGAAATGTCTAGGAGAAACAATGGCTCAGCCGTGAAGTGGTAGGCCACACAAGCTCACAGGACGGTATTACCGAGTGCTTAGGCGTGTAGTGCGTAAAAATCAACTGTCCTCATTTGCAACACTCGCTACCGAATTCTAAACTGCCTCTGGAAGCAACGTCAGCACAAGAACTGTTCGTCGGGGGCTTCATGAAATGGGTTTCCATGGCCGAGCAGCAGCACACAAGCCTAAGATCACCATGCGCAATGCCTAGCGTCAGTTGGAGTGGTGTAAAGCTTGCCGCCATTGGACTCTGGAGCAGTGGAAACGCATTCTCTGGAGGGATGAATCATGCTTCACCATCTGGCAGTCCGACGGACAAATCTGGGTTTGACGGATGCCAGGAGAAAGCTACCTACCCAAATGCATAGTTCCAACTGTAATGTTTGATGGTGGAGGAATAATGGTCTGGGGCAGATTTTTAATGGTTCGGGCTAGACCCCTTAATTCCAGTGAAGGGAAATCTTAAACCTACAGCATACAATGATATTCTAGACGATTCTGTGCTTCCAACTTTGTGGCATCGGTTTGGGGAATGCCCTATCCTGTTTCAGCATGACAATGCCCCCGTACACAAAGCAAGGTCCATACAGAAATGGTTTGTCGAGATCGGTGTGGGAGATCTTGACTGGCCTGCACAGGCCAGGCCCTGACCTCAACCCCATCGAACAACTTTGGGATGAATTGGAACGCCGACTGCGAGCCAGGTCTAATCGCCCAACATCAGTGCCTGACCTCACTAATGCTCTTGTGGCTGAATGAAAGCAAGTCCCCTCAGCAATGTTCCAACATCTAGTGGAAAGCCTTCCCAGAAGAGTGGAGGCTGTTACAGCAGCAAAGGAGGGACCCACTCCATATTTGATGCCCATGATTTTGGAATGAGATGTTCGACGAGCAGGTGTCCACATACTTTTGTAGTGTATCATCATTCCAATTGCTGCAGATGCCCCCCAAAGATGAAAGGAAGAGACTGATAGAAGGTGGGAAATTAAAAGTTAGTATCAAGGCTTGAGGTTATGAATCAGGAGAGTCTCATAACTAACACTACTTCACAAAATATGACAAGCATGTTGAGTGTTGTCGTGATGTGACTATCATTAATCCGATGACTGTTATTTATTTTATCAAACTGTTTTAATTGATATTCTATTAAATTAATCATTTAACAATGAACTCATTAGGAATTTGGGGCACCACAGGAAAAGTTATTTAACGAGTTACTATCTCCCGACTTAAACTCTAAAGATATACAGATATCTCTTACCTCAATAACAGTCAATTATGAATTATTACCTCATCAGTCTCATTCTGAATGTCGCAATATCCCTGGATCCGCAAGAACCCTATCCCTTTGAATATTCAGTACTACACAAATTGATTTAATCATTTTATTTATTAACTAACTAAATAATAACACAGAATACCATACACACTTACATGAGATAAAAGTCCCTAGTGGACTGACATGGTATGACTGCTTGTTACACAATGGAAAGGGGGTGGGGAAAGATAAAGAGAGTGAACATATCGTACATACATTTGGAAGCTACACTCACAGAAATATGAATACTTTGCACATGAACGACCGCTCATTCGGATAAGAAAGGCAATGTATATATTTACGCGTAGATGTCTTTGTCATCTCTCTGTTGAAACCACTCGGTCTGTCTGTGGGGTGTGGTTCGATGTAAGTCTCTGGTTGTCCACCAGAGGTCACAATCTCCTTATGCTTCTTTGGTCTTGGAGTGTTTGTTAGTATAGATACTTCAGACGTACCTACGGTGGTCAGAGGGATATGTTCTTCCCCCTCGTGTTGAGAGTTAAATGTCCTAGAACCACTTTTACATGCACGGCTGCAGACTGTGAATGTTCTGGTCTAGTCTTTACCTTCTTCACTCGTGTTGAGGGTTTCAGAGCTTCTAACCATTTCGTAATGTGTAGCCACCGCTCCACACTGTCTGGCCTTGTAGTTTTAACCAACCATTTCGAAACGTTCAGCTCACGCTGTCTGTCACGCTGGTCTGATGTAAATTTCGTTGGCGAGTCCTTTTAAGCACTCTGGTCGGAAAGGCGGTTCCATCACACTGACACGAACTCTGAGCTCACTTGTGCGTGGCTACTGACGGCATAATTTTGCATGGGAAAACAATTCTCATTTAGAATGCTAAAATCACATTGCTTTCTTCACAAACCTATTCTCATATTTAATCATAATTTTTTACGTTTAGATGTTAACCTGATATACACAGTGTACAAGTTCTTCAAGTTACAATGTTTCCGTTATAACGTTTTTCTATCCATTTGAATGACATCACAAAATAGACATTCATTTTCCATATTCCATCTCTCATCATTCCCATCATTCGGATGTTGAAATATATTGTCCCAGTGTTCATTGTTTGATGTTGAAGTTTTGGGTGGCCACTCTTCTGTCACACCAAATACCAAAACTAGAGACCAGAAAGCAGTTGGTCTGCTGCATTACAATTTACGATGGACGTGAGGTGTCATAAAGTTTTATATGAACTCTCATACTATTACGAGCAGTGCTATGCATATCCAACCAAAGAATAGATGCTATTTGCCTCCTCTGGTGTAACCTTTATGAACTATGACACATTTTTATATTGACTGATTAAAGGGGCTTGGAGCATTGAGGTGTGACTGGCTTCAGCTCGCTCCACTCCAACCAGAGATCTTGTTCCAGGAGAGTCAGTGAAACGGTTGGAATGTTTTCTGTCTGTCTTTTTTTTATACAGCAGAAGTTACTGACTGTGTCCTAAATGACACACTACTCCCTATATAGTGCACTACTTTTAACAAGGGCCCTGTGGGGATTAGGGTGCCATTTGAGACTCAGTCACTGCCTGGTGAAGAGTGTGGGTTTTCCCGCACTCTCAATGATTATATAACATGGTCCAACCTCTTCCAGCAGCAGCAGCAACCTCATTAAAGGCAGATTTTTATTTGTGTGTGTTTGTCCAACTGTGCTTGTGTCCGTGCGTGCGTGTCTCTGTAGTGTAGAGGGAAGCCTTTCGTGAAGGGAGCACAGAGTTCATTCTACATGTGTGCAGTAACTATGTCTCTCAAAATGGGGGAAATCCTCCTTACTACTTTATGGGAAAATCTTGAGAAATTCACATCATACATTTCCCTAACATCTACAGATGTAGGGTCTTAACTTGAGCCAGTTTGCTACAGCAGGAAAATAATCCTGCAACAAAAAGAAATGTGGATGAAATTCATGGACATTTATGGAAGCGTTGATACATTTTTCGTAAGGGAAAATCATGTCTGAAATGTCAAAGTGAAATTACAAACTTCAAAAGCCTTTTTAAACCTAAAATATTCTCCAAGTTTTAAAGTTCTCCTGCAACAGGGGGATCAAATAAAAATCCTACATCTGTACCTGGATTATAAGAACCTTCATTGCAGGTGGAATCACCATAATGTGTTGGTGAATAGCATTTTCATTTGGGATAAATCCATATATCACTCAGAGTTTTGATCAAAAGCTTGGTTGTGTCATAGGCATACAGCATTCTTCTTTTTGGTCTTGTGACAGGCGAGGTGAGCAGATCTTCTCTGAAGAAGCCTAGGAGCTGTAACATCTTCAAAGCACTCTTCTGTTGCCTCAGAGGAGCACAGGATGCCCGAAATCCACCATCACCTTCACAAGATGCCTTGCTGGAGCCACAGGACAATGGGGACGTTGTCAAGGTAACAGAATATATTATTCTCAACATCTCGGCAGCATTGTTGTTGTAATTATCCATATAGAGTGTATGGGCTGTAGTTTACTGTATTTCAACCAAGTGTGGAACTATTATGTAGCCTAAAAAGTGTCCTTTTGCATTTTGTTATGTTTGCAAAGCTTGTTTGGACCGCTTAAGCAGATTACAAATGAATAGTTTTAACCACAAAGTTTCACACATTGTAATTTGGCTAGTCTTAGACTTTTTTTTATAGGACATGAATCTTGTGTGTACAGTTTAGCTAAGTATTTTTTAACCCAAACAACTGTCAGGCTTAGCTCAGCTTTCTTTTTATTTTACAACTGTCAACTTCCTCATCAAGTGTTTAACAACTCTGCCATGCATATTACAGGAAAATAATATATTTATATAAGCAGACAATAACTACACAAGTGATTGCTTTCCTATCTTGAGCAATACCCTGTGAGAATTTGTGGGATTATTGCCCGTTGATGTTATAACAGCATGATGCAATATAAAATGGCTGCTGCACCTGTTGTGAACTTGTTGAACACTATAACCATGACTGTTGGCAGATACAGAGTAGTTTAGGTCTGTTCATATTGATCTTCTATGATTATAAGACAGCTGAGTGCCTTGCAATCCACTAAGGCGAAACAGTGGTGCAGTGGGCCTACAAAGAGTGGATAATGTGATGTGCATGTCAGTTCATGTTGGAGACATTAGATATGTACAGTATTTTGTACCTGGTACGTCATAACCGAAGTGTACAGAAGAATGACAAGGTGTGTGTTGCCCACAGGCCACTAGTGAGGCTGTCAGTGTAGTGGCGCTAGCGCCATGTAAAGGCGTCCGCATGCTTCCCATCCCAAACAGTTTCTGCATATATTAAAACAACATTTTGTGATGTTTTGGTCTTCGGCAAGGGTTTATCGGCTGTTTGTGCACACAAAAAGTTTTCCTGACGCAAGCCGAAGCTCAGTAGCCAAAGTATACACCCCTTCATCGGTAATTGGTCAACAGTAGGAATTCTTCAATTAATTGTTTTGTTGTCATTCAACGAGAAACGATTCGGTTTTCATGCAAATATTTCCAATTGAGATATACTGCACCAAACATCTTAGATGTAAAATTGCGTGACTAAGACCTCCTCGGCAAAAACCGTAAAAATGAATTACATATATCTGGAGTTATCTTAATTCGGACTATATTGAAGAAATGGCTTCGTTATCTCAAGAGGGACAAACAGTACAATTGCCGCTTTTTTTGTTCACATTGCCTATTGTCCTCCAGGCAGCACTGGAGCAATGAGGAAGCTGTAGCTGTTGTGAAGCATGGGTATTGTTTGGGTCTTTGAATTTAATCTGAAATTCTATTATTACAGTATTATTACACTTTTAGAGCTCTTTTACCCCTACCTACATGTACATTTTACCCCAACTACCTCGTAACCCTGCAGATTAACATGGTACCGGTTGTTAATTTATTGTGTTCGTATTTCCTTTTTTAATTTAGCAAATTTTTCTTACTTTTTAACTCTGCATTGTTGGTAAAGGGCTCGTAAGTAAGCATTTCACATTAAAGTCTACACCTGCTGCATTCCGCGCATGTGACATAACATTTTATTTAATTTCAACTGCAGTTATTCCCTGTGCTTGAAGAGTGAAGCACTGTGTTTACTAAGCATAAGAAAAGCCTAGTAAAAAGGGTAAGATGTGGTGTTCTCTGCACAGTCCTGTACTGTACTCTGTAGTACTGGCTGGAGATTGTGCCAGCTATAGTGACCCTGTATGTCCCCTGTTTTCTCCTCCACCACAGCTGTCATCAGGGCCCAGCCTGCTGCCTGAGATGACACCCCAGGACCAGGGGAAGATATGTGTGGTCATAGACCTGGATGAGACACTGGTGCATAGCTCATTCAAGGTAGCTACCGCTTTTCCACCCACTCACTGTTACATGTGGTTTTGTAAGGGGTGTTTGTATACAATGCAAAGGGAAAAGAGGACATTTCATGAAATTAATTATAATTTTGAATTACATTTAAAAAATTGTGAATTGTTTGATTTACGGAATGATTTATAGTTTAGCGTCTAATTTAGGGATTTGATCCTATGTAATTACATACAGAATAACTGTAAAGCCCAGGAGCATCATAACAACAATCTTCCACGGTGTTCCTTCTCTCCTCAGCCTATCAGTAATGCAGATTTCATAGTGCCTGTGGAGATTGAGGGGACCACACACCAGGTAAAATCTCTCATCTGAATATGTTATCGGTGTGCTTGTAGAGGTGGGTGGGTTGGTATTGTGTGTGTGTGTGTGTGTGTTATGGTCAGTGTTTGCCGAGGTTAAAATGGGATGGGTCTCAGGACAGATGTTTGTTATGGGCGCTGTATGAGCCCTCTACTGGACAAAAGTTGAATGGGAAAGGAAGAAAACAGTTCAATTCAGCTTAGTCAGTTCACCTTTCAGAAGATTTTGCTCACCAATGCAATGCACCATAGGTAATATTTAAACTCTATATATTGAAATGTACTGGAGTCTGCTGTACATGCAAAACTACATGCAAAACTTGCACTTCAGGTCAACATGAGAACTGTTGTGGTGTTTGGAATTCTTCTCCATGGGCCTCTGCCTGGTTCAAGTAATCCAGGATAGGCTGGTTAACACCTGCACGGCCTATTCTTGATTACTTGTTTCAGGAACCAGCCACCAGCAACTGAGATGGGAACAAAATGGACACAGCAGAGGAAGAAGAGTTAATGTTACCTTCCAGATACTTTATTACTGTTCAATTATAAAGCAATTGCTAAAATCCTTCGTAACAAGCAGAAATGTCTGTTGCTACACAGGTAAAAGAGCTACCAAAGCTTCATGCCAGGTGTTTGTTTTCAGGTATACGTGCTGAAGAGGCCGTATGTGGATGAGTTTCTACAACGAATGGGAGAGCTGTTTGAGTGTATTCTGTTCACTGCCAGTCTTGCCAAGGTAAGCTGAAAAGACCTAACGAAACCTTATCTTGTCTTGACATTTAGCCTATTTATTTGTTGTTCTTCATGAAAAAACCTATTGTATTTTAGAAAGTCTTAATACTTTTTTCTCTTTCACAATCCTCCGTAGCCTTTTCCCCATGCACTAGGTGACCTTTCTAGTACCAAAGACTGCTTTGTACATTTGCATATTATGAGCTAGCATACATTCCATAATGTAACCCATAGTTACATTATTAGTAGCTTAGGTGCCTTGATGACACCTTGTTAGTCCTGACCAAACTCCATTTCCTTCTTCCTCTTGCCATTTCCTCCCTTCCCTGATCCTGGTCTTCCTCCTTTTCCCCCTCTTCTTTGCCTGCCCCCAGTATGCAGATCCAGTGACTGACCTGTTGGATCAGTGCGGGGTATTCCGGGCACGGTTGTTCCGGGAGTCCTGTGTGTTCCACCAGGGATGCTACGTCAAAGATCTCAGCCTGCTGGGCCGAGAGCTCCATAAGACCCTCATCCTAGACAACTCTCCTGCCTCCTACATCTTCCACCCAGAGAATGCTGTGAGTTTGAGTTTCATTCAACTTCTGTCAACTCAAATGTGACCTCTTTCAGGATTCAAAGTGATTATTAATAGGATACTAGTTCTGATTCTACTGCATTCTGATTCTATTCTAACCTTATATTCCACTTACCTTTTGGATTTAGTAGTTATATACGACAAGAATATACAGTTGTCAATACTGCAAAGAAAGCATTAGTAAGTGAGTGAATGGTTTCTCTGATGCTCCCTCAGGTTCCTGTGGTGTCCTGGTTTGATGATGTGGAGGATGCTGAGCTGCTCCACCTGCTGCCTGTGTTTGAGGACCTGAGTCAGGCAGAGGATGTCTACACCAGACTGGGGGAGCTACGAGCACCATGATGGAGGGACCCTGCTGATGAGCACTTCATGACATTCTAACGCCTTTTCTCTGACTCTACTGTAGAGTACTACAGTCATTCCAAATGAATATGAATAAAGTGGTTATTTTTTCCAAACCAGAAGCCTGCATGGCCTGATCTGACTCAGGACACTTGTATCTTTGTGCCTTTTCCCTAAACAAACACAAGGTATTTTGTAAAAAAAAAAAAAATCTTCCAATCTCGCTATGCAATCCTCTTCTGTAATCATGATGCACTACAGTGCTACTTGTTATACGGTTCACACAGTCAAATCCAGAATGCCAACAGAATGTAACCTTACATGTTCCTAGATATATGACCAGTTAGTATATGCTCACATACTAGATGTTTAACTGATACCTATGTAAATATTTCTATTATTTACTGTAAAATGGCCAACAAAGCAAAATGCCACTCCATTTAAGTACTGAATATATTAGAATAAATAATGTCTTCATAAAGTTTTGGAGACTTTATATACATTATATCAATATATTTTTCTGAATACCATTAATAGCATGCATACAGTGATGTTATAAAGCTTTAAAAAGCTTCTTGAGTTGATCATTTGGGACCACATTTTTTAAGATTAATTCCTTTATGGTCACTTGAATGCAGACATACTGGATGCATGGCTACTCAGCAAAAGTTTATTATATTGTCGCTCTTAGAATATTTGGTCCAGTCTAACACGTTTTTATGTTTTTCTTGGAATACTAAATGACAAAATTGCACTTGTTGTTTTATAAGTAAGACTGTGCTAAAAAGTGACAACTGTACCTTTCAAATTCAGTCAGAGACATCATGCACTGCCTGTGCAGATATATGCACCCCAATGCCATGCTGAATGTGGTCAAATACTGTATTAAAAAAAGGATATGTAGTTGTGGTACTCTTAATTCTGAAATGATATGCCTTTTTTTCTTATACATTTTGTGTATTCGTTTGTGCATTATTTGCCCACTACAAGTGAGGGTATAGAAACAACAATATTCAAAACATCTGCCAAATTATAATTTGTGCCTGGAGTTTTTGGATTGTGTAAACAAGTTAATCAAACACCACATATTATTTTCCTCTCAAGAGTGCCTTTCAAACATAACTCTTAACCTTCCAATGCCTCCTTATATCATCATAGATGATACCAACGTCATTGGCTTATCCAAAAAGCAATAACCAGGTTCAGGGTATAGATCAATGACAAATAACTAGCAAAATATGGATAATTTTATGTAGGTACAATCAAGTTTGTTTTTATAATGTTAAATATCTGTTTTTACATGTTGACCACTAAAGAAATGTCCAATCCTAATGAATAACCAAAGCTATCTGGTTGTTGATATTGTGTAGATTACGTTGTCCTCATTGATATTGTTATAATCAAACAAAATAAAGTGTACAAAATGTACATTTTAAATCAGTAACACATATTAGGCCAATGCATTGTTTTTAGTGCTAGAGTAAAAACCAAAATGTGCACCCCTTGGGGTCCCGAGGACAGAGTTTGAGATACAATGTTGCTACTTTCAATAATATTGGACTATTTTTAAAGAAATACATGTATTTTGGAGCCAAACTGGTCAAACGTTACCAAATAAAAGTTTGATTATATTTCCTTGTCGGTGTGTGTTTTTGTGGAATAGTAAATTGTTTTTGTATTAGGAAATTACGATATTTTCATAATTTGGGCTATCTGGCATCCTTAGGACGTCCATACCCTAAACCCTAACTTTAACCATTTTAAATGTCAACTTCGATGCGGGTATGGACGTCCCAAGGATTCCGGATGGCACCGACAATAGAATAAATGTCAATGAGATTTCCAGATTTTTTGCAATGTGATGATGTCACTACGTTGCGACGCTCGATCGAATGACACGTACAGTTAGTAAACAAGGATAGATAGAAAGTTGTTGTCGAAGGAAATAAAAGAAAAGGAATAAAGCTAGCAGGCTAACTACTGTGCCAAGTACGTTTATGGTATGTATTACTATTTTATTCGTTAACGTTTTATGCTGTTTTAGCTAACGTAACTCTTAGAGTTACAATTCTGGCTAAGTAATGTTAGCTAGCTAGTGTAGCTAGTTAACTAACGAACAGTCAATAATCGTTGGTTACGTTAAAATTAATCTTTGTAATTTCCTTGTTTTTAGATCTGCCAAGATCTCAGAAACCTGTCTCAATATGAACGTGTTTGACCGCAGCATCAAATTGGATGTTCTCCTCAAGTTCTCCCAAATGTAAGCAGAACTCTTCTGTCAAATTTCTAATGCAGATAATAATGCTCTGAGCCATACCAATAAATGAATCTGTCATTTTCAATGGGAATAAATGAAACATAGTGGATAGAACAAGTAGGGAGCTGGGCAGAGCCAAGCACGAGCTAGCGAGGTCGTATTGGCGCGTTCTAGCATGTATTTGCATATTTCCTTTAGCAAAAAATAATTATGTGAAGTGCGTGTGTAATAACTCAATTCGCCCATACACTCCTAAAGAACGCACATTTTTGAAACTTTGACAACGGGTCACGTCTACAAAACTTGGTGCACTTTTTCGTTTTGGCAAAATAACTATATTGAGATCTGGCTTTACTTTGATGAGAAAATCAGCTGAATGCCGGCCCAGTTCCATCTCGCTCGATACTCTCAAACTGCCAGACACTGACTGGACTTCCTCTCCTCACCATATTTGGTGGGAAATGGAAATTCCAACTGGATGCTTCAGATTTATACATCCGGTGAAACATCCGACACCTTGTTCTATCTGTCCATACTTATGGTAGCTAGCTAAATGACTAACATGACATGGTTAACACAATGTTTTTCCCAGTTCCCAATCTACCCAGTTACACCTGAAGAATGTCTACTCCAGTTTGGCAGTTTGCATGTTCGTGGCTGCAGCAGGCTCCTACGTCCATGTTGTCACACGGCTCTTTCAGGTAAACAGTAAGCACACTACCCGATAATAGACACACATTGGTAAATACTCGGTACAGGGTGCACGGTTTGGTACGCACTGCGAACCGAACAATACATGAATCATATATTATAGCTAGGAAAATATATATCATTGTAAAAAATATATTATTGCATAAACCAATGGCGTTAAATTAACGTGGGAAAAATATCCACATAGTCATAAAGTTGTTATAGTTGTCTGCAGCTCAGTTCATTACCGTTAGTTATTTCACTCCAGCGCGAACAGAGCTGAGAGACCGTCGTAGCAGAATTTCGCTTATGAAGGAATTAGAAGCTAGTTAAATACAAAGGAGCAACATGGCAAGCTTTGGCAAGCCAGAACTAGAAGACGCCCCAGTATCATGCAGGTCTGTCTGGGAACATTTCAGTATCCCTGTAAACAATAACGGGGATTGCCGACGAGTGGCGGATAAAACTTCTACAACATGTAGGCTCTGTTCATTGCTAATAGCATATTCGAGTGGCAATACGAGTAACATGACTACTCATTTGCGCCGACATCACCCCGAAGTGCCAATCGGTGGGACTAGGCGAAAAAATGAAACGGCAACCACTTGTTCCCACACAGCCCGCTGGCAACAATATGCGTCTAACTCCGGTAGGGCTACAGAAATCAACGCAGCGATAGCAAAATTCATAGCGGCAGATATGATACCCTTCTCTGTGGTAGAGAATGCGAGGTTCAGAAACATGTTTAAATTGGTCGAGCCGCGCTTCACTATTCCTTCCCCGTACACATTTTACCCAGACATTAATACCTGCCTTATACAAAAGAACAACTTGAGAGCGAGTTGTCAGAAACGAGGTCTGTTGCTCTAACAACAGACAGTTGGACGTCTAGAGCTACCTTACTGTAACGGCTCATTTCATTATGGCAGAGTGAGAGATAAAAAGCCATGTCCTTCAAACATGTCCCCTTGAGAGTAGTCACACCAGTGAAAACTTGGGGGAAGAGCTGAGGGAAGTAGTTGCAGTGTGGAAGTTGGAGAGGGATAATGTAATGATTCCTGTGACCACTGACGAGGCTAGAAATATTATAAATGCAATTGCACTAGCTGGATTGGGGCCACAGATAGGATGCTTTGCTCACGTTATTAATCTAGCATCTCAAAAAGCAGTGTCACCTCCTGTTTTCAAGACAAAACAGGAGATGCTGGAGCTGCCAAACCACAAACTAATCCAAGATGCCACTACTTGATGGAATTCAAGCCATGACATGGTTGAGAGATACCTTGAGCAGAAAGTCACAGTGTATTCTACACTGACTGATCAAGCTGTGAGGAAGAATGTCAAAGATACGGTGACTTTGTATGAAAATTACCTAAGATTAGCAGAGGAAGTTATCAAAGTGTGCAAACCTCTCAAAACAGTCACAATGCTTATATGCACTGAGAGCATTCCATCAGTTTCCAGTCTATAAAAACAATGATCCTGAAATCAATGGTGGCATCTGATGAAGATGAACCCGCAGTAAGGGATGTCAAGACTGCTATCAGAGTTAACCTGGAGCCTAGATATGCTGACCCTGGTGTCCAAGACTTCTTACACAAGAGCACCGCTTTGGATCCCTAGTTCAAGTCCCTGGTGCATCTGGATGCTGCTGCTCATCTGAGAGTCTACAATGAACTCACAGCAGAGATTGTGACCAATATACAACAGGTATTGTATTTATTTTCTTAATGTGACATTTATTATTTTATTAATTAGTGATTTAACAATTAATTATGAAGTAATAATTGTAATTGTCATAGTGTCTGATATATATATTTATAACAACAAATCATATTTTTAAAGCCACTTCAGAGATAGTAATTTTAATCTAATTTCATTCTGCAGGGCTAAGCCACAGATAACACAGGAGCCAACCCCTCTCCAGAGACGTCAGACGACAGGGGTTCTCCTCCAGAAAAGAAGACTGCCATGGCTGACCTTTTTGGGGAGTTGTTCACGACCCAGGAGCAGGGAACCAAGTCAAAGGTCAAGGTCATAGAGGAGGTGACCTCATACAGGGAAGTGGACTGTATTCCCCTGGATGCTGATCCACTTACATGGTGGAAGACCAAAGAATTAATATACCCTCATTTTGCCATGTTAGCAAGGCGCTACCTGGCTGTGCTTTGGACATCTGTCCCTAGCGAGATGGTATTCTCCACAGCGGCTGACATTTTCACAGTAAGCCGATCTGTGCTCACTGCAGATAATGTGGATCGACTAATCTTAAAGAAAAACTTGAAAATCGAATAAAAATGTTTTTTGTTTTGTTTATTCTCAAGTAATGTCTCAAGTGGTCCTATTTAGTTTAAGGCACTGCTATGTGACTTAATTTTGATATATGCTGCTGGACTATGCACTCTTGTTGAAGTTCTATTTTAAATGACTATTTTTTTTCATGTTATAAGGCAAGCACTGCTGTTTTTTTTGTCCCTTTGTTTCCATATTCTCCTGGGAATTCAAACTACCCTGTTTACTACTATAATAAATGGAAAATCTAAATACAAATTACATATTTCTCAGGCATTTATTTTGGCGATGTATCAAAACCGTATCGAACCATGACACCACTATACCGTATCGTACCGAACCGTGAGTTTTGTGAACCGTTTCACCCCTAGTAAATACAGTAACGTTCAGATAGATTTTAGGCAATGGTGAAGCTATAACTACTAAAAATACTACTGGCTTTATCCTATTCCTCTAGGGTGGTTTGCTGACTCTTCTGGGTTCCCTGGGCATGGTGGTTTGGTTGTCCATGACACCACACAACCCAGAGACCGAGAAGAAGAGACTGGCTATCCTTGCAGGGTTTGCTTTCTTCACAGGTAAACTCAGGGCTTTAGACAGCCAATTTTGGCTGTTATTGAATGTTAATTTGTCAGTCATTGGAGAAAGAAAACCTCATTATAAAACAGGTTGTTTGAATCCTGGATGCTGATTGGTTGATAGCAGGGAGTTAGTTATTCACCACAATCCCCGGGTAATGCCTGTTAACAGTTCAATTTTAAATGATCAATGCGCATCCACTGTCCCATGGCACAGCCAGGCAATTCATCATCTTTGTCTCCCCTGCAGTCAAATTGACTTTTTCTTTCTCACCAGGTGTTGGTCTTGGACCAGCAATGGACTTTGTCATCATCATTAACCCAAGGTAGAACATCTAAGCCTATGTGATATTAAATATTGTTGGAAATAATTTCTTAGGAATATTTGTTATTCAATTGAGTCAAGAAGACTGTCCTTAAATTGTGTGTCTATCTATCTGGTCTCTCTCTAGCATCATTGTGACAGCCTTCCTTGGAACCTCAATCATCTTTGTCTGCTTCACTCTCAGTGCCCTGTATGCCAAGCGCAGGAGCTTCCTCTTCCTAGGAGGTACAAAGATGTAATACGCTATTCAGTAGCATAGTTATTTATCTGTTCTGGTCATAATATCTTAACTTACTTGAATAAACCCTTTTGCTCCTTGAGAAGCACAAGTCATTCACAAATTTCACAGAATTTGTGTTAATTTAGTCAAGATATAACCCCCCAAAAATATTGAAACGGTGTGATTTTTCCTCTTTGACATGTTCGTTGTCTTCTCAGGTACTCTGATGTCTGGCTTGTCTGTCTTGTTCCTGGTGTCTGTGGTGAACATGTTCTTTGGATCAGCGATACTCTTCAAGGTAGCCTAAATATTTATAGAGCCATCTCTTATGACTTGGATGTGAAGTGATTCCACTCATAAATTTGGAAGTGTGTAATATAATTGTGTGAGGAGGTCTCAGCAAGGTGACTCAGATATAACGTGGCTCTTCTCTTCACTAACAGGCTCACATGTACCTGGGGCTGGTCATTATGTGTGGCTTTGTTCTGTTCGACACTCAGCTCATCATTGAGAAAGCAGAGAATGGAGACAAGGACTACATCTGGTAAAGCTTTATAGCATTTCACCAAATAAGCAGTTGTAAAACTTTTTACTTGCTGATGTATTAGAATGAAAGATAATATAAAGTCAATTAAATTAAGTCATTGTTTTTCTTTTGAAAGGCATTGCGTGGACCTGTTCCTCGACTTTGTGACCATTTTTAGAAAACTCATGATTCTCCTTGCCATGAATGAGAAGGTAATTTGTTTATTTTCCCCCAAAGACAGAATATTAATCTCATGTAATGTTTACTTTTTCTCATACTAGCAAATTTCACAATAGGCAAATGGTAATATTTTATATTTTCAGGACAAGAAGAAAGAAAAGAAGTAGATTAAATAAATCCAGTTGAAGTTTCAAATGAAAAATGATCTGTGACAAGGAACAGAACCAGCAACAAAGCCTCTGTCTGCAGTGCTGTTGGTGCTTTTACTATTTGTCGTTCTTGGTTACTTTTTGTCCTTTGATTTGAGCTTGCAAGAGGTTATGATAAGGTTGTATTTTAGGCTACTGCTGCAGTGAGAATGCTTGTCCTGTAGGGGGAGTGGTTGTTCTATGAAGGTCTACATAACAGAACTGAACTCTTTGTGCCATAAAAAAAAAAAGATTTTCAGAAGGCTGTTTGAGCTTTTGGAGATTAATCATAGTTTTATGTTGTTCTAATATTTTATTTGTTAATGCTATTCCTCTAATCTGTTTAGTTTATGGAAGGGATGTGACAGACATCCTGACCCGTTATGTCTTTATCAAATCACATTTTATTTGTCACATGCGCCGAATACAACCTTACCGTGAAATGCTTACTTACAAGCCCTTAGCCCTTAACCAACAATGCAGTTCAATAAATAGTTAAGAAAATATTTACTAAATAAAATAAAAAAAGTAACAATAACGAGGCTATATATATATTGGGGTACCGGTCCCGAGTCACAACTTCTCATTTTCCTCTTATTTACTACTTCACTGTGTTACGTTGAAGAAGAACGTATTGGTAATTCGGCTGACCTTTCATGAAGATGTACAATTGCACTTTATGGTCAGCTTGTGCGCCACAAAAAGGACTGGTCAAGGCTGTAGAATAGATGGATCAACTGTCGATGCGTTCTCTCGTAAGATTTTTGTTATCTGAAAAGGCCTACTGTGAAAAACATACTTTACCAGTGATAACTTTGAATACATTTATCAAATTAGGTTAACTAAATGCAGTTTTCATTGCAGATATACATTTCAAGAGCAAGGTACATGGTGTAATTTTATTTTATTTGTGCTTCAGTGAGAACACATGAACAAGAAATAATCAAAAACCTTTTTAAAAGAATGTTGACATCTTAGCTGTTCAAGATTATGACATCCAAAGTTAAACAATCTATTTTAGCCAGGTGACTGCATTTACAAGTTAACAAATAAAATGAACAATTACAAATATGCAGTTGATTTAACATAAAAATAAATACATCATTAATTGGACAATATTATTGCTGGCATATTACCTTCAAAGAATGGTCAGCTAAACTAAACGCTTTCTTGGCAGTTAGAGAAAATCTTAACACCATCACCAAATAATTTTACATAAAATTAAATGTATTCAATAGTGAAAAATGAAGCTCAAGATGAAGCATTCAGTACATTGGATGTACTGATAAAGAGAAGGATTTATTGGTATTATTGGTAATGAGTCCTTGCATGTTCAGTGTTCCAGCGCTCTGTAGGTGAAGGTTTGAGTAAGACATATTCAATTTCAACATAAAATTATTTTTTGTGTGGGAATGTTCGATATTGTCATCATGTGTATTACCTAGTACTAAGCGATTAACTGAAATGTTAGTTATTTTTGTTTTCAAATGGACTGACATCCGTTGAATTATTTGAATTCCATTTAGTTGTTTTCTGACCTCAATGCGCACATTGCGCAGTTTCTCTAGAGATAAATCAGATCAAGCCATGTGCAATGTAGTAGGGAGTTGTAGAATATTGACCTGTTGGAAACTACATAATTTCGCGCTGAAACCGTGGTAATTAACTACAATGACCATACTCGATTGCGCAGCTACTTGTCAGGTCTGCTTCTTTTAGGCATGCTACCTTAGGTTAGTGTGAGGCAGACAGAAGAATGCGCGATAGGGATAGAGAGCACTTGCTTCGTGAGGTGTCTGTACCCAACAATACATTATCTAAGTGATTGATAGTTGGTATTAAGCGGTCATAAAAATATGCCTTATTTATTTTGAATAACATCTAAAATAGGGATTTTGTCAGAGCATAGGCAGCAGCTCAATAGAGATGAGATGACTTGGAATGGAATAATAACGTAATATACACAACTGAAATATTTTATTAAATGAATGTGAATAAATGGTGCAGTAATGTGCAGTCACTGACAAATGTAACTACCATCATTGGACTTTAATTGTTTTATTCTGTGTTACAGCATTTAATTAGCAAAATAAATAATCGAAATCAAACTGGTATTCTTTTTTAGTAATTGAACCGAAAAGACCTCAAAGCCCTAATCGCTCAGCACACTATTTCCATAATTCTACAATTATATAAATAGCTATTTTGGTTAGCAGTGTGTTCAGTTTGTCCAATTCTCTCCTGTCATAAAACAGTGTTATTGTGAATAGTCTATCCTTTGGGTTGTAGTTATCCTGAGGAGAGGTTTGTCTTTCCAGTTAACCTTGAAACATACAGTAGCTGGTGAGAAAGCAAACATGAAAGTCTTAAGGGGACAACATCTTATCACAGTCCATATTCCTCTAAGGATGGTCAGCATCACTTGTACCCTTTTCACACTACTGAGACAAACTAAGCTGGGTCGGACCAAGCTATATCCGGCTGGCCTGGTTACGCATCCGCCATAGTAGCTAGAACCATTCTGGAAAGAACAATGTTAAAAGAACATTTAGGAATTGAAGACAGCCCAATATGGTTCAGGTTGGTACGATAGTGTGAAATGGTTATATCTTAGCACAGTCCATATTCCACTAAGGTGGGTCAGTCGGCACCATAGTAAGATCTGCAAGTCATCCCTGGCTGCCACAGGAAGAGAGGCTGTCGTAGAGAGAGTCACTGAGTGACTCGGGGGTCTCTAGGACCTGGGGGCGGCTGGGGGAGAGGGCCTCCTCAGGCCTCTCCCTCACCAGCTCCAGGCCCGTCTCCTGGCCAAGGCTCATCTCTGGGGCACTGGGCGTACTGCGGATCTTCCCCCGTCGGCTCAGCCCTGTCTGGGCCGGCACCGGCAGACTGCTGGGGTCTATGTTACGAGATCCAGATGTACCACAGGCCTTCTATAAGGTAGAGAGAGGGAAGGAGAAGAGAGACTCAATAGTAAAACGTCACAAATCCACAATAAATTTGTAATAATCCTATTATAAATTACATATTACAAATGCAAATGGTTAGTCTGAAATTATCATGCTTTCAACCAACCCCTCTGAATGGGGATCCATAGGGGGCCGTCTCCACCTCTTCTTCCACGGCCAGGTACATCTCAGTGGGCCCTGCAGGGGTCTTCAGGTTGGGGAAGGTCCAGGTCTTGGAGCGGGGGGACAGCATGTGAGCTTCATAGGCTTCTGTGTCTGCAAAGGTTACAAAATACATTTTATTCAGGATTATACTCAATGAAAGTCCATACATAAAGTACATTGTTAATGCATAAAAGTAATTTCAAGGAGAAATGTGCTTTTTTAAACCAAATTTATTTTTGATGTAAAAATGTTTTGAGAAACTTAGCCCAACCAGCGATTAACTTCCTCATCCTCGTTGTGCAGTATGGGGCTCTGAAAAAAACCATTAACAAATGCTGCAAAACCACCCAAATATGTCCTTTTAGAAACAGAAATGCTCTCAGTATAGTGATGCAGATCTTTAGATGTTGTACACATGAAATTGTGTCATTCCGGACTTTATCCGCAACATTATATTCCATTTTGTGCGACTTAAGCCATTTCCCCTATCCAGCTGTTCCATCTCAAAAATGACTCCACTATTATTGTAAAACCTGCCGACAAGGGAGGTGCAATAGTGATGCAGACTATGAAAATGAAATTCTAAGAACTCCGTGATTATGAATTTTACAAGACTCCCCAGGGATCCTACTAATCAATTAAAGTCTCTGATCCATGATAAACTGTCAAAGTTTTTGAATGAAGGGGAAATTGCAAAGACAGAATGAGTACATGCAAGTTGACTGCCAAACCACACCTGTCATATACACTCTCCCCAAAATTCACAAGAGCACCTATACCAGGCTGGCCCATTGTGAGTAGTAACAGATCTCTTGACAGAGAACATTTCTAACTTTGTAGACCATTTCATGAAACCCTGGGTGACCTCTCTCCCCACCTACACCAGAGACTTTATTTTATACATCTCCTGAAAGCTGTGGACCACATACCAGAAAATTCTATTCTGTGTACTTTTGACGTTACCAGTCTATATACTAACATCCCCCACCAGGGCGGCCTAGAGGCCCTCAAGTTCTTCCCCCTAATGCTCTACCCAGCACCAACTGTATTGTGGACTTGGCTGAACTGGTACTAACCTCCAACAATTTTCTCTTCAGAAGATACTTTTTCTTACAGACCAAAGTAACAGCGATAGGGAGCACTGTGGCTCCTAATTATGCTAACCTACAGTGCATTCCGAAAGTATTCAGACCCCTTGACTTTTTCCACATTTTGTTACGTTACAGCCTTATTCGAATTAAATTGTTTTTTTCCCCTCAATTTACACACAATACACCATAATGACAAAGCAAAAACAGTTTTTTAGAAAAACAGTTTTTAACAAATATCAAATTTATGTAGGTATTCAGACCCTTTACTCTGTACTTTGTTGAAGCACCTTTGGCAGCGATTACAGCCTCGAGCCTTCTTAGGTATGACACTACAAGCTTGGCACACATGTATTTGGGGAGTTTTCTCCATTCTCTGCAGATCCTCTCAAGCTCTGTTAGGTTGGATGGGGAGCGTCACTGCACAGCTATTTTCAGGTCTCTCAAGGACATTCAGAGACTTGTCCCAAGCCACTCCTGCGTTGTCTTGTCTGTGTGCTTAGGGTCATTGTCCTGTTAGAAGGTGAACCTTCGCCACAGTCTGAGGTCCTGAGAGCTCTGGAGCAGGTTTTCATCAAGGATCTCTCTGTACTTTGCTCCGTTCATCTTTCCCTCAATCCTGACTAGTCTCCCAGTCCCTGCTGCTGAAAAACATCCCCACAGCATGATGCTGCCACCACGCTTCACCGTAAGGATGGTGCCGGGTTTCCTCCAGACTTGATTCTTGGCATTCAGGCCAAAGAGTTCAATCTTGGCTTCATCAGACCAGAGACTTGTTTCTCATGGTCTGAGAGTCCTTTAAGTGCCTTTTACTGAAGAGTGGCTTCCGTCTGGCCATTCTACCATAAAGGCCTGATTGGTGGAGTGCTGCAGAGATGGTTGTCCTTCTGGAAGGTTCTCTGAATGCCAAGAGTGTGCAAAGCTGTCATCAAGGTAAGGGTTGGCTACTTTGAAGTATCTCAAATATAATATATTTTTGATTTGTTTAACACTTTTTGATTACTACATGATTCCATATGTGTTATTTCATAGTTGATGTCTTCACTATTATTTTTACTATTTTCTACATTGTAAAATAAAGAAAAACCTTGGAATGAGGAGGTGTCCAAACTTTTGACTAGTACTGTACATTGTTTAGATATTGAATGTTGATAT